>NW_004443938.1:18359403-18418996 GCF_000243295.1 Trichechus manatus latirostris | reverse complement strand
TCCTTGCTCTTTCTGTTGTTAATTTTTAGCTTGATGGTGTTGTGGTCAGAGAAGACACTTTGTATTATCTCGACATTTTGGACCTTGTTGAGGATTGCTCTGTGGCCTAAGATGTGGTCTATTCTGGAGAACGTTCCATGTGCATTGGAAAAGAATGTGTACTTTGTAGCTGTAGGGTGGAGTGTTCTATATATGTCTATGAGGTCAAGCTGGCTGATTGTGCCCTTTAGGTCTTCTGTATCTTTGTTGAGTTTCTTCTTAGATGTTCTGTCCTTTACCGAGAGTGGTTTGTTGAATTCTCCTACTATTATTGTTTAGCTGTCAATTTCTGTTTTCAATGCTGTTAGAGTTTATTTTATGTATTTTGGAGCCCTGTCTTTGGGTGCGTTGATGTTTATTATGGTTATATCTTCACGATGGATCATCCCTTTAATCATTATATAGTGTCTTTCTTTGTCTTTCATGGTGGATTTTGTTTTAAAGCCTATTTTATCTGAGATTAGTATTGCCACTCCTGCTCCTTTTTGGTAGTTGTTTGTTTGATATATATTTTTCCAACCTTTGATTTTTAATAAATTTACATCTTTGTGTCTAAGGTGTGTCTCTTGTAGACAGCAGATTGATGAATCCTGTTTTTTTAATCCATTCTGTCACTCTCCATCTCTTTATGGATGCATTTAGGCTACTGACATTCAGTGTAATTATTGAAAAGTGTGACTTTATTTCTGTCATTTTGTAGTGCTTTTCTTTGTGGTGCTGACTTTTTCTTTGTTCCTCTTACTCTCCTGTGCTGAATTCCTTTTGTTTGTGGATTGTTTTTTCATTTCTTTTGTTTTTGTAGATTTTGTTTTTACTGAGACTTTATGTTTTTCTTCTTTATTTTGATGAGTAGGTTTGTCAACTTTCTTTGTTGTTACCGTGAAATTTACCCTTATCTTTCTAAGTTTGAAGCTGTCTATTATTACTTGCTATTGCTTTTCCTTCCTCTCCATTAGAAGGGTCTATACCTACACAAATTATTCCCTCTTTTATTGTTCTGATGTTGTTGTCATTTACAGATTAATCACTCTGATTTCCTATTGTATTTCTTTTGGTTTTGGATAGTCCTGGAGAGTTCATTTCCTAGATTACTATCTGGCTGGTATGATCCTGCATCCTAAATTCAGCCTGGGAGCTGAAGTTGTTTGTTCTCAGATCGAAGGACTCCCTTATATAATTCTTGTAAGTTTGGTTTGTTTTTTACACAGTCCCTTAATTTTTGTTTACCTGGAAATGACTGAATTTCACCATCATATTTGAATGAGAGTTTTGCAGGATATATTATTCTTGGCTGACAATTTTTTCTTTCAATGTTTTATATATGTCATCCCATTGCCTTCTTGCCTGCATGGTTTCTGCCGAATAATCTGAGCTTAGTCTTATTGTTTCTCCTCTGTATGTGACTTTTTGTTTTTCTCGAGTTGGTCTCAGGATTCTTTGTTTGTCTTTGGTTTTGGTGAATGTGATTATGATATGCCTCAGTGATTTTCTTTTGGGGTCTATCCTATATGGGGTCATTGAGCTTTCTTGGATGGCCAGCTTTTCTTCTTTCATGATATTGAGGAAGTTTTCTGGCAGCAGTTCTTCTATGATCTTCTTTTGTTTTCTGTTTCTCTCCCTGTTCTGGAACTCCGATCACTCGCAAATTTTTGTTTTTGATTGTATCCTACATAATTCTCACGGTCTCTTCATTTTTCTTCATTCCTTTTTCTGATTTTTCCTCAAACAGAGTTATATTCAAGTGTTTGTCTTCAATTTGCTAAGCCTGTCTTCCACTGTTTCAAACTTGCTCCTCAGCCCTTCTATGACACCGTCCATTTCTGAAATCTTGCTGTTTATCTTTTGGATTTCTAATTGTTGTTTTTGTATGATTTCTAGTTGTGAATTTCTTTTGGCATTTTGTTCCTGTATTATTTTCCTGAATTCTTCCATTTTTAATCTGTTTTCCATGAATTTGTCTGCCTTTTCCATGAATTTGTCTATTTTTTTCCTTATTTTTGTCTGCTTTTTGCTTCAACTCTTGGATAGCTCTAAATATTAGGGATATGAATTCCCTATCAGGTAGTTCTAGTGCCTTTTTTTCTACTGGAAAGTCATCTGGTGTTTTATTTTGGACGTCTACTGGAACCATCCTGTCCTGTTTTTGTAAATGTTTTGATATTGTCTGCTTTCTTCTGGGCATTTGGTAGTTATTTTCCTCTTTTACTGATTGTAGATTTGTTTCATCTTGTTGCTTTGTTTTATTTGGCTATGTCTGAGCTGGCGGGCTGTGTTTCTTTGTTGTTAGCTTGTCTGTGGGCATGACACTTTTCGCCTCCTTCTCCAATTGGTAGGGTCAATCGCTCAGATATGATACAGCAGGGCAAGTCTAGCTGAAGAGGATTTTCCGGGATGGGTTGTTTGTGGCACTTACTATGGCCACCAGGGTGGACTGGTAATCAGTTCAGGGCAGGTTCCAGCAGGCCGTGCCTTGGCTGCTTGGTGGTGTGATGTTCTTCAGTGCACAGTGCATGCAGGTAGAATGGAGGGGGTAGACTGTGATGTGTGGAGCTAAGATGGGTATGGGAGAGAGGAGAGAGGTATGGAAGCAAAAAGCCTACAAACAAACAAAAAAGAGTGCTAGGGGAGCTTGCCATCGGAGTGGAGACATAAGAGACTATCAAATGGAGAAAAAAATGGAAAAGAAGAAAAATAAAAAAGAAAAGAAAAAAATGAATAAATAAAAATTAGAGAGAAAGAAAAAAAAGCAAAGCTCCCAGGGACCCCTCTGGTGCTGCAAGGTCTCAGGAAGTTGCCTCCAAGCTGTGAAGTACAGCCTGGCTAGAAGGGTAGAGGTGTCACTCAGTGCCAGGTATTCAGGGGACATGAAGAGAAGGAAGTATAGAGAGACGAGAAACTGAGTAATGAATAAAGGGGAAAAGAGGGAAAAGAAAAGAAAACAAATAAATAAAAAAGAAGAAGAAGAAGAAAAACCCCCAAAGAAAAACAGGAAAAAAAAAAAAAAACAAGATAAAAGAAATGCCCTTGGGCATCCCTCTGAGCTTCTGCACAAACCGAGCGGGTAGGTCTGAAGCCATGCAGTACTGTCTGGCTAGAACAGGCTCCCAGTTCGAGAAAATAAAAAGAAAACAAACAAACAACTCAAAACAAACAAACAAAAAAGAGCCCCGGGATCCCACCAGTGTGTCAGCTCGGGCCAGGAAGCAGTTTCACATTCAAGCAGCATTTTACAGCCTTTCAGGAAGAAGCAAAGATGGTGCAAGGAGCCAGGTATTTGAGAGAAAGGAGGGGGAGGTGGTGAGAGGTAAGGAAGAAATCTAAAGAGTTGGAAAAAAGCAACACCAGCAGCCAACAAATGGCACTTAGGGAGCTGGCCAGCGTGGGCGGGTGGAATCCAAGTGACACTGGGGTGAAGGTGGTGATTCCCAGCCAAGAGACTGGCCGCAGGATGCAGAGCAGGCTGAGTGGGGGTGAAGAAGGGTGGGGGGTGGGAAAGTGTATATCGCTGGTTACCGGTTGTTCTGTCTCCTGCTGGAAGCTCCGTGAAGCTGCTTTCTTGTACCCCCTGTTCACTGATCTCTGATAGGAGTCCAAGATGGCAGATCCATGCTGTGTTAGCTGACAGGGGACCTCTGCATGTATCTCTCCTTGCTCTCTGTTTTCTGTCAGTTTCTTATTCCGTTCGGTGCTTGGCTGAGTTCCTTATCTCTTCATTTGATGCTTAGGGTTTCAGGATTGCCATTTTCTCTGTTTGGCTTAGTTTTTCAGATCTTGCCGTGGAGGGACGGCATGGTGCTTCTGCCTATAGCGCCATGTTGCCCAGAAGTCCCTGACAATGTATATTTTTAGAATTCTCCCAAGCATAAACCGAAAGCATGAATAGACCAATAACCATGAAAGAGGTGAACATCACCAAACTTTTAACTCCAAAGTAGTCTCTAGGGTCAAAAGACTTAACTGGTTTGTTCTTCAATCTTTCAAAGAAGAGCCAGTTCCCATTGTTGAAGACAAGGTGTAGTGATGGTTGTGGGCTGGGTAGGTAATATTTCTTCACTTTTCTTGACCTTTTCTTCCTGAGAAGTCCTGGACTATCTATTCCCTCACCTGCACTTTGGGTGACCAACTTGTTCAGGTATACCCAGGACTGTCCTAGTTTAAAACTGAAAGTCCCCTGTCCCAGGAATGCTCTCAATCCCAGGAAAACTGAGATGGTTAGACATTCTACCCACTCCTCCCCAGGGCTTATATAATTTGTAAATCTAGGTGTGGTCAAATTAATGTCTTTTCCCCTGGAGTGAGCTGCCTGGAGAAACATTTAACTTCAAGCTTATACTCTGCTCTTTTCCTCTGTGTAGTAAATTCCAGGGACCTAATTCCATATGGGAAACCCTGGTGGTACAGTTGTTAAATGCTATGGCTGCTAAGGAAAAGGTCAGCAGTTCAAATCCACCAGGCACTCCTTGGAAACTCCATGGGGCAGTTCTACTCTGTCCTATAGGGTCGCCATGACTTGGAATCGACTCAATGGCAACACGTTTGGTTTTTGGAACTCCATATGGGGATTCCTGCTGTGTTTCTGTACTGGCTGTGATAAGGTGGGATATCCTTCTAATAATGTGGTTCAATATAAGAAACTCCACTCACTCATAATTATAAGCCACATTGTTAAATACCAAATATATCAATAAAGAAGTGATATTTTGCTTCCTTGTCTATTCTGCTGTTTTATTTCTCACTGCTTCTGGAGTCAAATGGAGAAGAAAAGGCACTATGTACTGTGCCCATCCCCCATGTGTCTGTCAGTTTGTCATACTGTGGGGGCTTGTGTGTTACTGTGATGCTGGAAGCTATGCCACCAGTATTCAGATACCAGCAGGGTCACCCCTGGCAGACAGGTTTCAGCTGAGCTTCCAGACTAAGACAGACTAGGAAGAAGGACCTGGCAGTCTACTTCTGAAAAGCATTAGCCAGTGAAAACCTTATGAATAGCAGGAGAACACTGTCCGATATAATGCCAGAAGATGAGCACCCCAGTCAGGAAGTCACTCAAAAGACGACTGGGGAAGAGCTGCCTCCTCAAAGCAGAGTCGACCTTAACGACGTGCATGGAGTCAAGCTCTCGGGACCTTCATTTGATGATGTGGCATGACTCAAAATGAGAAGAAACAGCTGCAAACACCCATTAATAATCGGAATGTGGAATGTATGAAGTATGAATCTAGGAAAATTGGAAATCTTCAAAACTGAAATGGAATCCATAAACATCGAAATCCTAGGCATTAGTGAGCTGAAATGGACCGGTATTGGCCATTTTGAATTGGACAATCATATGGTCTACCATGCCAGGAATGACAACTTGAAAAGGAATAGTGTTGCATTCATCATCAAAAAGAACATTTCAAGATCTGTCCTGAAGTACAATGCTGTCAGTGATAGGATAATATTCATACACCTACAAGGAAGACCATTTAATACGACTATTATTCAAATTTATGCACCAACCACTAAGGCCAAAGATGAAGAAATTGAAGATTTTTACCAGCTTCTGCAGTCTCAAATTGGTTGAACATGCAATCAGGATGCGCTGATAATTACTGGTGATTGGAATTCCAAAGTTGGAAACAAAAAAGGATTAGTAGTTGGAAAATATGGCCTTGGTGATAGAAACGATGCTGGAGATTGCATGATAGAATTTTGCAAGACCAACGACTTCCTCAATGCAAACACCTTTTTTTACCAACATAAACGGCGACTATACACATGGACCTCACCAGATGGAATACACAGGAATCAAATTGACTCCATCTGTGGAAAGAGACGATGGAAAAGCTCAATATCATCAGTTAGAACAAGGCCAGGGGCTGACTGTGGAAAAGACCATCAATAGCTCATACGCAAGTTCAAGTTGAAAATGAAGAAAATTAGAACAACTCCACAAGAGCCAAAGTACAACCTTGAGTATATTTCACCTGAATTTAGAGACCATCTCAAGAATAGATTTGACACGTTGAACACTAATGACTGAAGACCAGACAAGCTGTGGAATGACATTAAGGACATCAGACTTGAAGAAAGCAAGAGATCCTTAAAAATACAGGAAAGAAAGAAAAGACCAAAATGGATGTCAGAAGAGAGTCTGAACTTGCTCTTGAACATCAAGCAGCTAAAGCAAAAGGAAGAAATGATGAAGTAAAAGAACTGAACAGAAGATTTCAAAGGGCAGCCTGAGAAGGCAAAGTAAAGTATTATAATGACATGTGCGAAGAGCTCGAGATAGAAAACCAAAAGGGAAGAACATGCTCCGCATTTCTCAAGCTGGAAGAACTGAAGAAAAAATTCAAGGCTCGAGTGGCAGGAGTGAAGGATTCTATGGGGAAAATATTAAATAACACAGGAAGCATCAAAAGAAGATGGAAGGAATACACAGAATCATTATACCAAAAAGAATTGGTCAGCATTTAACCATTTCAAGAGGTGGCATATGATCAGGAACCGACAGTACTGAAGGAAGAAGTCCAAGCTGCACTGAAGGCATTGGTGAAAAACAAGGCTCCAGGAATTGATGGAGTATCAACTGAGATGTTTCAACAAATGGATGCAGCACTGCAAGTGCTCACTTGTCTACGCCAAGAAATTTGGAAGACAGCTACCTGGCCAACCAGTTGGAAGAGACTATATTTATGCCCATTCCCAAGAAAGGTCATTCAACTGAATGCGGAAATTACCGAACAATATCATTAATATCACATGTAAGCAAAATTCTGCTGAAGATCATTCAAAAGTGGTTGCAGCAGTATATTGACAGGGAACTGACAGAAATTCAGGCCAGATTCAGAATAGTATGTGGAATCAGGGATATCACTGCTGAAGTCAGATGGATCCTGGCTGAAACAGAGAATACCACAAAGATGTTTACCTGTGTTTTACTGACTATGCAAAGGCATTCGGCTGTGTGGATCATACCAAATTATGGATAACATTGTGAAGAATTGGAATTCCTGAACACTTAATTTTGCTCATGAGGAACCTGTACATAGATCAAGCAGCAGTTGTTCAGACAGAACAAGGGAATACTGCGTGGTTTAAAGTCCAGAACAGTGTGTGTCAGGGTTGTTTCCTTTCGCCATACCTATTCAATCTGTATGCTGAGCAAATAACTTGAGAAGCTGGACTATATGAAGAAGAATGCAGCATCAGGATTGGAGGAAGACTCATTCACAACCTGTGATATGCAGATGATACAACTTTACTTGCTGAAAGTGAAGAGGACTTGAAGCACTTACTGATGAAGATCAAAGATCACAGCCTGCAGTATGGATTACACCTCAACATAAAGAAAAAAAAAAAAAAATCCTCACACCTGGACCAATAAGCAACATCATGATAAACAGAGAAAAGACTGAAGTTGTCAAAGATTTCATTTTACTTGGCTCCACAATCAACACCCATGGAAGCAATAGTCAAGAAATCAAAAGACGCATTGCACTGGGCAAATCTGCTGCAAAAGACCTCTTTAAAGTGTTGAAAAGCAGAGATGTTACCTTGAAGACTAAGGTGTGTCTGACTCAAGCCATGGTATTTTCAATCACCTCATATGTATGCGAAAGCTGGACAATGAATAAGGAATTCCGAAGAATTGATACCTTTGAATTGAGGTGTTGGTGAAGAATGCTGAATATACCAGGGACTACCAAAAAAATGAACAAATCTTTCTTGGAAGAAGTACAACCAGAATGCTCCTTAGAAGCAACGATGGTGAGACTATGTCTTACATACTTTGGACATGTTGTCAGCAGGGATCAGTCCCCGGAGAAGGCCATCATGCTTGGTAAAGTAGAGGGTCAGTGAGAAACAGGAAGACCCTCAATGAGATGGATTGATACAGTGGCTGCAACAATGGGCTCAAGCATAACAACTACTGTAAGCATGGCACAGGACCAGGCAGTGTTTCATTCTGTGACACATATGGTCGCTGTGAGTTGGAACTGACTGGACGGCACCTAACGACAACAACAACAACATTGTGCCCATAAAGGCATCCACATGCTTTAAAAACTTAAAGTGAGTAAAAAAAATATGGACATTTTCTGAGTTCCTAACAATCACCTGAAACCCTGAGAAAATGGTGAAAGCATCACCTATTTGATGTATGGTGCTGAAGCAATTGGTAAACTACACAAGAAAAAGTCAGGACACTTCACAATATAAAAATAACTTATTAACAGATCACATATTAAAGTTTGTAAAGAACAGATAATAGATCAATTATCAAAACTTATTGAAGTATCAGAAGAAAAGAAATTAAAATTTTAGAATTATCTCAGGGATAGAGAAGGCCTTCTGAAGTGAGATACAAAATCTGTCCCTACCCTCAAGATGTTGATATTGTGGACTATATACAAATTTTTAACTTTTCAATAAAGTGACAGACCCCAAAGTGAAAGACACAGAGTTAAGCATAAGCAACAGTCTAGGAGAAAATGTTTGTGATGAAATATCCATGAATAGCTCCTACAAGGTAAAAAAAAAAAAAAAAGTGTAATAAAAATGCCAGCAGAGGAAGTGATTGGGAAATTCAGAGAATAAGAACTAAAAATAGATACAGCTCAGCAAGAGAAAGGCTTATACATGTGTACCAGAAGACATATACAAGCATAGTCACGGTAGCACTTTTTGTAATAGCAGAACAATTTTAGGAAACAGCCGGAATGCTCATTGATAGAAGAATGGATAAATAAATCCTGGTGCATGCAAGTAATAGGATATTAAAAAAAGAAAAGAAAAATAGGCAATAAACATATGAAAAAATCCTCAACCTTACTATCATTATAAAAATGCAAATTAAAAGAAAATGGCATATTGGTCCACGCTGACAAAAATTAAGAAGACTGACAATACCCAGTGCTGCAAACTCTGGAGAAATGAGCACTCTCATACACTCTTGGCTAAAATGTAAACTCGTAAAAACCTTTTTGGGAAAAACTTGGCAGTATCTATGAAACTTTTATATGTCCTAGTCTTTGACAATTTTACTTCCAGGAATCTATTTTCCAGAAATCTTCACATAGCTATAAGGATGATCCTTGAAAAACCATTTAAAATAGTAAAGTATGAGAAATAACATAATAATCAATAAGAAAAAACTTAAAATTGATGGTATATCCATTCTGTGAAACACATGAGGCTTATGGTTTAGATATATAGGCACTAACTTGGAATGTGCTCCAAGAGGCTGTATTAAGTGAAAAAAAAATGCCCAAAATACATATGATTAAGTAAATCACATTACAAGATGAAAGATACAGGCTCTGGAGCCACATGCCTAGACTGAAGTCTCAGGTGTTCCAGTTTGCCAATCTGCTTAAGCCTCTCTCTGCTTGTATCATCCCACTAGTGAGGAATCATTTGCCAAAAGTAATCATTATAGTTCCATTTTGTGGAGTTGTTGAAATGATTAAATGTGTCAATACATGTAAAACTCTTAGAACAATACCTAGCCTAGTATACATACAGTAAATATTAACTATCATCACATCCACCATAATCATCATCTGTTACGCTACTGGTTCATACCAAAATGTGGACATAACGTGGACATCTGACTCTTTCCTCCAACGTCAGCTCCAGAAGGAACTATAGAGGGAAGACATCAGGACAGAGAGAGAACAGTGAGAAACCTCAGGGGTATATGAAGGGAGACGGTGGCTGTGCCCTGGGGAGGAGATTCTCAGTGGCTATGGGAGGACCAAGTAGGGAAGTAGCTGTCGGAGTTCTGCTTTTGCTTCCCAAACACTCCTCCTTGCTTTGCACAGTCACTGCCTGCCCCCTATATGCTGGTGACTTACACCCCTGGTGCGGGTATATATTGAGAAGTAAAATCAGAAAGCCTAAAAGTGTTGTTCAAGTAAGAAGCTAAGGAAATCCAAGCCTTGGTAGTCACATCCCACCTCTTTCGCCTTCAAGCCCCAGATCTGGTGGATTACAATGAAAGGAATGTCTCCTTTTCATGTACTTCTCTTGGGGAGCTGAGGGTGGAGCCTTGATCAGAGGAGATGTTTTGTGGATGAAAAGTGATTTGCTCTGGATGAACCTCTACAACCACTGCCCTGAGATAATCTTTAAACTTTAAACCAAAAATATCCCCTGAAGTCTTCTTAAAACCAAACAATAGTTCACCTTAATTAGTAAAGACTGTCTGCCTGTTATGCCCTTTAAGATCTATCTATATAGGATCAAACTGACAATCGTGACTAGAAAAATTAGATAGGAACCTTAGGTGGCAGTGAGTTTATGTTAACGGAGGAGGAACAATTCAGAAAAGGAGAGTGAGAATGGTTGCACAACTTGAAGAATGTAATCAATGTCACTGAATTATACACGTAGAAATTGTTGAATTGGTGTATGTTCTGCTGTGTATGTTCTCAACAGCAATCAAAACAATTTTTTTTTAAAGTAAAAATAAAAGTGATTTGCTGTAATCTTCTAGCACATGACACTCGCCTCTCTGGGGTTCATTCTCCCTTGCCCCCTTGAGCCAACTGGGGCTGACAGAGATAGGGGTCTGGCCTTCAGCCCTTCCCTCTAGTCCCTGAAAGACAGTTGTGGCCAATATGACCGGACAGCCCAAACAAGGAGAGATCTGAGTATAACTATTTCAGAAGAAAATAAAAAACTAAGTTAAAGATTCAATTAGAAGCATAGGTACTAGAATAATGGACCGAGATATTAAAATAGATATAAAAAAAACATACTAAGAGGAAAAAAGAGAATATTCACAAGAAACCATCAAAATAGAAAAATTTGGTATAAAAACTAAAACTACTGAAATAAAGAACACACTAGCTAGTGTAATGGATTGAACTGTGTCCCCCAAAAAAGAAATGTGAGGAAGTCTGAACCCCTGCACCTGTAAATATGATCCTGTTTAGAAATACACATTTTCTTTAGTTATGTTACTGAGGGCAGGCCAGAGCAGGGTGAATCCTAAACCTAATCCCTTCTGAGTGGTGTCTTATCAAAGGAGCGGAATAGACAGAGACACACACGGGGGAAGACAGAAGCCTTGTGAGGATATTCTACAAGCAAAGGGACCCCAAGGATTGCAGGCAGACACTAGAAGCTAAGTGAAAATAGTGTTAAAAGAAATACTTAAATAAGAAGAAAAATAAACATAGGAGATTCTGTAAAACATATATAAAGACATAAATAATGTTCAAATGCCTTGGTAAAATTCAGTATTAATCAATAGCTAAGACCAAACTAAAGGAAAAGGACAAATATACCTATGGTAATGGATGGTCTAAGGTTCTCGAACTTTTTGGTCTCAGAATCCCTTTACATTCTCAAAATTTATTAATGACTCCAAAGAGCTTGCATTATGTGGGTTTTTTTTTTTTCAATCATTGTTTGCTATGTTAGAAATTAAAACTGAAAAATGTTAGATATTATCAATTCAGCTAAAAATGATAAACACATTAATATAAATAACAGTTTATGGAAAATAACTATATTAAGAAATAGGAAGAGTGGCATTATTTTACATTTTTGCAAATCTCTTTAATGTCTGGTTTAACAGAAAACTGCTGGATTATCAATTCTGCTTCTTTATTTATCCTTCTACCATAACAGATGTGATGTGGCTTGTGGAAAACTCTATTGTACACCCAAGTGAGAATGACGGTAGAAGATGCAAACAACATCTTATATTATGATGAAAACATTTGTGACCTCAGAACCTTCTGAATGAGTTTCAGAGACTCTAGGAGTCCCCAGACTACACTTTAAGAAGGCTTGTTCCAGATAATTTCATAAGGTGAACACATTTATATTAACTGTAAAAAAAAAAAAAAAAAAAAAAGACTAAAAGGGAACAGGTTAAAACATGGAATATTACATTCAATGTCATTTAATTTTAACTTATCAGTTAAAAGATCATCAGTTTAGATTTTTTAAAAATCTAAACACGCTGTTTATAAGGGATATACTAAAGCATAAAGACCCACAAAGGTGGGAAAGTAAAAGAAGGGACAATGACTTACACCAATAGAAATCAAAAGAAAGTGGGCATAGTCACATTAATTTTAGAAAAACGTCCCAGAATTTCAGGGGAAATTAAAGCATTATTAGATTCACAATAGGTCCCTGGGTAGTGCAAACCGTTTGTGGGCAGCTGGTAATTGAAAGTTTGGGTGTTCAAATCCACCCAGTGGCACCACAATAGAAAAGGCCTGGTAATCTGCTTCTGTGAAGATTACAGCCAAGAAACTCTATGGAAAACAGTTCTACTCTGTCACACACGGGGTTGCCATGAGTTGGAATTGACTCGACAACACAAGACAACATTAAGCTTATTATATAATGATTAAAGATTTAATCCTCCAAGAAAATATAGCAATTCTAAACAGGTATATACCTAATATATAAGGCAAAAATGGATAGAACTACAGGGAGAAATTGATAAATTGCTGGTCATAGTGTTAGTTTTCAATACATATCTCTCTCAACTTTCAAGAAGTAATACAAAGGGGAAAAAAATCAGCAAGGATAGAGAAAATTTGAACAACGTAGTTATCAAGGTTGAGTTAATAGACATTTACAGAATTATGCATCCAATAATTAAAGTATACAGCATCTTCCTAAGCAAACTTGGAATGCTGAAAAAATTGATCCCGTATTGGGCCATAAAACACTCCTGAACAAATTTCAAAAAATAGAGTAGAATATAAATTAAATAGGCTATGTGACCACAACATAATTAAGGTAGAAGCTACTAACAAACAAGATCTGGGTTTATTTGGAAACTAAAAAAAAAAAAAAAAACCTGCTAAAAAATTATTTGGTTAAAGGAGAAATAATGCATATTTAAAAAGTACCTAGAACTAAATGATAATGAAAACACTATATATAAATCTTGAAGGATGTAGTAAAACAGTGCTTTAGTGGAAAAGCAGAACTTTAAAAATTATATTAGAAAAGAAGAAAGGCAAAAATTAATGAGTTCAGTGTATAACTTCAAATGCTAGAAAAGTACAACACAATAAATTCAAAGAAAGTAAACAGAAAAAGAGCAAAAATCACTGAAAACAGAAAATAAAGAGCCAACAGAGAAGTTCAACAAGCCCAAAAGCTGGTCAAACAAAACAAGACAAAAGCAAAAAAAAAAAAAAAAACAAAAACAGACTGAAGAACAAAAGGGAAAGGGCGTGATCAATATTATGAATTAAAAGGAAGAGCTCATAGCTATAGGCAAGACGGGAATAAAAGAATACTGTTCTTGTTGTTAGTTGCCATTGAGTTGATTCCAACTCATGGTGAACCCACGTGTGTCAGAGTAGAACTGTGCTCCATAGGGTCTTCACTGGCTAATTTTTCAGAACTAGGTCTCGAGGCCTTTCTTCCAAGGAGTTTCTGGGTGAACTCCAACCTTTCAGTTAGCAGCCTAGTGTGTTAACCATTTGCACCACCCAGGGACTCCATGCCTTTGACAAGTTGAGGATATTTCGTGAAATTTTCAAAGATGGTTTAGCAGTCAGAGACCTAGCAGGAAACCAATCGCACTGTCAAATTTGAAGCGTTTTCAATAATGGGGCTATTAAAAAGTTGTGAGTTGATAACAGGGAAACCTCAAGGGAAAATGCAATACCCCAGGGCTAGTAACAACAGAGAGGTGATGGTACCACTCCTACTTGTGTGAGCAGAAGGAGAGAAAGCAGTGGCCAGGATCTAAAGTCAGAAAGGACTTGAGGACAACTAACAACAACACAGACTGAGAGGGCTGTGTGCAGAGGGGAGCTTCTGACCAAAGCTATGACTTCAGGTCGGTGAAGATGACTGTACAGGAAATAGATGCCTCAGCCACACCCTCTGCCCTCCCTTTGGTTTTCTGCCAGTTCTGGCTATTGGCTAAATGCATTGCTGTAGCCCAAATAGATCAGTGTCCTAGGGCAGAGGAAGGTATAGAGGAGAGCAGGGAATCTCGAGGGGCAAATGGTGGTTATCCAGTCCAAAGGGCTACCTTGTTGGTCAGTTTTCATGTGTTTTGTGCATTCATTGATTGATGACAAAATATACTGAAATGGTGTCAGTTATTCTTACTGTATGCTGGTATGATAGCCAGACCTAAAATAAGAGGGGAATCAAACTCAGATCTGCCTCAGGACAGGTGTTAGAATTCAGGTGTATTTGAGGAGTATTAAAATGAGTGCTTAATGTCATGCCTGGAAAATAAAAATAAGGAACTTTATCAGCATTTAGAAAATTCTTGAGAGAGAAATGAATCCCACTATCTCCAAGAAAAGAGCTGTCCCTACTTGTGAGGCAAACTTACAAACTTTCGTCCATTTCCAAAGCTGACAGTGTTTTCTATGGCTTGTTGTATAACACTTGATTTACTTCTGGCTGTTCATTTATATACAGTTCTCACAGCCAAAAGTCAGCAGTGGTCTCTGGATCTCAATTCAGTGCTTCCAAGTTTTAAAGGCGGGCAAAATCAATTCAACATGAATGGTATTTATCTCAATAATACATCCCCTTCATTTTCCTTGGCTCTGCGTCCCTTGTTTTTAACTAGTCACATAAAATATGTTATTAAGAACACTATTCATTTTCAACAGCTTCCTCACTATAAATCTCCCTGTTAAAGCAAAATGGGTGTCAGAAATAGTTGGAACTATCTAGTTACCATATTGAAAAGACTGTGGAGTAGAATAAAAATAAAAAAAAAAGATGTTTCCTTAATTCCATAATTGGAGAAAGGAGAAAGCCTTCCTTCTGAGTTGTCAGGTATATGGATGCTATAAACAGGATACAGTTTATTAGAAATTCGTCCTTACTCTTACTAAATTGGATGTTGTCAGCAATCTTCAGTTTCATCAATTGGGTTGATAACAATATTTAAAAAGGATTTCTTCATACAGAAGTCCATGGTTAATATCAAAGATAGACCATCCATCCACCCATCCATCCACCCATCCATCCACCCATCCACCCATCCATCCATCCATCCACTTATGTATCTATATACATATGTATGTACCTACCTACCTGCCTATGTATCTAATTTATCATTTGCTTTCCGTATGGAATCCTCAAGTTGGGAAAGGAATTATAAATCCATTCTTTGAGGCTTTCTGTTGAAATACACCATTAGGAGAGAAGAAGCTTGGCAAGGGGGAAACATCATCTGCTGTTGTTAATGCAATTCAGCATGAAACCTCAAGCTGCCTTTTCCTGGAGGCTGATCCAAATGGAAGGCCAAATTGGGCTGATTATTTCAACTGGATGAATTTACAAAATGATGAATAAGTAACTGCCTTAGTTAGCTAGTGCTGCTATAACAGAAATACCAAAGTGGATTGGCTTAACAAACAGAAATTTATTTTCTCACAGTTTAGGAGGCTAGAAGTCCAAATTCAGGGTGCTCGCTCTAGGGGAAGCCTTTCTCTCTCTGTTGGCTCTGGAGGAGGTCCTTGTCTCTTTCAGCTTCTGCTCTTGGGTGATCTTCATATAGCTTGGCCTCTCTCTTCCCCCATCTCTGCTTGCTAGCTTGAATTTAATCTCTTTTATATCTCAAAAGAGATTGACTCAAGATACACCCTACACTAATCCTGTTTTGTTAACATAACAAAGATAACCCATTCCCAAATGGGATTATAACCACAGACATAGAGGTTAGGATTTATAACATATATTTTGGGGGGACACACTTCAATCTGTAACAGTAGCAATATAAATAAATGAGTTCATACATTTTAATCTGTGCTGTATTTAAAAATTATTTACATAGATAAAATTAGGTAACCTACCTTTAAATAAACCAAAAATAACTGGATTCATAATTATACAAAATTCCATTCTTATTTGTCATTCACAGGTAAATCTAGTTCAATACCAATAATATTTACAGAGAAAACTCAACATAAAATAAAAATGAAAAGGATTATTTAATGGTCTTGGGAGAAATTAATAGCCTTTTGAAAAGAGTTTAAATTGGATCAAAACCTCAATTCACATACCAGAATATACTCTAAATATATTCCAGATAAAAATGCAAAAATCAAAGATATACAAGTATTTCAAGAAAGCTTTGGTGAATTCATTTTTAATTTAGGAGAGGGGAAATTCTTGCTAATAATGTTTAAGTCCTAGAAAAAATAGAAGACTCTGCATGGCAATATACACCATAGGAATAATCAATAGAAAAATGACAAACTGGGAGGAAATATTTGTAATTTATAGCAGAAAGGGCTAATTTCCAGATAAATGGAGCTCTTAAAAACAAAAAAGACCAAACACCTAGAAAAAAATGAACAAAACCTGTATACAAATAATTCACAAAAAAGAAATATTTAATTGTACTTTAACATATGTAAATGAAGTTTAACCTCATACATACTAAAAGAAATACAAATTATAACACATGGAGATCCCATTTTTCAAGTATCAGATTTATGAATCAAGAGCTTGAAAGCACAGCCTATCAGCAAGGCTGTGGAGAAAGAGCCACACTCATACTCTACAAGAGGGAAACGAAAATTGTTCAATCCTTACGGAGGAGAAGTTGACAATATCTAACAAAATTACATGTGCATTTACCCTGTGACCCAGCCAACCCCTCCTCCAGAATCTACTAAGAAAGCTTGATCTCTAAAAGTTTGAAACACCACAAGCATACGGTTATACATTCAAATATCATTTGTAGTAATAAAAGATTGGGAATAACCCAAATGTCTATCAATATGGGTGCCAGTTGAATCTCCTTCTAGTGGACTGACAGGTGAGTCTGAATGTTAAGTAGAACCTAAGAAAACTCCCTGGAGGGTACTGTACATCCATTAAATGGAAAACGATGCAGCTATAAAAAAAGAGAAAGATCCCTGATATGGAGGAAAGATGAACTGATATGGAGTAATTTTCAATATATGTGCTAAATGAGGAAAGAAAAGGGCAGAAAAATGTGTTCTTTGTGCGTGTGTATAAAATAAAAGGGGAAATAGAATAATATATATGTATGTGTAAATAAAGGTATATATACCAAAAAAATCAACCAGTTGCCATTGAGTAGATGCCAACTCACGGAGACCTAAGTTTGTCAGAGTAGAACTGGGCATCGTAGGTTTTTCAATGGCTGATTTTATGGATGCAGATCACCAGGTCTTTCTTCTGAGGTGCCTCTGGGAGGATACGAACCTCCAACCTGCAGCTAAGTGCATTAACTGTATAACCCAAGGACTCTCTACACACACACACACACACACACATACACACATATACGTATACATATATATGTATACACACACGTGCGAGCGTCTACACATATGCTTACTTGAAAAACAACGCACATACACACAGAAAGGATGAACCAGATAATGACCACAGTTACCTATAGCGGGTGAATAGGAATGAAGCGGAGGGAATAAGGACAAATGGAAGTCAGACTTCATACAGCATAACTTTTTACATAGTTTTGACTTTCTGACCATCTTTTTCATATTCAAAAGATAAAATTAAATAAAAAATTCTAAAACTGAACACAAATGCCTCTAATGGTTACATTAATAATATAACTGTGGACAAAATTCAAGTAATTTTTAAACACTGCAAGATCCCTAGGTGGTGTCATTATAAAACTATGATACATACACATAAGATGATAGAACAAGTAAAAAAATAAGTAAATTTATTATCATTAAAAACCAATACTTACAATATAAAAGAGATAGAATATAAAATAAAGGTTAAGAAAAATTGTAATATTCCAACTGAATTGGAGTTATTCACAAGAACTGATGACTTTAAAATATATTTCCTTGCTCTGTCCCCCTGAAAAGCCTCAGAAGCAATGGCATCTCAGCAGCAATGAGCATACATAGCGTCCAGGTCCTTGATCCTAAATATCATTCCCCACACAAAGGAACCAGATTTTCTTGGAGAAATGAGGATTCTAGGTGTGATTTAGGAAAACATAAGGTGATCTGTGGCATCATGTGCCAGAAAGTAAGGAAAAGCTTAAAAACCAATGGTTCACATCAAAAGAAATAGGAGTCAGTTTGAAGAGGCTCCAACTGGCCAAAATTAGAATAATTTAAGCAGCTAAATATATACATATATGTAACTGATTTTAACATAAAAATTAATGTCCATAGTAATACAAAAGGAGGTTGGGGGGGACAGAATTAGAAAATCATTTTTGCCTAATAAAGTACTTGATTAAGTCAATGATTAGCAATGGATGCTAAATCCATAACATCAAAGATTGTTTGGAAACAAGATCCTTGTATGGGGCCAAAATATCACGGATCATTTCCTAATTGTAAAGGAAAAACAAACAAACAAAGTACTTTCATAGTGGAGAAATGCTTCAGTCACCACTTTTAGCAAGCATCACTAATGGGGGGCCACCTGACAATGTGTGTCATGTAACTGATGTAATATGAAGTATAACATGAAGATTTCAACTATCTACTGTTCTTGCCCCAAAATATTTAATTTGAATCACATCAAGTATCTAGACCTGACTTTCAGGGTACAGAAACAAAGGCAGTGTTTCGTTCTGTTGTACACAGGGTTGCTATGAGTCAGAACTGACTCGATGGCACCTAACAATAACAACAAGAAACAACCAGACAAATTGCAAACGTGAGAAATTCTAAAATACTACTCTTCACAAAATCAACGCTGTAGAGGAAAAATGGCGGGGGGATATTATTTTAGATCAAAAGGGACTAGAGCTACATTACCAAATGTGATGCATGAATCTGGATTAGATCCTATTTGGAAAAAAAAAATCAGCTGTTAAGTCATACTTGAGACAACTATAGACATTTCAGTATGCTCTGGCTATTAGATGATATGGAAGTATCAATAATTTGATTAGGTGTGACAATGGTCTTGTGAAGAGGTCAGAGACTTGTCCTTATTTTTTGGCAATCTATGCTGAAATATCTTAGAGGTAAAGTTTCTGGCATCAGTAGCCTTTCAAATGATACATCTTTCTATTTGAAAAATTTTCACAATAAAAAGTTGAGGGGAAAATAAAGAGAATTGTCATTAAACCCCAAAACTACAGTTAATCACAAATAAGATTATTTCTCAGATGCATAATAGAGACGATGAGTGGGGAGCATTTCTGCCAAATCAGGGCCAAAGGACCATTGGTGAAGAGAGAAGAAAATAGATTGATGCGGGCTGTCTTGGGTGACCTGTACATTTTCTATTATTTAGAATAACAATTGACCTTATAAGGATATTAACTAATGTAGTCAGTGTTAACAATTTTAAAATACTTTTAACTATAATTTTCCAACTATATAAAATAGTTTGGTATGTAGGAGGTGGAGATCATGGAAAAATACTCAACGATGCTTTGGGATCACTTTCAACTGATATTTGTAGAACTATTGTATATATCATCTGTATTGTTTAGTAAGTACTATAAGACTATGATAAGACATACACTGTTTAAAGAAAAGCATGCAGTGATCTCCACTATTGTTTTATAAATTTGCCAGTTATTATTTTTTTAATATTTGCTATATATACCATCGGAGCCCTGGTGGCACAGTGATGAAGAGCTTGGCTACGAACCAAAAGGTCAGCAGTGTGAATCCACCAGCCCCTCCTTGGAAACCCAATGGGGCAGCTCTACTCTGTCCTGTGTGATCACTGTGAGTCAGAATCCACTTGACAGCAACAGGTGTATATACACCATCTATGCTGACTCTTTCCTTTCTCTATAGGGTAAATCAGATACAGTAGAATTTTTAAAAGGTAATTATATTGTTTTATGATTTAATATATACATATTTTTTATTTGGAAACAGAAAATTATAAATTTTTCTCTACAGTGGTTTATAAGGAATCTTCTAGTGATTTTTAAGTTTCTGGAAACATATAGTCCATGAAAAAAAAAGTATTACTAATTTTCCTACATATAAATAGAGAAGGAAATTATCAACAATTTTTTTTCATTACTCCTTCTCCCTTAAATTTCCTGATTTTTGGTAGTATATTCTACTTTTTTTTTCTTATAAAGCACTGCTTTATTTATTTATTTATTTTAATTTTTTTATTGTACTTCAGGTGAAGGTTTACAGAACAAATAGTTTCTCAAGAAACGGTAGTACACAAATTGTTTTATGACTTTGGTTAACAACCCCACAACATGTCAACCCTCTCCCTTCTCAACCTTTTTTTTTTTTCTGGTGAAAAAATACATAGCCAAAGATACACCATTTCAAAAATTTCTACATGCACAGTTCAGTGACATCGACTATTCTCTTCCAATTGTGCTGCTATTCTCACTTTAGATGAAGGTTTATTCTACTATTTTAGATGCATAATGTTGTTGTTGCTGTTAGGTGCTGTTGAGTTGACTGCAACTCATAGCGACCCTATGTGCAACAGAACAAAACACTGCCCAGTCCTGCCCCATCCTCACAATTGTTGTTATGTTTAAGCCCATTGTTGCAGCCACTGTGTCAATCCATCTTGTTGACAGTCTTCCTCTTTTTCACTGACCCTGTACTTTACCAAGCATGATGTCCTTCTCCAAGGACTGATCCCTCCTGACAACATGTTCAAAGTATGTGAGACGTAGTCTCACCATCCTTGCTTCCAAGTTGCATTCTGGTTGCACTTCCTCCAAGACAGATTTCTTCATTCTTTTGGCAGTCCATGGTATACTCAATATTCTTCTCCAACACCACAGTTCAAAGGCATAAATTCTTCTTCGGTCTTCCTTATTTATCGTCCAGTTTTCATATGCATATGAGGTAATTGAAAACACCATGGTTTGGGTCAGGCACACCTTAGTCTTCAAAGTGATATCTTTGCTTTTCAACACTTTAAAGAGGTCTTTTGCAGCAGATTTGCCCAATGTGATACGTCTTTTGATTTCCTGACTGCTGCTTCCATTAATGTTGATTGCGGATCCAAGTAAAATGAAATCCTTGACAACTTCAATCTTTTCTTCATTTATCATGATGTTGCTTATTGGTCCAGTTGTGAGGATTTTTGTTTTCTTTATGTTGAGGTGTAATCCATACAGAAGGCTGTGGTCTTTGATCTTCATCAGTAAGTGCTTCAAATCCTCTTCACTTCCAGAAAGCAAGGTATTGTCATCCGCATATCACAGGTTGTTAATGAGTCTTCCACCAATCCTGATGCCCTGTTTTTCTGCATATAGTCCAGCTTCTTGGATTTATTTGCTCAGCATATAGACTGAATAGGTATGATGAAAGGATACAACCCTGAAACACACCTTTCCTGACTTTAAACCATGCAGTATCCCCTTGTTTTGTTTGAACCACTGCCTCTTGATCTATGTACAGGTTCCTCATAAGCACAATTAAGTGTTCTGGAATTCCCATTCTTGGCAATGGTATCCATAATTTGTTATGATCCACACAGTCGAATGCCTTTGCATAGTCAACAAAACACCGATAAACATCTTTCTCGTATTCTCTGCTTTCAGCCAGGATTCCTCTGACATCAGCAATGATATCCCTGGTTCCATGTCCTCTTCTGAATCTGGCTTGAATTTCTGGCAGTTCCCTGTTGTTATATTGCTACAGTTGCTTTACAATGATCTGCAGCAAAATTTTACTTGCATGTGTTATTAATAATATTGTTCAATAACTTTTACATTCGGTTGGGTCAACTTTCTTGGGAATAGGTATAAATATGAATCTCTTCCAGTTGGGCAGGCCAGGTAGCTGTCTTCCAAATTTCTTGGCACAGATGAGCGAGCACTGCGTACGTTTGTTGAGACATCTTAATTGGTATTCCATCAGTTCCTGGATCCTTATTTTTAGTCAATGCCTTCAGTGCGACTTGGATTTCTCCTTTCCATACCATTGGTTCCTGATCATGTGATACCTCCTGAAATGGCTGAATGTCGACCAATTCTTTTTGGTATTGTGACTCTGTGTATTCCTTCCATCGTATTTTGATGCTTCCTGCATCATTTAATATTTTCCCCGTAGAATCCTTCAATAGTGCAACTTGAGGCTTGAACTGTTTCTTCAGTTCTTTCAGCTTGAGAAATGCCGAGTGTGTTCTTCCCTTTTGGTTTTCTATCTCCAGGTGTTTGCACATGTCATTATAATACTTTACTTTGTCTTTTTACTTAGCTGCCCTTTGAAATCTTCTGTTCAGTTATTTGACTTCATCTTTTTTTTCCTTTCACTGATATAATACTAAAAAATAAATATTATATAGATCTTATTAGGCAGTTATATATGTTCTTGCAGTATGATTTGTGAGCAAACTTACTAAAATTACCTGAACCTTAACATTGAATATACTGCGGACTACCAGAAGAACGAGCGAGTCCGCCTGAGAAGAAATACAACCAGAATGCTCCTTAGTAGGAAGGACGGTGATACTTCCGCTCACTTACTTTGGACACGTCATCAGGAAAGACCAATTACTAGAAAAAGACATCAAGTTTGGTAGACACAAAACATATCAGACTAGTTTGTTTTAATCTCATCCTTCATTTCCTGTTTCAAAAATTCACATTCTCTTGGATTTTGAAAACAGAACCAAATGCTTGCCACAAACCCTTAGGTTTCTAGTAATAAACCTTTACAAAGTGAAAACGAGGGACACCCTCAATGAGATGGGTTGACACAATAGCCACAACAATGGGCTCAAACATATCAAAGGTTGTGAAGATGGCAAAGGACAAAGAAACATTTCCTTCTGTTATATATAAGGTCACCATGAGCTGGAGCAGACTCAACAGCAACTAACAACAACAATTCCTATGTATAATGATTAATCCATTTTTTATTTCTCTCTCAGTTGATTGGAGTATGTCCTCAAGTCATTTTCAGAGGATGAGTCCAGAACCGAGTATTTTCAGAGTCACGATCTATACCTGTGGACGTATTTTATTGTTGCTACCCATGAGCAAGAGCTTAGCTCAGAACAGAATTCTGAGCTCACAACCCTGTATCTTAAACCTCTGCTGACACTGCTCTACTGTTTCCTGGCATTTTGTGCTCTAGAATAGACTTTAAATCCGAAGTCTGAGCCCGGTGCTTTGTTTTGGAAGTACCCAGCTACCCCTGCTTCTCGTGGGATACTTGAAAGATTCTTATTTTCTTGAAATTAAAAATTCCATTAAGATTTCTGTGTATTTGCCTCTTTTCATTTATTTTGCTTGGTTCGTTAGAAACCCTTATAATCTACATGCTCAGGCTTTTTTTCAAATCAGAAGAGTTTTTTTTAAATTACATCTTAGATTGCTATTTTTGTACCATTTGTTCTTGTCTATTCCTCGGGTGTACAATTATATATATTGTGATGTCTGTTCTCTGGTTCCTTTATATTTACCATATTCTTTCATTGTTTTCATCTTTGTCTTTTTTCTTATTTAGAAACGTGAATCAACTTTATCTTTCACATCCCTGAATCAATCACCTGCAGCATTGCTCCTGCACTTTATTACTTCTAATGCTTACTTACAATCTTATTATATTTTCATATTTCTTAACATTTTTTTCACCTTATCTAGCTCCATTTTTATTTTTTCCTTCCTCTCAGTCAGTTTCTTTGTCATATCAGGCTATTTTGTTCCCATCTCATCCTTCATTTCCTGTTTCAAAAATTCACAGTTTCTTGAATTTTGAAAACAGAACCAGATGCTTGCCAAAAATTCTTAGGTTCCTAGTAATGTCTTGACAAGGATGTTTATCCTTAGAAATTTCAGTGCTATGTTCATCTGTGTGTGTGTGAGAGAGAGAGAATGAGAATATCCTTTTTACAGACTTTGTTAGTTTTTTTTCTATATATACACACACCATTGATTATTGAGAATAAGCCATTCTTGACTTCGTAGCATATAAAGAGGTTGCATGGATTTCCATATGTTTGGTTTTTTCCTGACTATCCATTAGGTGCTATTAGCTTAATTTTCAGATCTTCTGCTGAAGAGCTGGAGTCCTTGGGTGGTGCAAATGGTTAAGACACTCAGTTGCTGACCGGAAGTTGGCTGTTCGAGTCCACCCAAAGACAACTTGAAAGAACGGCCTGGTGATCTCTTCCTGAAAAATCAGCCCCTATGGATCACAGTTCTACTCTGACACATATGGGGTTATCATGAGTTGGAATCAACTCAACAACAACTGGTTTGATTTGGGTTTTGGCGGTGGATCTCCACACACCTCCCAAGCAATTTTCTTTAGTATAATGTACATCTTTAGGTTTGAAGAGGGAACATCCTGGCATGGCTACAAATGGCATTATAGTATAGGACAGTGCACAGTGGCTAACAGTATTAACTTTGGAGTCAGATTACTATGAACCTATACTTATTTCACTTAGTAAATATCAGGGTCAAATGAGAATTTATGTATTTGCAACTCCCTGATGACTAATGATGTTGACTATCTTTTCATGTGTTTATTTGCTATTACTATATTTTGTGAAGTCTCTGCTCAAATCTTTGGCCCATTTTTTAAATTGGGTTGTTTTCTTATTAAGTTAGAAGAGTAATTTATATATTCTAGTTACAAATTCTTTGTCAGATAGGTGCATTGTAAATATTTTCTTCCAATCTGTGACTTGACTCTTAATTTTGTTGATGGTTTCTTTCAAAGAGCAGAAGCTTTTAATTGTGAAGAAGTGGAATTTTTCTGTTTTTTCCTCTCTTATGGTTCATGCATTTTTGTGTCCTAAGATATCTTTGCTTACCAAAGGTCATGAAAATTTTCTTCAATACTTTTGTCTGTGAATTTTATAATTTAAAACTTTATATTTAACTTTATGATTGTTTTGAGTTAATGTTTGCACACGGAATGAGCTGACGGTCAAAGTTCTTTTTTTCCCCCAATATAAATAATTGTTTAAGCAACATTTCTTGAAAATTCTATTCTTGACCCTTTGCACCTTTGAAAAAAATAAACTGACCATATATGTGGGTCTATTTCTGGAATCTCTAATGTGTTCAGTTGGTTTGCAGTAGCTTTACAGTAAGTCTACAATTACCTAGTTTAAGTTCTCCTACTTTGTGCTTCTATTTCAAAATTGTTTTCTCTACTCTAGAGTCTTTGCATTTCTATCTACTTTTCTTAGAATCACTATGTCAGTTTCTAAGAAAAAAACAAAAAAGCCTTCTGGGATTTTGATTGAGATTGAATTATATTAACTTGAAGAAAATTAACATTGTAAAAATATTGAATGTAAAAACCCATGAACAGGGTATATCTCTATATATTTATGACTTAAATTTTTCTCAGTGCTGTTTTGTAGTTTCTCGGGGTTCTAGCCTTGCATATTTTAAAGGATTTATCATCAAATATTTCAGGTTTAAAAATATTATATATGATATTATTTACTTCCTCCATTGTCCAATCACATGTCCATCATTTTCTTCTAAAGCCTCACAAAAAGCACATTTAACGTCCACATTTCTAGCAACATTCTGTTGCTTGTATCATATGTACTCTCTAAGACAACAAACTTTCTCTATAGCTCTCCTCACTTCCTTCTGAGCCCTCATCAGAATCGCCTTTGACATCCATAATTGTACCAACAGTCTCTTCAAGGCAATCTAGGCTTTTATGATTGTTTGTTGTTGTTAGGTGTCCTCAAATCAATTCCAACTCAGAGAACCTATGTACAACAGAAAGAAACAATCCCTGGTGCTGCACCATACTCACAGTCTTTGATATCCTTGAGCCCATGGTTGCAGCCTCTGTGTCAATCTATCTCATTGAGGGTCTTCCTCTTTTTCCCTGACCCTCTACTTTACCATGCAGGATGTCCTTCTCTAGGGACTGGTCCCTCCTATTAACATGACCAAAGTACGTGAGATGAAGTCTTGCCATCCTTGCTTCTAAGGAGCATTTTGGCTGTCCTTCTTCCAAGACAGATGTGTTTGTTCTTCTGGCAGTCCATCGTATATTCAATATTCTTCACCAACACCATAATTCAAAGGCGTCAATTCTTCTTTATTCACCGTCCAGCTTGGGTCAGGCAGGCCTTAGTCCTCAAAGTGACATCTTTGCTTTTTAACACTTTGAAGAGGTCTTTTGCAGCAGATTTAGCCAATGCAATATGTCGCCTGATTTCTTGACTGCTACTTCCACGGGCGTTGATTGTGGATCCACGTAAAATGAAATCCTTAACGACTTCAATCTTTTCTCCGTTTATTGTGATGTTGCTTACTAGTCTAGTTATGAGGATTTTTGTTTTCTTTATGTTGAGGTACAATCCATACTGAAGGCTGCAGTCTTTGATCTTCATCAGTGTTTCAAGCCCTCTTCACTTTCAGCAATCAAGGTTAAGTCATCTGCATATTGCCGGTTGTTAATGCATCTTCCTCCAATCCTGATGCCATGCTCTTCTTCATATAGTCCAGGTTCTCGGATTATTTGCTCAGCATACAGATTGAATAAATATGGTAAAAGGATACAACTCTGACGCACACCTTTACTGACTTTAAACCATGTGGTATCCCTTGTTCTGTTCAAAGAACTGCCTCTTGGTCTGTGTACAGGCTCCTCATGAGCACAATTAAGTGTTCTGGAATCCCCATTCTTTGCAATGTTATGCACAATTTGTTATGATCCACACAGTCGAATGCCTTTGCATAGTCAGTAAAGCACAGGTAAACATATTTCTGGTACTCTCTGCTTTCACTCAAGATCTATCTGAATCAGCAATAATATCCCTCATTCCAAGACCTCTTCTGAATCTGGCTTGAATTTCTGACAGTTCCGTGTTGATGTAATCCTGCAACCACTTTTGAATGATTTTCAGCAAAATTTTTCTTGTGTGTGATGGTAATGATATTGTTTGATAATCTCCACATTCTGTTGGATCACCTTTCTTTGGAATGGGAACAATATGGATCTCTTCCAGTCTGTTGGCCAGGAAGCTGTCTTCCAAATTCCTTGACACAGACAAGTCACCTCCAGCTCTGCATCTGTTTGTTGAAACATCTGAATTGGTATTCTGTCAATTCTTGCAGCCTTGATTTTCACACATGCCTTCAGTGCAGCTTGGAATTCCTCCTTCAGTACTGTTAGTCCTTGATCATATGCTACCTCCGCAAATGGATGAATGTCGATCAATTCTTTTTGGTATAGTGACTCTGTGTTTTCCTGCCGTCTTCTTTTGATGGTTCCTGTGTTGTTCAATATTTTCCCCACAAAATCCCTCAGTCTTGCAACTTGAGTTTCTTCAGTTCTTTCAGCTTGAGAAATGCTAACCGTGTTCTTCCCTTTTGGTTTTCTAACTCCAAGTCTTCGCAAATTTCATTATAATACTTTTACTTTGTCTTCTCAAGCCACCTCCTTAAATCTTATGTTCAACTCTATTACTTCATATTTCTTCCATTTGCTTTAGTTACTCTATGTTCAAGAGCAAGCTTCAGAGTCTCTTCTGACATCCATTTTTGTCTTTTCTTTCTTTCCTGTCTTTTTAATGACCTTTTGCTTTCTTCATGTATGATGTCCTTGATGTCATTCCACAACTTGTCTGGTCTTCGGTCATGAGCATTCAATGTATCAAATCTATTCTTGAGATGGTCTCCAAATTCAGGTGTAATATACTCAAGGTCATATTTTGGCTCTCATGGACTTCCTCTAATTGTCTTCAGCTTCAACCTGAACTTGAATAGGTACCTTAAAACTCTTCCAGCCTCTACCCACTACCCAATTCCAAAAACCACTTCAACATTTTAGGTATCTCTTAGAATAGCACCCCACTCTTCTGGTACCACGTTCTGTCTTAGTTATCTAGTGCTGCTATAACAAATATCACACATGTGTGGCTTTAACAGATAAATTTATTTTCTCACAGTTTAGTAGGCTAGAAGTCCAAATCCAGGGTGCTATCTATAAGGGAAGTTTTCAAGAGGAAAGAGATGGATTTAAAAATGAATCCTTGAAGTTGTTCAAGGATTTCATTTTACTTGGATCCACAATCAACGCTCATGGAATTAGCGGTCAAGAAATAAAAAGACATATTGCACTGGGCAAATTAGCTACAAAAGGTCTCTTTAAAGTGTTAAAAAGCAAAGATGCCACCTTGAGGACTAAGGTGGCCTGATCCAAGCCATGGTATTTTCAATCGCCTCATGCATGCGAATGTTGGACAATGAATAAGGAAGACTGAAGAAGAATTGATGCATTTAAATTATGGTATTGGCAAAGAATACAGAATATACCATGGATGGCCAGAAGAACAAACAAATCTGTCTTGGAAGAAGTACAACCAGAATGCTCCTTAGAAGCGAGGATGGCGAGACTTCGTCTCACCTACTTTGGACATGTTATCAGGAGGGACTAGTACCTGGAGAAGGACATCATCCTTGATAAAGTAGAGGGTCAGTGAAAAAGATGAATACCCTCAATGAGATAGACTGACACAGTGGCTGCAACAATGGGCTCAAACATGGCAACAATTGTGGGGATGGTGCAGGACCGGGCAATGTTTTGTTCTGTTATACGTAGGGTTGCTATGAATTGGAACCAACTCGAGGACACCTAACAATTGCTAGTATATAGTAAAATGATAAGTTTTGGCATATTGATTTTGTATCATATAATTTGCTATGTTTGTGTCTTGGAGTAGCTTTTTATGCAAATTTCTTAGAAGGTTCTACAAAAATATGTCTTCTACAATAAAGACATCTTTTCTTCTTACTTCCCAATCTGTACTTTTTTTTTTTTTTTTTTTGCCTTATTGCCCTTCTTGTCTTATTACCCTGTGTAGGACCTCTAATACAATGTTGATAAGAAGTGCTAAAAATGACGTCTTGCTTTGTTTCTGATCATAAAAGGAAAGCATTCAGTTATTATGATTAATTACGGTGTTAGCTGTTGATTTGTCATAGATGCTTTTTATCAGGTTGAGGGAATTTCCTCTTATTCTTATTGTTAAATTTTTATCATAAATAGGTGTTGTAGTTTATCAAATACTTTTTTTTTGCAAGTATTGAGGTGACTATATGGTTTTTATTTTTACTTTCACATGGTGAATTCCATTAACGGACTTTCAAATGTCAAATAAATCTTCTATTTCTGGAGAAAACCCCACTTTGTCATAATGTATTAACCTTTTTATATATTGCTGAATTTGATTTGCCAATATTTTAAAAAATGATTTTTTTTGCATCTTTTTATTTGAGAAATATTTTTTTTTCAGTTTTCTTGTAATATATTTATTTAGTTTTCATATAAGGATATATGAGGCCATCATGATGGCCTCATAGGAGCCCTGATGTCACAGTGGTTAAAGTGCTTAGCTGCTAACCAAAAGGTCAGCAGTTCGAACCCACCAGCTGCTCCACAGGAGAAAGATGTGGCAGTCTGCTTCCGTAAAGATTTATAGCCTTGGAAACTCTCTGGGGCAGTTCTACTCTGTCCTATATGGTTGCCATGAGTCAGAATCAACTTGACAGCAGTAGGATGACCTCATAAAATGAGTTGGGAAATGTTCCCTCCTTTATTTTCTGAGTTTTTGAAGATTAGTATTATTTCTTCCTTAAATATTTAACAGAATTAATAGCTACTTGAGTCTTGTTTTGTGGAAAGTTTTAAAGATACGAATTCAATGCTTTCATAATTATAGGGTCATTTTGATTTTCTGTTTCTTGGTCTAGTGTCCATGAATTTGTCCATTTTGTCTAAGTTGTCATTCATTGGCACAAAGTTGTTGACAATATCCCTTATTCTTTTCATATCTATAGGATCAGTAGTGACGTCTGCTCCCTTTTTTTTCATTCCTGATATTGGCGATTTGTGTCTTTGCTCTATTTCTCTCTTTTTTCATGACTGACCTAAATAGAGGCTCAAGGTCAATTTTATTGTTACTGCCATTCATTAGTTTTAGGTTTCATCAGTTCTCTCTTATATTTGCCTGTTTTCTATTTTCACGATTTTTGCACTTATAGTTATTATTTCCTTCCTTTTGTTAAATTTGGATTGAAATTTCCCTCCCCTTAATTTTGTTAGCTTATTGTTTTGGAAATTTAGATAACTTAGTGGACACTTTTCTTCCTTACTAACATAAACACTGAATGCTATAAATTTTCTGCTGTACAAGCCTGTCTAGTCAATTGGCTTAATAAAGTTTTTTAAAGTCTCTGTTCAAAGGGTGGCTCAAGAAGACAAAGTAAAGTATTACAATCACATGTGCAAAGCACTGGAGTTAGAAAAACAAAAGAGAAGAACACGCTCAGCATTTCTCAAGCTGAAAGAACTGAAGAAAAAATTCAAGCCTTGAGTTGCAACATTGAAGGATTCTATGGGCAAAATACTGAATGATGAAGGAAGCATCAAAAGGAGATGGAAGGAATATACAGAGTCACTACACCAAAAATAATTGGTCCACATTCAGTCATTTCCGGAGGTAGCATACGATCAAGAACCAATGGTACTGAAGGAAGAAATCCAAGCTGCATTGAAGACAGCGAAAAACAAGGCTCCAGGAACTGATGGAATACCAACTGAGATATTTCAACAAATGGTTGCAGCACTGGAAGTGCTCATTCGTCTATGCCAGGAAATTTGGAAGACAGCTACCTGGCCAACTGACTGGAAGAGATCTGTATTTATGCCTATTCCCAAGAAAGATGATCCAATCGAATGTGGAAATCATCGAACAATACCATTAGTATCACATGCAAGTAAAATTTTTGCTGAAGATCATTCAAAAGCAGTTGCAGCAGTACATGGACAGGGAACGGCCAGCAATTCAAGCTGGATTCAGAAGAGGATGTCGAATGAGAGATATCATGGCTGATGTCAGATGGATCCTTGCTGAAAGCAGAGAATACCAGAAAGACGTTTACCTGTGTTTTACTAACTACGCAAAAGCATTCGACTATGTGAATCATAACAAATTTGGATAACATTGCGAAGAATAGGAATTCCAGAACACTTAATTGTGCTCATAGGAACCTGTACATAGATCAAGAGGCAGTCATTCGAACAGAGCAAGGAGATACTGTGTAGTTTAAAGTCAGGAAAGGTGTGCATCAAGGTTGTATCCTTTCACCATACTTATTCAATCTGTATGCTGAGCAAATAATCTGAGAAACTGAACTATAAGAAGAAGAATGCAGCATCAGGATTGGAGGAAGACTCGTTAACAACCTGCAATATGCAGATGACACAACCTTGCTTGCTGAAAATGAAAAGGACTTGAAGCACTTACTGATGAAGATCAAAGATCTTCAATATGGATTACCCCAGACTTCAGTATGGATTATACCTCAACATAAAGAAAAGAAAAATCCTCACAACTGGACCAATAAGCAACATCATGATAAACGGAGAAAAGATTGAAGTTGTCGAGGATTTCATTTTACTTGGATCTACAATCAACACCCATGGAAGCAGCAGTCAAGAAATCAAATGACACATTGTATTGGGCAAATCTGCTGCAAAAGAACTCTTTAAAGTGTTAAAAAGCAAAGATGTCACTTTGAGGACTAATGTACACCTGACCCAAGCCATGGTATTTTCAATTGCCTCATATCCATGTGAAAGCTGAACACTGAATAAGGAAAACTGAAGAAGAATTGATGCATTTGAATTATGATGTTGGTGAAGAATACTGACTGTACCATGGACTGCCAAAAGAACGAACAAATCTGTCTCGGAAGAAGCACAGCCAGAATGCTCCTTAGAAGTGAGGATGGCGAGACTACGTCTCACATACTTTGCACATGTTATCAGGAGGGATCAGTCCCTGGAGAAGGATTATCATGCTTGGTAAAGTACAGGATCAGGAAAAAGAGGAAGACCATCAATGAGCTGGGTTGACACAGTGGCTGCAACAGTGGGCTCAAGCATAACAACGATTGTGAGGATGGTGCAAGACCAGGCAGTGTTTCGTTCTCGTGTATATAGGGTTGCTATGAGTCAGAACTGATTCAAAGGTACCTAACAACAACAAGAACAATGTTCTACCTCCTGGTTCCGTGAGCAGTGCCTGGGGTCTTAAAATCTTGTGAGTGGCCATGGGAAATACAAAAATTGGTCTCTTTTTGCCTGGAACAGCAGAGGAAGAAAGGAGACCCAGAAAATGAAGAAGGAAATGGACTGCAGGTCTGATTGCCTCCATGAACTACTACTTCCACTGCCATGAAACCAGAAGAATGGGATGGTGCCTGGCTACCATTACCAAACATTTTGATCAAGGACTCAATAGATGAATTCTGATCAACAAGAGGAAAAATGTGGAACAGAACTTCAAAGTCTTATAGTAACCAGACTTACTGGATCCACTGTGACTGGGGGAACCCCAGAATCTACTGCCCTGAAATAATCTTTAAGCCTTGAACCAAAACTATCCCACGAATCATCTTTAAACTAAACAACACTTTAGCTCAACTAGTAAGGAATATTTGCCTTGAAGAGTGCACTTGTCTTAGTCATCTAGTGCTGCCATAACAGAAATACCACAAGTGGATGGCTTTCACAAATAGAAATTTATTTAAAAGTAGGCTAAAAGTCCAAATTCAGGGTGTCAGCTCCAGGGAAGGCTTTCTCTCTCTCAGCCGTCTCATCAGTGTTCCCCAGACTAGGAGCTTCTCGGTGCAGGGACCCCAGTCCAACGGACGCGCTCTGCTCCCGGCACTGCTTTCTTGATGGTATGCGGTCCCCAACTCTCTACTTGCTTCCCTTTCATCTCTTGAGGGATAAAAGGTGATGCAGGCCACACCCCAGGGAAACTCCCTTTACAGTGGATCAGGGATGTGACCTGGGTAAAGGTGGTGCTACAAACCCACCCGAATCCTCTTTAGTATAAAATTACAATCACAAAATGGAGACCAACCACACAATTCTGGGAATCATGGCCCAGCCAAATTAATACACACATTTTTGGGGGGACATAATTCAAACCATGAGAGCACTCTTTTATAGAATTATCTGTAGGAGATCAAATTGACATAATGAACTCTAAAACACAGAGGAGAAGTTTCGGGGACAGAGAGTCTAAGTTAGTGGTGTTGAAACAATATGGGTAGAAATAGCAAGAATGGTGACACAATGAGAAGAATGTAACTAATGCAATTCACCATGTAGGAAATGGTGAATGGGTATATGTTTTGTTATGTGTATTTTCACCAAAAATAAAATTAATAAAAAATTTCCCAAAGCACTGCTTTAGCTGCATGGTAAAAATTATGTTTGTTGTGTTTTCATTTCCATTCCGTTCAAAACATTTTCTAATTTTTCTTTTTTTCCTTTAATATGGATTTCAAAGTATGTTTGTATGTTTAATTATTTTCCAGATATCTTTCTATTGTCACTTTCTAATTTAATTTTGATCTGAGGATGTATATTTTTAAATAATTTAAATTGAATCTTTTTAAATTTAATAAGAATAGATTTATGGCTCGTCATGTGGTCTATCTTGGTAAATGTTCCGCGTGTAATTGAAAAGCATATGTATTCTATTAAATTTAGGTACAGTGTTTTGTAAATATCAGTTGGCTGATAGTGTTACTCAAGCCTTCCATATCCTTTCTGACCTTCTAACTACTTGTTCTACCAATTACCCAGACAGGAGCGTTGAAATCTCCAATTATAACTATCAATTTGTTTATTTTTTCAAGTCAGTTCTGTTAGTTTCTGTTTTGGGTACTCTGAAGTCCTTTTACTGTATGCATACATACTTATCATTGTTCTGTCTTCTTGATGAAATGTCCCTCTTTATTCCCACTTATATTCTTTATTCTGAAATCTATGTCCTTAATATTAATATAGGTCTTCCAGTTTTCTTATGATTACTGATTTGATGGTATATCCTTATTTATTGTTTTACTTTTTACCAGCTTGTATCTGTACATTTTAGTGTTTTTTTTCTTTTTTTGTAGATAATATATAATTGGGTCTTACTTTTTTATGCAATCTGACAGCAACTGTCTTCTAATTAGGATGTTTAAACCATTTATATTTAAAGCAGTTATTGATATGGGTGGTTTTAAGTTTATCATCTTGCTTTTTGTTTTCTATTTGTCCCATTGTTTCTATTTCCTTTTTCTTTCTTTTGGATTTAGGGTTTTCTTTTTTTTTTTTAAGGTGGGCATTCCAATTGCCTCATGTGCATGCAAAAGCTGGACAACGAATAAGGAAGATCGAAGAAGAATTGATGCATTTGAATTATTGTGTTGGCAAAGAATGTTGAATATACCATGGACTACCATGAACTACTAATTTACTTATAACAGAAGAGTGAACAAATCGTCTTGGAGGAAGTACAGCCAGAGTGCTCCTTAGAAGAGATGATGGCAAGACTACATCTCACATACTTTGGACATGTTATCAGGAGGGACCAGTCCCTAGAGAAGGACATCATGCTTAGTAGAGGGTCAGCAAAAAAGGGGAAGACCCTCAATGAGATGGACTGACACAGTGGCTGCAACAATGCGCTCAAACATAACAGCGATTGTGGGGATGGTGTGGGACCTGCCAGCATTTCATTCTACTGTACATAGGGTTGCTATGAGTCAGAATCGACTTGACAGCATCTAACAACAGCATTGGTTCATTGGAGCCCTGGTGCAGTGGTTAAGAGCTCAGCTCCTAACCAAAAGGTCGGCAGTTTGAATGCACCAGCTGGTCCTTGGAAACCCTATAGGGCAGTTCTACTCTGTCCTATAGGGTTGCTATGAGTCGGAATTGACTTGATGGCAACAGTTTTTGTTTTTTTTTTTAATTGGTTCATTAGATACCACTTTGTTTTCTTTTTTAGTTATTGCTCTAGGGATTACAATATACAGGTTTATTTTATCACAGTCTACATTTAAATATACTAATTTACTTATAACAAGAGAAGTATACAAGAGTATACTTCCATTTTACACACCCTTGGTTCTTTGGTTATTGTTATGCATTTTATTTCTATGTGTGTTATAAGCCTCACTATACCTTGTTATTATTTTTGCTTTAAAAATCAATTCTTATTTAAAGAAACTGAAAAACAAGAAAAAAGGATTTTATATTTACCCACATGCTTACTATGTCTGGTAGACTTCATTTTTTTGTGCAGATTTATGTTTCCACATGGTATCATTTTCTTGCTAACTGAATAACTTCCTCTGATATTTCTTGTAGTGAAGGTCTGTTTGGCACAACTTATCTAAGTACATAATGATTGATAAAGTTTCTATTCAGGCGTCAATCTTGAAAAATAGATTGTTTTGAAAGGTGTAAAGATTCTAGGTCAACTGTTTGTTTTTAAAATGTCATTTCATTATCTTCTGGCTTGCAAAGATCAGTCTGTAGTCATATTTCTTTCTCTATACATAATGTAGGTGTTTGTGTGTTTTATAGCTACTTTTAAGTTTTTCTATCACTGGTTTTTATTTTATTATAATCCTTATTGGTATGGTTCATCTTGCTTGGGGTTCATTGAGTTTCTTGAAACTCTGAGTTTATAGAAATCATCAAATTTGGAAAACGGTTAGCCATTATTTCTTCAAATATTTTCTTGCACTGCCCCCTTCCAAACTTTTGGAACTCCAGTTACATACATATTACACAGTTTGACACTGCGGTTCTGTTCATTTTTATTTCAGTATTTTTTTTTCTGTGTCTCAAGCTGGTTAGATTCTATCATTATATTTTCAATTTCACTGATTTTTTCTGTACTATCTAATCTCTTGTTAAGCCCATCCAGTGATTTTGTTATTGCAGACGCTGCATTTTCATTTTTTAAAAGTTCCATTTTGTTATTTTTTTCTATCTTCCATTTCCCTTCTTATAATGTTCATGTTTTCCTTTAAATTCCTGAACGTTGTTATAATAGCTCTTTTAACATTCTTTTCTGATTCGTATTTCTCTCTGTGTCTTTGCAGGCCTAGTGATTTTTTACTGGATTTTAGACATGGTGGAGCCCTGGTGGCACAGTGGTTAAGAGCTCAGCTGCTAACTGGAAGGTCAGCAGTTTGAATCCACCAGCTGCTCCTTGGAAGTCCTATGGGGCAGTTCTCCTCTGTCCCATAGGGTCGCTGTGAGTCGGAATTGACTTGAGGGCACTTAACAACAGACATGGTAATTTTACATTGCTGGATGCCTAACTTCTGTTTTCTTTTTTAAAGAGAGTTGGGCTTTCTTCTAGCAGGCTGTCATGTTACTTGCAGATCAGCATGATCCATTCAAGGCCCACTTTTAAGCTTTGCTAGAATGAGTCTAGAGTAGCTTTCACTCCAGGGACAATTCAGTTCTACTACTAAAGCCTGACCCCAGTGCAGTCCCTACCAAATGGTCCAGGCCATTACTGAGGACTCTCCACCCACGCTGCCTATTTGGAGTTTGAGTGATTTCCTGCCTATTGTAAGCTCTGGGAATCTTTTGTTCTTCTTTGCCTGGAAATTTGATTTCTTGGAATTTCACCTTACACATTCATGGCCTAGTATTGAGAAAAGACTCAAGAAAATCCTAAGAAGATTTCTGCAGTTCTTTATCTTAAAAGTTACCTCCTCTCTAAACTCCCCCTCACAAATTCCAGTGTCTTAGCCTTGTTGAACTCTGATTTCCATCTCCTCCAAGATAAGATGGTGTCTCTAATTAAATGTTTATCTGAATTCTGATGATGAGAGAACATTTGTATCTTGTTTACTAAGCATACCTCATGAGACTAAGGAAGTTAGTTTTTTTCATTAATTTTTAAGGAATAGATTAAAGAAAATAGTTACAGCTCTCATTATGGATTCTTTAAAAAAATCTCCTTTTGAGATCTTTTGGGAAAATGATGACAGACTAAGGTCTATTCTGCAGACAGATTATGAGAGACAAACATTTGCTAATTTCCTTTTTAATTTTAACTAATGCATCATTTCCTACAGGCAGGCTTGCAGAAGAAGCTGGAAGAGTAGTGAGTCTATTTTTACGGAAATCAGGTCATTAGTACATTAGTACTAATCTTTGACGGACAAGATTCATTTAGGAAATATTGATGGGAGAAGAGAGAAGGAGAAACAAATGAGAGACGCAATCAGTAAATATCACTCCATGGCTTAGATCGTGGAATTGAAATGCTAGAACTGCTACAACATTAATCAAATTTAAACCCAAGGAATCTTATTTTAGCAAAGAAACATCTTATGTCGCAAGCTAAACTTGCTCGAATTTGTTGCTGCAAAGTACAAAATGGTATGCTTACCTTGAGAAGACAATGTTAGTTTTATCATATTAAAAACTGTAATGTAGCTTTACAAATAAAGGGTATGTGTATCTATGAAGAACACACACACACACACACACACACACACATTGAAAACATCACTATAAGCCTCATTACCGTGAAATAGAAACAGTGATAGCATCAATGTTCAGGTGTGACTTGGAGTTGCTAGAATGTAGTGACAAATACTAGCTGGAACTTCATAGAATGACTCTTCACTTATTTAGAAGAGGGAAGAGATGGCCACATTGGAGAAAAATTGGTCTTCCAGCATGCAAGGCGATGGAGGGGTTGGGCTACTCAAGGATGGGAGCAGCAGAGCTTCTGTCAGTCAGCTGGGGCTTTATCAGTGCTAAACAGCAGTGGCTGTGATGTTGTCTCTAGAGCAACCTCACCTGGGCATTGCTTCTGGATGTTTAGCTATTGAACCTGATTCCCTGGCTCTCTTAACAAATCTCTGAGCTACTTAAAATGTTTTAACAAATCTGTTTTCTGTTTTATTTTAGAGTTCAATCTATTATCTGACTGATACAGAAATCAGGGATATTTATTGATTTAACTACACGGGGGTCAGTGAAGCCTACAGGACAGGCTGTTTTAATGTAGTCATAGGGTGGTAGACTGCAAAGGGTGAGGCTCAAATGAGAGGTGAGGAAAGGGAGTCAGCTAGCTTAAACAACTGTGTCAGAAAGTTTGGATATGAAGGGAAAGGAACGATAAGGAATATAGCTGGAAAAGGACATAGGGTCAAGCTGGTAGCCCATTGCCGTTGAGTTGATTCCAATTCACAGAAACCCTACAGGACAGAGTAGAACTCTACAGGGTTTCCAAGGAGGGGCTGGTGGATTTGAACTGCTGACCTTTGGGTTATGACCTAAGCTCTTAAACACTGCACCACCAGGGCTCCACAGGGTCAGAGGATGGAATTTTTATTTTTAAAAATGGAAGTGATTTAAGCAAATGTTAATAGGTAGGGATCCAGTTGTATGAGAGAGAATTTAATGTTCAGCAGAGAATAGGATAATTTATAGTTCAACGTTCCTGAGATGATGGGAAGTTAATTTAAAGGACACGTAGAAACTGCCTTAGCTACAAGGCGTTATGCCTCCTTTAACGTATTAGAAGGTCATGGAGGTACTGTCCAGTGGAGGGCTTCTTTGAATCCAGAATGGCTGGAAGTCTGCAAATACTTGCTCTGGAAAAGCCTTAACTGTAGCAAGAACAAGGAACTGATAGACACCATCGGAAGTTTCAGATGGTGAAAACAGGGCAGTTCCATCCATTGCGGTATGTAGAAAAAATACTCGAATGGGTTGGAATGTTATTTAAAAGGAGCCCTGGTGATGCAGTGGTTATGCACTCGGTGGCTAACCAAAAGGTCAGCAGTTAGAACCCACCAGCCACTCTGCAGGAGAAAGATGTGGCAGTCTGCTTCTGTAAAGATTAGAGCCTTGGAAACCTTATGGGTCAGTTCTACCCTGTCCTATAGGGTCACTATAAGTTGGAATGTACTCGACGACGCTGGGTTTTGTTTTTTTTGTTTTTTGTTTTTTTGGTATACTACTTATTCACTTATATCTATAAATGACATACCCATGTTACAAAAATTTAAATAGAGAAAGGAAAAGAACAATGCACAAGCATCAAAAGTTTTACAATTCGAAGAAACACTTTTTAAAATTGGGTTTTCTTATTTATGTTCAGTCTTTGTTGTACATGTATTTTCACATAGTTGTAATAAGTGGTATATGCAATGTGGCATACTGTTTGTTTCACTTATCATAATCATGTTATAAGATATGCATAGCCATCATTTTAATAGTACAGTATCTAACTGCAGTAATTTACTTAGCCTTTCCTCTATTCCAGCCATGGCTGTACCCAAACTCTATCAGAGTATACATTTGAATAAAATCTCAAAAACACCTGAGGAATTCTCAGGTGCCACATCCTCTTTGTACAGACGAGGAGCTCAAGATACAAAACAGTTAAGAGAATTTCTTCAAGGTCACATAGCAAATGAGCAGCAGAATCAAGGCCAGACACCTTACCTATGCCATAGGTAGACAGAGGGCAGGCTGCAATACTCTAGTTCATTGCTTCACAATGAACTACCAAATGTTTATTATCAGTCTTCACTGAGAGAAGAGGCTTGCAAAAGAAAAGAGAAGCAGTGCACTGATTTATGGTCTGCTGCTGATCAGTAACTATCAGCTCACGTACCAGCACTGGTGGGTGGACCACACTTTGAGGAGCATAGCTCCAAGTGAAAGAAAGCTCACTCAAAATGTCTGGTTCCCTTTGTACCTATGAATGGCATTAGTAAATACTATGTTGAAGTTTCATATCCACACTTGCTTCATTACTCTTATATTTTTTTCCCCTTAACAATATCAAATAAGTGCCCAAGGGACTGCCCTTTTGAAAATAAAGAGCACATACCCAGTCTGTAAGTATAACCACGAGGCTCCTACTGTGCAGATGCACATGACTTTATTTAGAGGTGTTCACGTATTTCCATACGGAGTGGGGAGGAGATGGGTTGTCCATTTAACCTGGTCAGTTTTATTGTCTGATAATGCATCAGAGTTCTTGGGATCCATTTTTGTCTGAATATGTCTGAGAGAAACAGACTCTTGAAGGATAATTACCTACTAATTCCTGGGCTTCAGCTGTTCCTCGGACTACTACTAAAATAATTGTTTCAAGAATTCTTTTATGGATTTAACCACTAAATGAACCTTGATAATCCTATTCTGTTTTTTTTTTTTTTTCCAAACAGGAGAAAATGACAATACTAAAAATAATACAGGAAGACAGGATGCTGTGATTCATCATATTCAATGTGAATTGATTTTCAGAACTAATGACAAACTTGGATATGGTGCTTTAAAACATTCTATAACTGACGGGCTATCTGCAAGTTAATTCTAAGCATGAGAAAAATGACTACTGAGTCACCAGGCTGAAGTGGTCACTGATTTCCATTTCTCTCTTTATAAATCGGGCTGCACACTAGTTATGCCAAAGACAATTATTTTTAAAGATTTCAAGAGGGAGAAAACAATGCCGCAACTGCTTTGATGGATAAGATATTTACAAATCCTTAAAGAAAAGCCTACTCCTGCAATGTCCCTTCCAGAACAGGTTATCTTCTTTCTATTTAGAATGCTTTGGCACTATTATTACCACTCTTAATGGTAGCAGGCAATATTCTAAGCACCCTGAATATATTCAATCATTTAATTGTCACAAACACCATTAGAGGTTACCAGTTGCCATTGGGTCAATTCTGACACATGTCAACCCCATGTGTATCAGAGTAGAACTGTGTTCCATAGAGTTTTCAATGGTTCATTCTTCAGAAACAGATTGCCAGGCCTTTCTTCCAAGATATCTTTGGGTAGACTCAAATCTCCAACCTTTTGGTTAGCAGCTGAGTGTGTTAACCATTTCTACCACCCAGGGACTCCCCCTAAGAGGTAGGCACTATTATTTAACCACATCCTATAAAGGAGGAAACTGAAACACAGGGAGATTAATAGTGTAACTTACCCTAGACTAAACATACTACTCAATGTGCACTCAGGATTCTGGCCTGGAAACCTGTTCTCTTAACCAGTAACTAAATGTTTCTCGATGCTTTAGGTAAGTTAATTCCTGACATGACCTGGAAGTTTGACTGAACACATTCTATGGTTCTTTCAATCTTAATAGTCTTCTGAACTGTCCAATATGGTAGCAAGAAGCCATATGGGACTATTTAAATATAAATTAATTCAAATCAAGCACTATTAAACATTGAGTCACACTAGCTACATTTCAAGTGGCTAATGTTTACCATATTGCACAGTGTAGAAGTGCAACATTTCCATCATCACCTTGGACAGCATTGGTCTAAAGTAACACTAAAATGTTCAATAATCTACGATCGATTTTGCTTTTATTTACCTTTTCTTTATGCAAATAAAGATGATATCAGTGTCAAAGTTTATGAAAGAATAAAAGTCCACCAATGCTTAACTGACTAAATCTGTCCTAAAGTAATTAACGAAGTTATGTTCCTTCAGCCCATGAGTTAACAATAAAGGAACTTAGAACTTTGAAAGTGAAATTAGCGAGAATCAAAATGTAAAGGTATCCATCATCTACAGGAATGACCCCCAATTTTTCTGTAAATATGAGGATAAACATGGCTTAGATGACATATGAATGCAAGTGAATTAAAAAAGGCAGAAATCAGAGCTACTGAAAAGTATCTTCTGAGTAAACTGTGAAAACAGAAGGGAGATGGTCTCTTTACAGAGGAAAAGTAGATTTGAAAGGCAAGAAAAGTCCAGCTCAAGCAAAAGCTGACTCAGTATCACCATTTTCTACAGTGGAAATGTTTACCAAGTTATAGTGTGAGGACACTAATTATTCCTACAGAGAAAGAATGCTAGCAGTAATATACATTATATATATAATAATGTGTGTAGGTGTGTATACACACACATATATGCATTTATTAAGGATTTTGGGTTAGGGAAAGTAGACATGTGCTAATTGTGCCAATTTTATTCAATTAGTAAAATAGATTTTTATTACTGAAATTCTAGAATTCTTAGCAAGACTTTCTCTAACAGAAAGGAGTCCATTTTTACTAAAGCTGAAAACTATGGATCTAAACCAACTGTACCACTGGTAAGTTACCTTGATGATTAGTAGCTGAAGTGAGTAGCTAGGAAGTGGGCCATTCATTTGTGAATGTTGCTCCTGTCAACAGCACCTTAAGGAGGTATGGTGCTTTACACTACATCTAGGAAGGTGATATTTAGAAAATCTGGGTACATGGGTACAAAAAGTGTGGTTCTGAAATTACTACAGGTGATTACACAGTCTTATTTTCTGAGAGCAATTAACCATATTAGTGATCTCTTTTGATTTCTCACCCATTATCCCCTAATTTTACAGTCTGCTTAACAAATAATTCTAGCATATTAGCTGATGGATAGAGGGAAGAGAAAGGTGATGCTTTACTTTTTTTTTTTTTAATAATACACATCACATGTAATACAAATATGCATAGTGTTAAAAAGTTTATTTTATAATTTTTATATCAGGCTGGTTAATATGTATAGGCTAAATCTTTTGAAATATGTTATTAAAACATTTTTCCAGGTAAAAGATAAAGTGTTAATAAATCGTGTCCAGGTATCAGTGTATAGTCCCCATAATCTTTAGCTGATTTTTCTCTTGGCAGCATCATCTTACCCTTGACCTGTTTCCCTTTCTCTGAGTAATGTGGAGATTGAACAGTGTGAAGCTTGGGGAACAATCATGCCTTATTCCTCTCTGTAAATGTTATCTGCACTCTGATGTCAGAGAAACAAATCAATTTAGGTAAAAGGAAAACTATTATAATTACCTTCATTACTGAGCATGTTCTCATCTATTAAAAAGTAAAAACAAAAGTAAAGCCAGCAAAAATAGGTGATGAACTACCTGGTGGACAGTCCCAATCTGGTTTACAAAGCTGTTGTTAGCTGCCTTAGAGAGCGGCTTACAATAGCGTTATGGATTGAATTGTGTCCCCCAAAAATATCAGTCAACTTGGCTAGGTCATGATTCCCAGTATTGTATGATTGTCTACCATTTTATCATCTGATGTGATTTCCCTATGTGTTGTAAACTCTATCACTAAGATGTAATAAGATGGATTAGTGGGAATTATATTGATGAGGTCTACAAGATTAGGTAGTGTCTTAAGCCAATCTCTTTTGAGGTATACAAAAGAGAAGCAAGTAAAGAGACAGGGGACTTCATACCACCAAGAAAGCAGCACCGAGAGCAGTGCACGTCCTTTGGACCTGGGGTGCCTGCACCTGAGAAGCTCCTCGACCAGGGGAAGATTGAGGACAAGGACTTGCCTCCAGAGCCGACAGAGAGAGAAAGCCTTCCCCTGGAGCTGACGCCCTGAATTTGGACTTCTAGCCTACTAGACGGTGAGAAAATGAATTTCTCCTCGTTAAAGCAATCCACTTGTGGTATTTCTGTTATGGCAGCACTAGATGACTAAGACAAATAGGTAGAGGTAAAAAACTTCCGCCCTCTGATGGTTAATGCCTACAATAAAACCATTTAAACAATTAAAGAAGGTCCCTTGACTGCTAATTGAAAAGTTGGCAGTTCGAATCCACTAGTGGCTCCATGAGAGAAAGACTGGCAATCTGCTTCCATAAAGATTACGGCTTAGGAAAACCTAAGGGGCAGTTTTACTCTGCATACACGGGATCACCATGAGTAAGAATTGACTCCACGACAACTAACAACAACCATCAACCTAAACGTTGGCAGTTCAAACCCACCTAGCAGCGCTACGGAAGAAAGGCTCATCAGTCTGCTTTCACAAAGGTTACAGCTAAGAAAACCCCATGGAGCAGTTCTACTCTTTAACACATGGGGTCACCATGTGCTGGAACTGACTTGACAACAATGGGGTTAAACAACTAAAGAAATAATAAACCAATGAATTAGGCAAGGATGAAAGAACTTATAAATTCTAAATAATTTAAATGTTTATATACCTTCTCCTTACTTATCAACATGGTTAGGTTCCAAAGACCAGGTCGTTAGCAAAACTGGTTGTTAGCTGCCATCCAGTCAGTTCCGACTCATAGCGACCCTATGCACAATAGAAAGAAACACTGCCCAGTCCTGTGCCATCGTCACAATCGTTATGCTTGAGCTCACTGTTGCAGCCACTGTGCCAATACATCTCATTGAGGGTCTTCCTCTCTTTCGCTGACCCTCTACTTTACCAAGCACGATGTCCTGCTCCAGGGACTGATCCCTCCTGATATAACATGTCCAGATTATGCGAGGCGAAGTCTTGCCATCCTCACTTCTAAGGAGCATTCTGGCTGTATTTCTTTCAAGACAGATTTGTTTGTTCTTTTGGCAGTCCATGGTACATTCAATATTCTTTGCCAACACCAAAATTCAAAGGTGTCAGTTTCTTCTTTGGTCTTCCTTATTCATTGTCCAGCTTTCGCATGCATATAAGGCAATTGAAAACATCTCAGGGTCAGGTGCACTTTAATCCTCAAAGTGACGTCTTTGCTTTTTAACACTTTAAAGAGGTCTTTTGCGGCAGATCTTCCCAGTGCAATATGTTGTCTGATTTCTTGACTACTCCTTCCATGGGTGTTGACTGTGGATCCAAATAAAATGAAATCTTTGACAACTTCAGTCTTTTCTCTGTTTATCATGATGTCACTTATTGGCCCAGTTGTGAGGGTAACTGCCAAGTTATATAATTACATAACTGCCAAATTACATCATTACATAACTGCCAAACCACTGAGAATCATCGCCCAGCCAAGTTGACACATATTTTAACCATTAAAGCCATCATTATTCTCACCTCACACCTAGGGATTAGTTACTGCTAGATGTACATCATTAATGTACAAAATACTCAGATAGTAGATTTTTTACCATTGTTGTAAATATGAAATGTCAGATAATGAGAGAGTTGATAAATGAGGAGAAGGTGTACATATTTTAAAGAAAATTTTAGTAATTGTAATCACCTATTTCTACAGGCCAGAAAGATGATGAAAACACAGTTTGATTTAGAAACAGCATGAATCTGGAATAAATCTATGAATTAATCTTCATGTAAAATGATATTTACATTCTACATGTAATAAAAAATCCTATTTGCCTAGGAATACAATCTAAAACCACAGCTGATTCTAAAATGTGTTCCACTGGTGTAGTGAGATTACTACATTCCATCTTTGAACATTAAAAAAAAAAAGGCTAATTTGGAGAACTCTCACATGATTTTGCCAAGTATAAATCTATCAATATATTTAATTGTTTTTATTTTTATAGTTTAAACAAAATTTACATTTCAAGTTAGTCTCCCATACAAAACTTTATACATACATTGTTATGTGGCCCTAATTGCTCACCCCATTCTGTGACAGCACACTCCTCCTTTCCACCCGATTCCCCATGTCCATTCAACCAGCTCCTAACCCTCTCTGCCTTCCCATCTTACCTCTGGACAGAAGCTGCCCCTTTGGTCTCTTGTATCTACTTGACTAAGAGGCACACTCTTCATGAGTATCACTTTATGTCCCACAGTCCAGTCCAATCTTTGTCTGAAGAGTTGGCCTGGGGAATTGTTTTAGTTCTGGGATGACAGAGAGTCTGGGGGCCGTGCTTTCTGGGGTTTCTCCAGTCTCAGTCAGACCATTAAGTCTGGTCTTATTGCTAGAATTTGAGTTCTGCACCCCACCTTTCTGTTGCTCCATCACAGACTTTGTTGTGTTCCCTGTCAGGGAGGTCATTGGTGGTAGCTGGGCACCATCTAGTTCTTCTGGTCTCAGGCTGATGAATTCCCTGGTTTATGAGGCCCTTTCTGTCTCTTGGACTAATATTTACCTTGTGTCTTTGGTGTTCTTCATTCTCCTTTACTCCAGGTGGCTGGGACCGACTAATGCATCTTAGATGGCCGCTTACAAGCTTTAAAGACCTCAGACGCCACTCACCAAAGTAGGATGCAGAACATTTTCTTAATAAGCTTTGTTATGCCAATTGACCTAGATGTCACTGAAAGCATGGTCCCCAGACCCCTACCCCTGCTACTCTGTCTCTCAAAGTATTTGATTTTATTCAGGAAACTTCTTAGCTTTGGTTTAGTCCAGTTGTGCTGACTTCCCCTGTAGTGTCTGCTGTCCTTCCCTTTGCCTAAGATGATTCTATCAATATTTTTTAAAAAACATTTTCACTAATGCTTGTTGAGGTAGTTTCTCCATAATTACATATTATGCAAAGATAAAAAATTTTGAATCTTTAAATTTGTAACTTAAATATAAACATTCGAATACAAATGTTGTTACTGTTGTTAGGTGCCTTTGAGTTGGTTGACTCATAACGACTCTACGTGCAACAGAAGGACACACTGCCCAGTCCAGTGCCATCCTCAAAATCATTGTTATGCTTGAGCCCACCCCACTTTTGCAGCCATTGTGTCGATCCAGTTCGTCAAGGGTCTTCCTCTTTTTGGCTGACCCTCTACTTTACTAAGCATGATGTCCTTCTCCAGGGACTGGTCCCTCCTGATAATATGTCCAAAGTATATGAGACATAGTCTCACCATCCTTGCTTCTAAGGAGCATTCTGGTTGTACTTCTTCCAAGACAGATTTGTTCATTCTTTTGGCAGTCCATGGTATATTCAGTATTCTTCCCCAACACCACAACTCAAAGGCATCAATTCTTCTTCGGTCTTCCCTATTCATCGTCCAGCTTTTGCATGCATATGAGGTGACTGAAAAACACCATGTATTGGGTCAGGTGCACCTTAATCCTTAAAGTGACATCTTTCGTTTTCAACACTTTAAAGAAGTCTTTTGCAGCAGATTTGCCCAGCAATGCGTCTTTTGACTTCCTGACTGCTGCTTCCATGGGTGTTGATTGTGGATCTAAGTAAAATGAAATCCTTGAGAACTTAAAAATTTTCTCGGTTATTTTGATGTTGCTAATTGGTCCAGTTGTGAGGATTTCTGTTTTCTTTATGTTGAGGTATAAGCCATACCGAAGGTTGTGGTCTTTGATCTTCCTCAGTAAGTACTTCAAGTCCTCTTCAATTTCAGCAAGTAAGTTTGTGTCATCTGCATATCTCAGGTTGTTAATGAGTCTTCTTCCAATCTTGATGCTGCTTTCTTCATCATATAGTCCATCTTTTTGGGTTATTCGCTCAGCATACAGATTGAATAAGTATGGTGAAAGGATACAACCCTGATGCACACCTTTCCTGACTGTAAACCAGGCAGTATTCCCTTGTTCTGTTCAAATGGCTGCCTCTTGGTCTACGTACAGGTTCCTCATGAGCACAATTAAGTGTTCTGGAATTCCTATTCTTGGCAATGTTAGTCATAATTTGTTATGATGCACACAGTTGAATGCCTTTGCATAGTCAATAAAACACAGGTAAATATCTTTCTGGTATTCTCTGCTTTCAGCCATGATCCATGTGATATTAGTAATAATATCCCTCATTCCACACCCTCTTCTGAATCTGGCTTGAATTTTGGGCAGTTCCCTGTGAATGTACTGCTGCAGCCGCTTTTGAATGATCTTCAGCAATATTTTACCTGTGTGTGATGTTACTGATGTTGTTTTTATGTGTCATCGAGTAGGTTCCGGCTCATAACAACCCTGCAGGACAGAGTGGAACTGACCGAGAGGGTTTCCAGTGAGCGGCTATTGGATTTGAACTGTTGACCTTTTGGTTAGCAGCCCAGCTCTTAACCATTGAGCCACCAGGGCTCTGATATTAATGATACTGTTCAATAATTTCCATATTCTGTTGGATCCCCTTTCTTTGGAATGGGCACAAATACGGATCTCTTCCAATCAGTTGCCTAGGTAGCCGTCTTCCAAATTTCTTGACATAGATGAGTTAGCACTTCCAGCGCTGCATCCGTTTGCTGAAACATCTCAACTGATATTCTGTCAATTCCTGGAGCCTTGTTTTTCGCTAATGCTTTCAGTGCAGCACGGACTTCTGCCTTTGGTACCATCAGTTCTTGATCATATGCTACCTCCTGAAGTGGCTAAATGTTGACCAATTCTTTTTGGTACACTGACTCTGTGTACTCCTTCCATCTTCTTTTGATGCTTCTTGCGTTGTTTAATACTTTCCCCATAGAATCCTTCAGTATTGCAACTCAAGGCTTGAATTTTTTTCTTCAGTTCTTAGAGCTTGATAAATGCTGACAGTGTTCTTCCTTTTTGATTTTTTAACTCTAGGTCTCTGCACATTTCATTATAACGCTTTACTTTGTCTTCTCAAGCCGCCCTTTGAAACCTTCTGTTCAGCTCTTTAACTTCACCATTTCTTCCTTTCACTTTAGCTACTCTACAGTCAAGAGCAGGTTTCAGAGTCTCTTCTGACATCCATTTTGGTATTTTCTTTCTTGTCTTATTGTTGACCTCTTGCTTTATGTATGATGTCCTTGATGTCGTTCCACAATTCGTCTGGTCTTTGGTCACTAGTGTTCAATGAGTCAAATCCATTCTTGAGATGGTCTATAAAATCAGGTGGAGTATACTTAAGGTCATACTTTGGCTCTCGTGGACTTGTTGTAATTTTATTCAGCTTCAAGTTGAACTTGCATATGAGCAATTTATGATCTGTTCCCCAGTCAGCCCCTGGCCTTGTTCTAACTGATAATATTGAACTTTTCCATTGTCTCTTTCCACAGATGTAGTCGATTTGATTCCTGTGTACTCCATCTGGTGAGGTCCACATATATAGTCGCCATTTATGTTGATAAAAAAATGTATTTACAATGAAGAAGACGTTGGTCTTGCAGAAGTCTATCACACGATCCAGCATCATTTCTATCACCAAGGCCATATTTTCCAACTACTGATCCTTCTTGTTTGTTTCCAACTTTTGTATTCCAATCACCAGTAATTATCAATGCATCTTGACGGCATGTTTGATCAATTTCAGACTGCAGAAGTTGGTAAAAATCTTCAATTTCCTCATCTTTGGCATTAGTGGTTGGTGCGTAAATTTGAATAATAGTCATATGAACTGGTGTTCCTTGTAGGTGTATGGTATTTCTCTAAAACTGATAGCGTTATACTTCAAGATAGATCTTGAAATGTTCTTTTTGACAATGAATGCAACACAATACCTCTTCAAGTTGTTATTCCTGGTATAGTATACCACATGATCGTCTGATTCAAATTGGCCAATACCAGTCCATTTCAGCTCACTAATGCCTAGGATATCGATGTTTATGCATTCCATTTCATTTTTGACAATTTCTAATTTTCCTAGATTCATACTTTGTACATTCCATGTTCCAATTATTAATGGCTATTTGCTGCTGGTTCTTCTCATTTTGATTGGTGCCACATTAGCAAATGAAGGTCCCTAAAGCTTGACTCCATCCAGGTCATTAAGGTCGACTCTACTCTAAGGAGGCCGCTCTTCCCCAGTCGTATTTTGAGTGCCTTCCAACTTGAGGGGCTCATCTTCTGGCACTATATCAGACAATGTTCCTCTGCTATTCATAGGTTTTAACTGGCTAATTTTTTCAGAAGTAGACCGCCATTCCTTCTTCCTAGTCTGTCTTAGTCTGGAAGCTCAGCTGAAATCTGTGCATCATGGGTGACCCTGCTGGTATCTGAAATACCAGTGGCATAGCTTCCAGTATCACTGCAAGATGCAAGCCACCACAGTACAACAACCTGACAGACGTGTGGGGTCCACAAGTATAGGGGTTAGGGTTTACCACACATATTTTTTGGGACACAATTCAATCCATAACATTACTAGACTCACTTTTTGTATATTTTCTCTTAAAAATGGCATAATTCTTCTCTTTCTCACCCACATAGATCAGCACCATGTAAAAATTTTACAAGGTATGTGACTGTTCAACTTGAGTACTTTTTCCCTGCCTGAAGACAATGCTTTCAGTCTTGCTGACATATCTAAATACTAAGGTGCAATTTTAACTTCATGACATCCACGGTAGCAGCTGAAAACTCAGGTAACATTTCTTTAGGGCCGTCAAAGGATTCCTTGCTGTTTTTCTTTTGACACTGGAGATTTTATCAATACCTGTTTCATTAAGGTTTCTCTAGGAAACTACAGTATTTTCATATTAGAATTCTAAAGTAACTCCCCACTAAACTGGTTGCTTTGTGGCACAGTCCCTCTTGTCTTTAGCCACCTCCATCCCCGTCTTCATTTATTCTGCCTTTTGAATAAAGAATGGACAATTATACATAGCTTGGTGTAGAATGGGCTTGGGATATCATGAAATTAGAGTAGCAGAGTCCACTGTAAAAAACAACTCTAAGCTGCCGAGTCCAGTAAGAGATGGAACTGCTGGAAGTCAGAACATTGATTACAAATTATCCCAGTACAATTTAGCTTATGAATGTTTTGGAATTATACAAATAGAGTCTGATGACTCATACAGCTTGTACTTTAAATGTGTTTTGCTATAGTATATTCTTTTTAGTGCAAGTATCCCCCGAGGAACAAAGTGTTACAGAAGTAGTTATGGTTTCAATTTTCCTCTATGATTTGCTTTCATTTTAAGTCAGTAAAAGGAGGGAAAAAATGGTCTGACTAACTCCTGACATTATCAGAGGTTCAGAGTACTAAATTCCCATCAGGGAGAGAGAGTCCTACCAATGGCTACAAATAACTTAAAGGAGCCAAGAAACATGAAGATGTTACTTAGGAAATATTATTATCAGCAGTAATTAATTATTCTTGTAAATAAGTACTATATACCTGAATAAATATTTTAAAGTTATCACTCATCTACTGTCTTATTTAAACACAAATTTTGAGCTGGTGTTGTTCAACAATGATCACTTTTGTGGTATGTTCATGCTATCTACAGGCAGATGACCTGCATTTTAGATTATCAAGGTAATCTAACCTGATTCTTTCTGTACCTTTGAAACTCAGTGTTTTCTAGGGATGACTTCTCACTGGTTCCCAGTATGGCGATCCTCCTTTTAAGTCAATGCCACATTTGTGACTCCAGTATTGGTTTGGTTAATACTTGTTTCTGATGGAAGAAAGGTCACTTTATCTTCTACAAGCTCCTTAACTGCTAGGCAAGGGACCCGACTTCTGACAATGATCATTCCTTGCCTTTCTCCAAGAATGAGAATAAACAAGGGAACAAGTGGTAGGAATACTGGGACACATTTGGGGATGGTAACTAAAGGATAGCATAAATGATATATACACTTTACACAGTCCACAGACACAGGGAGAACAGAGAGGCATCCAGAAGGGCACCTACTCAACACAGTCTTGACTTGGCAGATAAGGAAATAAATATACAATAGATTTCCATTTTTAACTTTCTGATTGAAAGTGGTCTAGTGAACAGATCATTGATCTTGGAGCCAGAAGACTTGGACTTAAACTCTGCTGATATTAAATCACTGGGTAACCTTTGGAAAATCATTTAAATTTAGTGAGTCTTACTTTCCCCATCTGTGAAACAGGGATAAAATCTTCTAGTGCCTGGCAGGGTTCTTCTCAATTCTCAAATGTCACAAAGTATATGAAACTGCATTATATAAATATTATATCTGGTATCACCAAGGAATGAAGTTTTCTGTATGTACTTGTCTTAGTCATCTAGTGCTGCTGTAATAGAAATACCACAAGTGGATGGCTTTAACAAACAGAAGCTTATTCTTTCACAGTCTAATAGGCTAGAAGTCCAAATTCAGTGTGTCAGCTCCAGGGGAAGGCTTCCTTTGTCAGCGCTAGAGGAAGGTCCTCATCATTCACCTTCCCCTGGACTAGAAGCTTCTCTGCACAAGAACCCTGGGTCCAAAGGACACACCCTGCTCCCAGCGCCACTTTCTTGGTGGTATGAGGTCCCCCTCTCTCTCTGCTCGCTTCTCTCTTTTATATCTCAAGAGAGATTGGCTCAAAACAAAATTCAATCTTGTAGATTGAGTCCTGCCTCATTAACATAGCTGCTGCCTATCCTACCTCATTAACGTCATAGAGGTAGGATTTACAACACATAGGAAAATCACATCAGATGACAAAATAGTGGACAATCACACAATACTGGAAATCATAGCCTAGCCAAATTGATATGCATTTTTTGGGGGACGCAATTCAATCCATAATTGTACTCTTCCAAAATATATTACACATATCTATGATGTAAGATAGGTATATTGAACTATTTAAGTGATATGCATTTAAAATTGATGATTTGGGGGATAGACTCCCTTGTATCAGTAACAACTTTTAGCCCTTGCACCTCTGCTCTTCTCTACCTAACTTCCACATTTTCATCATGATACTTACTCTTTGAAAGTCAAATATAGAAAATTCAGGGCATTGAACACACTTAGAAAGGCTGACTTTGTGTTTTTAGGAAAAAGATTAGCTTCAGTTGAATAGTTTCAAGATGTTATGTCATATATTGTCTTGTAGCTCATTCGCATGTTATCAATATATTGATATTCTTAAAATTACATAAGCAATCAATGGGAGAAAGAATGGTGGGAATCTCAAAATAATTTCCAAGAGATATAATAAAAAAGATAAGACAGAGTTCTTGAGAAGCCAGCAGTCTTGTGGGGGAAAAAAACATAAATAGATCATTCATAATACTCCAAGATAAGGGCTTTAATGAGGTATGAACAAAGTACTACTGGAACCCAGAAGAAGGCAGAAGCAGATTCCAAAAGTAGTGACAGTTCAGCTGTTAAGGCTGAGTGAAAGGGGGTTAGCAGGCATGCCAGGGAGAAGAACATCATGTGCAAAGGTGGGTAGGAAAGGGTATAAAGTGTTGGGGAAAAGTGACTTTGATGAGGTTGAAGTCTGACTCTGCTACTTGCTGTGTAACATATTGTTGTTGTTAAGTGCCCTTGAATAGATTTTGACTCAAAACGATCCCCTGTGACAGAGGAGAACTGCCTCTTAGGGATTCCTAGGCTGTAATCTTTATGGGAGCAGATTGTCAGGTGTTTCACCTGTGGAACCAATGTGTGGGTTCGAATGGCCAATCTTTCTGTTAGTAGTCGAGTGCTTAACCGTTGTGCCAACAGGGCTCCTATGTAATATAGAAATGCTATTTAGCCTCTCTGGGGATGTTTCCTCATTTGGAAAAATGGCAATGATAAGACTTATCTCACTACCTTTTTGTGAGGATTTTGTGATGCATGTAAAATGCTTGGCAAAGTGTCTGCTCCCCACAATCAATAAGCGTTCCAATCCAAGCCAAACTCATTGCCATCAAGTCAATTCTGACTCACAGTGACCCTGTAAGACAGAGTAGAACTGCCCCACAGGATTCCCAAGGCTGTAAATCTTTATGGAAGCAGACTGCCACATCTTTCTCCTGTGTAGCAGCTGGTGGGTTCGAACCACTGACCTTTTGGTTAGCAGCTGAGCACTTAAACACTGTGCCACCAGGGCTCCTCAACAAGCATTAAAAAAAAAAACAAACCCGCAGCCCACTGAGTCGATTCTGACTTATAGGGACACTATAGGACAGAGTAGAACTGCCCCATAGGGTTTCCAAGGAGTGGCTGGTGGATTCAAACTGCTGACCTTTTGGTTAAACAGCCAAGCTCTTAACCACGGTGCCACGGCTCCCAATAAGCATTAACTGCTACAAATTGGAGATCCTGGTGTGAACTTGGCTTCATTTCCTTATCACACTGTCAGTCATTTAATCTCATTGGGTTTCCTCTTCCTTTTCTGTAATGGAAGGAGAATCAAACTAGATGATGATCTCAAGTCCCTTCTAACTCACACATAATTATAGCTAAATGACCACTGTCACATAAATAATAGTTTACAAAAACCTCTAAAATTTGGGAATTTTTTTCCATAAGGAAAATTTTCCATTATAAAAATTTAACATGTCAAGTTTAATGAATAGAAGGGCCATCAAACTGGCCTTCATGTCTTAAGATTGAATGATTTATTTAAAATGGGAAACCTCTAACTTTCATGTTTATTTCAGATAATTTAAATTAACTTTTTTTGAAGGATTTCAGAAAGATGATTGAGAGCACCTGAAAAATGTGGCCAAAGGTAGAGCCAGCCCCTTCCTAATAAGGCCTTCTCCTCTAAGTACAGTCATGCGCCACATAACATCTGTTCAGGCAACATCCAACTGCACACATGTCCGTGGTCCCATAAAGTTATAATAGAGTTCAGAAATCCCAATCGGAGAACGGGATGTAGTGAACATAACTGGATGTAGCGAATGCAGCAGCTTCCCACACACAACATGTGTATCTCATGTCTCTTGTATACAAAGTGACTGCGCTGCCAGGCGTTGTTGTTGTTAGGTGCTGTTGTGTCGGTTCCAACATACAGTGACCCTACATACAACAGAACGAAATACTGCCCAGTCCTGCACCATCCTCACCATCTTTGTTATGCTTGAGCCCATTGTTGCAGCCACTGTATCAATCCCTCTAGTTGAGGGTCTTCCTCTTTTTGGCTGACCCTCTACTTTACCAAGCATAATGTCCTTCTCCACGGACTGATCCCTCCTGATAACATGTCCAAAGTATGTAAGATGTAGTCTTGCCATCCTTGCTTCTAAGGAGCATTCTGGTTGTACTTCTTCCAAGACAGATTTGTTTGTTCTTTTGGTAGTCCATAGTATATTCAATATTCTTCGCCAACACCACAATTCAAAGGTGTCAATTCTTCTTTGGTCTTCCTTATTCATTGTCCAGCTTTCACATGCATATAAGGCAACTGAGAACACCATGGCTTGGGTTAGGTGCACCTTAGTCTTCAAGGTGACATCTTTGCTTTTCAAAACTTTAAAGAGGTCTTTTGCAGCAGATCTGCCCAATGCAATGCGTCTTTTGATTTCTTGACTGCTGCTTCCACGGGTGTTGATTGTGATACATATGACCTATAACACAGATGGCTTGACTGTCATAATAAACGCCTCTTACTGGCTTATGTATGTACTGTCCTATACCTTCTATTGTTGTTTTAACGTGAACTTCACCTACTCACAAATAAAAAGTTTGCCACGTAACAGTATAAGCTTTGACTCGTAGGCAACAACCTCCAATCTCGTGTATCACAGATCTTTTAAGTGTTGTAGCATTATCTGTTTAATTTGCTTTCAAAAATATTACCATGCAGTGCATCACTGGTTCCCAAACGCAGCAAAACCAGTGCTAGTGGTAGCAGCAGCAAGAGGCAAAGGAGAAGTATGGACTTGGAAGTGGATCAAAAGGTTATTAAACAACATGAAGGTGGAAAGTCAGTGAATGCTATTGCTTACAATTTAGGCATGTCTATTTGCTAAGTGGAAACCCTGATGGTGTAGTGGTTAAGAGCTATGGCTGCTAACCAAAAGAATGGCAGTGCGAATCCACAAGGCACTCCTTGGAAACCCTATGGGGCAGTTCTACTCTGTCTTATAGGGTCACTATGAGTCAGAATTGACTCGAAGGCAATGGGTTTGGTTTTTTGGTTTACTTGCTAAGTATATGATATGGTGTTTGCACAACATCCAAATCACATAATGTGCTACTTCACAGAATGTATCATGGATGTTAAGCAATGCATGACTGTATAACATCAGTGACAGGGGAAGCATCCAGAACTGCTGGGTTTGTGGCTGTTTCAAGTCTGTATCTTGTGGGATTCAACTTAAAATGAAATATAATAGCTTAATAAGCACTTTAACTTATTTGTTCCTTGACTAATCATGGAAAAAAGCAGTGAACTAGTCAGCTGTTATCTGTGGCTTTTGATAAAATATGCATCATAACTGCATAAAAGAATGGTCAAATCTTTCTTAATAGCAAAAGCAAGGAAAAATGACCTGTGGGTTTAAATGCTCATTCCACATGTTTCTCCTGCTTTAATTCAACAAACATTTATTGAACAACTATTATGTGCTGGGTAGGGTTTAGACAATAGCAACCCAGAGATTCATGTTTTAAAAACTTCGGCACTCAGGAAACCAAGGAAAAGTACAAAATTTAGAGATATAAGAACCGCATGTAGATGCAGAGATGGGTCCTGCTAGCCTGAGATGGGGGAAAGGGGGAGGAGACAGAGGGAGAATAAGGAATTCTTCACATGATTGATGATGATTAAACACAGCTGTAAATGCCAAGTGTGAGGTCACGAGATGAACAAGGCTGTTACTGCATTCCAGGCAGGGGAAATATCAAGGGCAAGAGTTAGATGGTATGAAACAGCTTGCATTTATGAATTTCCTATGAAATAACAAGGGGGCCATGGAAATGATCATATCTTATCTAGAATTCAGCCCAACTACTGACTTAAGAACTGCCTAACTGTAAGACAAATATTTTTATTCTTTTTATGAAATTGAGATTTATATTAAACTAAATTAAACCAGATTTATAAATTATTTTTACAAATTACTTTCCACTTCTTGTGGTATTCTAATATGTTTACATTAAAACAATCTATGGATCATAGAAAATCTGTAAATACAACTGGCATAATCAGTAACATTACTACAATATGTTACTTCAATAAATGGCCAGCACTCTAAATTATAAAAATATTTTAAAGATTCCAACCACTTTAATACTGTAATATAATAACCACTTTAACACCATAATATCCAAATTGCTCTTAGTATTTTTTATTCTTCTTATAGTCAATATGACATTTCTTACCAAAGCCCTATAAGGTGGATTTTTGCATATAAGGAAACCAGTTTAGAAATGTTAAGTAATTTGCTCTTGGTCAAGTAGCTAGAATGTGGCAGAAGCAAGATTCATGTTATGGTCTGTCTGTACATTAAACCCATATTCTTAACCACTGCACTAGAATGTCTCTCATTTTTCCATATATTATCTTTTTACCAAATATGAAGCTGTCATGGGAGGATCAGGAAATAAATCACAATTGAATAGAAGTTCAAAAATATCTCAAAGACTAGAATAATGGGTTAGAACTTAATAGTGTGGAATTAAAGAGGGATAATTATAAAGGTACAAAAAATTAAATTACATTAAAATTGGAACCCTTATACAGTGCTGATAGGAATGGAAAATGGTACAGCCACTGTGGAAAACAGTCGGACAGTTCCTCATAAAGCTAAAAATAGAATTACCATAAGCCAGTAATTCCACTCCTAGGTATACACCCAAAAGAACTAAAAAAACGACTCAAACAAATACTTGCACACCACTGTTCATGACATCACTATTCACGGTAGCCAAACTGTGGAAAAAACCCAAGTGTCCATCGACAGGTGAGTGGATAAATAAAATGTTATACAGACATACAATGTTGCCTTTTATTCAGCCATAAAAGGAAATGAACCTGCTACAACATGAACCTTGAAAACGTTATGCTAAGTTAAATAAGTCAGATATAAAAGGACAAATATTGTATGATCCCACTTGTATGAAATGTCTAGAATAGGCAAACATATAGAGACAAAAGTAGATTAGTGGTTACCAGGGGCTGGAGGAAGGGAAGAACGGGGAGTTATCACTTAAGGGGTACTGAGTTTCTCTTTGGGGTGATGAAAAGCTTTTGGAACTAGATAGTGGTGATGGTTGCACAACATAGTGAATGTAATTAATGTCACTGAATTGAACACTTAAAATGGCTTCAATGGCAAAATTTTTGTTATATATATTTTACCACAATAAAGCTCTTTTAAAATGAAATTATATAAATATAGATATATAGTGACCTATTTAAAGGCAATTCTTGTGAAAACTAACCGGGGGTGGAGATTAACTACAAGCTCAACTGAACTTGGCTATATGCACACACACAAACCCCCTCACCCAAAATAACCCCAAAGTTGTTGAGAGTATATGCTAAGGAGTAAATATGATGACTGACTCTAGAATATCAACTGGGTCAAGAGGAGTGAGAAGGACATCACGGGGAGGAAGGACAGTGAATTAATGGATTTTAGGTCTCTGTGTGGTCAAAGGATTGTTGGAGTCTAGGAGAAAGACGAACTCAAAATACAGGTGGTGATGTCAGAGAATGAGGTGCCCAATACTGAGACTATGGAGGGGCTGTGCTTATTTGTCATGTCTCAGTCCAAGGAGATATAACATGGGATTGAGTGTCTAGCGTGGGGTGCAGGGCAAGATCGTGGGGAGAGAAGAGGTCAGGGAACCCTAGGAAGGATTTCTGAAAATATTAAGAGGAAGGTGTGAGAGTGGGAGTATTTCAGGAGCTAAACTTGGTGAGAAATAAGGAGAGTGACACCAGGGTGTGACAGGAAAGATGAGGGATATAGGGTCATATACTCTGAATACATAAGGTTCACAATGGGAGATTTTCAGGGAGGAGAGAGATTGGTCTGGAAGGGACAATGGTGAGTAAGGTAGAGACCCTATTCCATCTCTTGGCTCAAGGTAGGAAAGGGGAAAACTCACTATTGGGAAGGGCTGCATGGAAGCAGTGACGTCATGGAAGAGTCAGGTTTCCTGCATCAAGAAAGTGAAAGGAGTCCTTCCAAAAAGGCTGAATATATAGAGAATTTTGCTGATGATCGAAAGTAGGAACCCTGGCAGCTCAATGGTTAAGCACTCAGCTGCTAACTGAAAGACTGGCAGCTCAAACCCACCCAGTGGCTCCATGCGAGAAAATAACCTGGTGATCTGCTGCTGTAAAGATTACAGCCAAGAAAACATTATAGGGCAGCTCTACCATGTCACATGGGTTGTCTATTAGTAGGAATTGACTAGAAGGCACTCAACAACAATATCAGGCATGAGGGATGTGTGAGCAATGGGAATAAAATAAGGAAATAGAAAGTATTTTAGGGATGAGAGTTTGGATAAGGGGGTGACCTTAGAGGGTAGGGCTTCTTGTGGTGACTTATGCAAAGTTGGGGGAAAGTTCCATGATGGTCAGTTTAAGGCTTCAATGATGACAAGCTAGGGACAACAGCTTTTAGATTTCTGACTTAATATTCTTTAAAAAATTTATTCCAGATTTTAACACATTCCATTCCTAAAACCAAAAGCACATTCAATATATTTACTGGTTCTAAACATGATGTGGAACGAGGGATATCATTGCTGATGTCAGATGGATCCTGGCTAAAAGCAGAGAATACCAGACGGATGTTTACCTGTGTTTTATTGACCATGCAAAGGCATTCAACTGCATGGATCATAACAAATTAGGGATAACATTGTGAAGAATGGGAATTCCAGAACACTTAACTGTGCTCATGAGAAACCTGTACACAGATCAAGAGGCAGTCGTTCGACCAGAACAAGGGGATACTGCATGGTTAAAAGTCAGGAAAGGTGTGTGTCAGGGTTATATCCTTTTACCACACCTATTCAACCTGTATGCTGAGCAAATAATCCGAGAAGCTGGACTATATGAAGAATAGGGCATCAAGACTGGAGGAAGACTCATTAACAACCTGTGTTATGCAGAGGACACAACCTTACTTGCTGAAAGTGAAGAGGACTTGAAGCCTTACTGATGAAGATCAAAGACTACAGTCTTCGCTAAGGATTACAGCTCAATATAAAGAAAGCAAAAATCCTCACAACTGGACCAATAAGCAACATCATGATAAACAGAGAAAAGACTGAAGTTGTCAAGGACTTCATTTTACTTGGATCCACAATCAACACCCATGGAAGCAGCAGCCAAGATATCAAATGATGCACTGCATTGGGCAAATCTGTTGCAAAAGCCCTTTTTAAAGTGTTAAAAAGCAAAGATGTCACTTTAAGGACTAAGGTGCTCCTGACCCAAGCCATGGTGTTTTCAATCGCCTCATATGCATGCGAAAGCTGAACGATAAATAAGGAAGACTGAAGAAGAACTGACGCCTCTGAATTATGGTGTTGGTGAA
>NW_004443938.1:18284128-18359303 GCF_000243295.1 Trichechus manatus latirostris | reverse complement strand
TGAATTATGGTGTTGGTGAAGAATATTGAATATACCATGGACTGCCAAAAGAATGAACAAATCTGTCTTGGAAGAAGTACAGCCAGAATGCTCCTCAGAAGAGAGGATGGTGAGACTTCGTCTCACATACTTTGGACATATTATCAGGAGGGATCAACCCTGGAAAAGGACATCAAGCTTGGTAGAGAGTCAGTGAAATAGAGGAAGACCCTTGACAAGATGGATTGCTACAATGGCTGCAACAGTGGGCTCAAGCATAACAATGATCATGAAGATGGCACAGGATCAGGCAGTATTTCGTTCTATCGTACACAGGGTCACTATGAGTTGGAAGTGACTCGACAGCACCTAACAACAACAACAAACATGTTATGAGGGCAGTGGTGCTTCAGTGGTAGAATTCTCACCTTCTGTGGCCAAGGCACCTAAGCGCAGCTACCACTCGTATGTCAATGGAGGTGTTGCTATGATGCTGAACAGCTTTCAGAGGTGTTTCCAGACTAAGACAGACTAGGAATATAGGCCTGGCAATCTACTTCCAAAAAAATCAGCCAGTGGATCACAATGGAACAAAAACAATATGGATCACAACAGTCCAATCCTGTCTTGCATCTGGCCATCATGAGCTGGGGGCCAACTCGACAGCAATTAACAACAACAAACACATTACAACATATATGCTTTAGCTTGATATTTTGCTTTTCCCTTTTACCTATCATTTTTTCATGTAGTGATTTTTGTGATCTTATCTCCCCTTAGGATGAGCAGCTCTGCCAGGGAAGTGCTATGCCCCTTTGCTTCCCCCCACTGAGTTATGGAGTTAAGATACAGGTACTTGAGAGGAACCATCAAAAGCTCAAAGTAGGCAGCATTTAATCCAATGCCTCAGATGATCAGTTGGCAAAGTCTGTCTTCGTATACAGTCAAGTTAACATGTGAGGTTGACTGTCACATAAAAGAAGTTTTAAAACCGACTTATAATGAATTCCCTTCCAATAAAATACCTATCATTCTATCATCTCAAATTTTGAATGTATATCTGGAGTTCACTTGATAAATCAGAATCATACCAAGAACCTATACCTAGAACTTTAGAAATAATTATAGGGAAGCATACTGATGGACTACCACTAATGAGTGAAGACCAGACAAGTTGCAAGATGATATCAACAACATCATACGTGAAGAAAGCAAAAGGTCATTAAAAAGACATGAACGAAAGAAAATACTAAAATAGATGATAGAGAAGACACTGAAACTTGTACCTGAATGTAGAGTAGCTAAAGCAAATGGAAGAAATGATGAAGTAAAAGCTGAACAAAAAATTTCAAAGCGCAGCTCAAGAAAACAAAGCAAAATACTATAATGAAATGTGCAAAGATTTGGAGTTAGAAAACCAAAAGGGAAGGACACACTCGGCATTTCTCAATTTGAAAGAACTAAAGAAAAAATTTAAGCCTCACGTTGCAATATTGAAGGATTCGACCGGGAAAAATTAAACGATGCAGGAAGTATCAAAAGAAGATGGAAGGAATACACAGAGTCACTGTACCAAAAAGAATTGATCCACGTTCAGCCGTTTCAGGAGGTAGCATATGATCAAGAACAAATGATACTGAAAGAAGAAGTTCAAGCTGCACTGCAGGCACTGGTGAAAAACAAGGCTCCAGGAATTGATGGAATACCAATTGTCATGGACTGAATTGTGTCTGCCCCGAAATATCTGTCAACTTGGCTGGGTCATGATTCCCAGTATTGTATAATTGTGTACCATTTGTAATCCGATGGGATTTCCTTATGTGTTGTAAATTCAATCACTATGATCTAATAAAATGGATTAGTGGCAGATTGGATTGTGTCTTAAGCCAATCTCTTCTGAGATATAAAAGAGAGAAGTGAGCAGAGACACATGGGAACTTCATACCACCAAGAAAGCAGTGCCGGGAGCAGAGTGCATCCTTTGGACCTGAGGTTCCTATGCTGAGATGCTCCCAGACCAAGGGAAGACTGATGCATCACAAGGACCTTCCTCCACAGCCGACAGAGAGAGAAAGCCTTCTCCTGGAGCTGATGCCCTGAATTTAGACTTGTAGCCTACTGGACTGTAAGAGAATAAATTTCTCTTTGATAAAACCATCCACTCATGGTATTTCTGTTAGAGCATCACTGGATGACTAAGACACCAATTGAGATGTTTCAACAAACGGATGCAACACTGGAAGTGCTCTTTTGTCTATGCCAAGAAATTTGGAAGGCAGCTACCTGGCCAACCAACTGGAAGAGATCCATACTTGTACCCATTCCAAAGAAAGGTGACCCAATCTTTTTGAACAATGCAGAGATTATCAAACAATGTCATTAATATCACATCTAAGTAAAATTTTGCTGAAGATCATTCGAAAGCAGCTGAAGCAGTACATTGACCAGGAACTGCCCGAAATTCAAGCCTAATTCAGAAGAGGATGTGGAACAAGGGATATGACTGCTGATGTAAGATGGATCTTGGCTGAGAGCAGAGAACACCAGAAAGATGTTCATACATACACACATAAGCACAGTATTTCCTAGAAACAAAAGTTGAATCCATACATTCCCTTGCACACACTTTTTAAGTGAAACCATTGCTTTCATGCCTTTCCTTCTCCTCTTCTAGCAAAGAGAACATTCAGGGAAATATTTCTTTGCCTCTTTATTTTAATATTTATTGATTTATATTTGGATACTTGGCAGAACTTTTAATTCATCATTTTTTAAAGATTTAGTAGAGATTTGCACTAAATTTTAAATATTTCCTGGGAATAAAATGATGTTCAAGTAAATATAACCCTGACTTAATATAGTCTTCCACTCTGCTATTATTAGAGAGGTGTAACTATCAGAAAAGCTCTTTTCTAAAATTTATTCAGAAATAAAAAATTATAACTGTAAGTATCTGTCCTAGAGGAAGTATGCATTCTGCTCATACCAAGTTTCTTTCTTGCTGGGATACAAGTGACTTTGTATTTTACGAGTGGCTTTACAAAGAACAATAATAAAAGAGTCCGGATGGCAAAAAGCAGTTAGTTTTTGGAATCAGAAGTCCCTGTATTCAGATTATGATTGTACCAGTCATTAGGTCTATAAACTTAAGCATATTATCTCATTTCTCTACATTTCAGTCTCCTTATTTGTACCTTTGAAGGGGTAATGATGGGTCAGTGGTAGAATTCTTGCTTTCCACCTAGGAGATCCAGGTTTGATTCCTGGCCAATGCACCTCATACACAGCCATCACTGTCAGTGAAGGCTTGCATGTTGCTATGATACTGAACAGTTAATGAAAACCATATGGATCACAACAATCCAATGTGCAATCAATCATGGGGATGGCCCAGGGCTGGGCATTTTGTTTAGTTGGGCATGGGGTCACTATGAGTTAGGGGCTGACTCAACAGCAGCTAACCACAACAATAATAACCTCTGTACTATTATTATTCCACAAGAGGAATGACACTTCTCAGAGTGGTTATGAGGATTAAATGAGAACATATGTGTGAAGGGACTTGTCGCAGCACCTGGCACTCATTCCCTCAAAAGGTACTTGTTGACTCCATGTTCAGCTCTTCTCTTTAAATCTGTAGTCCTTCCAAAGAGAACTAGTTTAAATAGTGGTGTTTGCTACGGGCTCCAGAATCAAGGGCTGTAGTCAGGACACTCTCCTTATAGGGCAGAAAAGTAAATTAATACATTTCCGATTTGGCAGGGATTGGCCACAAGAAATTAAGAAAGCCTTGCTAAGCCCTAATTAACATGGCAGATCATTTACCTAGAAGCTCCATTCCCTGAGTATTCTGATTAATCAAAATTTCATGTGAGGGTAATATCAGGCAATTTATGTATTTAAAGACAAAAACAATTTCATGGATGTGTCATACTTTGCCATATTTTCTTTTCTACGTTATACATTTGTTTAAGAGGCAACTATAAATCCTTAGTCACCATGATCTATCTGTCCATTCTTCCAGAAACAAAAATCTGTTATTTCTCCTAGATACCTGTTTAGATCCTAATAGAATTCTCCATACAAACTTTTGACTAGAATCAAATGTTAAAGCCAGAATTAAAACTGAAACAGCAAAAGGAATGGAAACAATATTTTAAGTACTAATATATACTTACCGTTATTGCTAGATGGTTGACTTTTATCTAATTTATTCCTTATTATTCTATCAGGTAGATATTCTTTCCCCTTTACAAATGACATACCCAACTTTCAAAAAATTTAAGCAATCTGCCCATGTTCCAAGCAATGGAACTAAGATTTCAACCTAGTCTATTAGATTTCAATATTCATGCCCATTGTACTTTATAGTCTATCAATGACTGTATTATATATTACTGATTTGAAAGTAATGGTAGTAGTCATTTCTATGCACAGCAGAATCCCTTCATAAAATGGAATTGGAGACAAGCAGAACTGACCTTAGTTAACAGAATAAGCTATAATAGGTGGCTACCTGTGTTGGGTGGTGATGAAGTGTTATCTCTCAGTAAGATATCAAACTCACTGCTGGGCGTTCCATTACTGTAGCTACCTGCTTTGTACTTTGAAGACATTTTGCTCCTTCACAGCTGTCTGTTAAGGGAAGTGATAAGCCTTATCACCTAACAGCCCAGACGCTAGATGATGCTGTGAGAGTCTGTTGGGATACCAGTAGTGAAGACAGGAAATGTGATTTTCCAGAGACACATGTTGTCTCTAGGGGTAAAACCAGCAAAATTAACACGTTTTACAAGTCAAGTAAAATTACTAATACAGTCAATGCTCATTATTCGCACGGTCCTTATTTGTGAATTCACCTACTAACTAAAATTTATCTGCAACCCCAAAAGCAATACTCAGGGCACTTCCATGGTCATTTGTGAACATGTGCAGAATGGCAAAAAATTTGAGATATCTGTAGTGCACATTTAAGCTCTCATACTATAAATGAGTGTCTTTTCATGGTCTGCTTAAGTACATAGAGACAGATGCTACCACTGAGTCGACTCAGACTCATGGTGATCTTATGTACAACAGAATGAAATGTTGCCTGTGTCATGCACATGAACCAGCATGTCTGAGTCCATCTTTGTGGCTACTGTGCCAATCTATCTCACCGAGGGTTTCCCTCACCCTCACTGGCCCTCTACTTCACCAAGCATGCTGTCTTCCTTCAAGCTTTTGGTCCTTCATGATGATACATCCAAAGCAAGGGAGTCAGACATGATCTGTTGTGATCCATAAGGTTTTCATTGGCTAATTTTCAGAGGCAGATCACCAGGTCTTTCTTCCTAGTCTGTCTTAGTCTGGATGCTCCACTGAAACCTGTTCAACACCATAGCAACGTGCAAGCCTCCACTGGCAGACAGGTGGTGGCTGGGCATGAGGTGCATTGGCCAGGAATTGAACCTCCTGCATGGAAGGCAAGAACTCTACTACTGAACCACCCCACCACTGCCCCAAACCAGTTGCTGCTGAGTTGACTCTGACTTATGGTGACCCCACATGTGAGAGAGTAGAACTGTGTTCCACAAGGTTTTCAGTGGCTGATTTTTCAGAAATAGATTGCCAGGTCTTTTGAGATGCTTCTGGGTGGACTCAAACCTCCAACCTTCTGGTAGGTCCTCAATAAATATTTATTATTGCAAGCTGGAAGCTTACATGTCAACGCTCTCTAGAAGATACAATAATATAAAGTAAAAATAAAGTGACATGTGTTTGCCAGGTAGTCTAAGACTAAATTAACCAAACCAAACCCGTTGCCGTCAAATCGAGTCTGACTCATAGCGACCCTATAGAACGCTCCATAGAGTTTCCAAGGAGCACCTAGTGGATTCGAACTGCTGACCTTTTGGTTAGCAGCCATAGCTCTTAACTATGCCACCAGAGTTTCCAAGATTAAATTAGATTTACAAAATAAATATGCTTGGGATGCCTAGGACATGATTTTTTGAAGCTGACCAGATTCCATGAGGCTGGTCTGCCTAAGGTTATCATTTCATTTTGAGTAAATCCCCAAGTCCTTACACTGGCCTACAAGGTCCTGTGTGATCCTCTCCCCCACCCCTCAATACCTCTCTAAACTCAGTACCTTCCCTCCTCCTCCTTGTTTCCTCTGCTCCAGCCACACAGCTTCTTGGCTATTCCTGCAACACGCCAGGACATTCCCAGCTCAGGCCCTTTGTTCAGTCTGCCTGGAATGTTCTTCCTGCATATATTCACGTGGCTCACTTCCTTATCTTGTTTACAAACTTTTCTCAAATGTCACCATTTCAGGGGGGCTTTCCTTGGCCACTATTTAAGACTGCAAGTCCCCACTCCCACCTCCCTGGCCTTGTTTCTCTCCGTAGCACTTAGAAGCTCCATGGTTTTTATCTCTTTTGTTCACTTCTGTATCCCAGGTACTAAAACAGAGCCTAGGTCATAGTAGCCATTCAATAAATATTTGTTGAATAAATCAATGAATCCATCTGACATTCCTAACAGCTCTTCTTACATATCCGAGAGATGTATTTCTTTTGGGATAATCTTTATGTTCATGATCTGATTTCAGATCTGGTACTTGGTTAATGTCTGACCTAAGTCAAACATGCTCTGGATTAAGAGTAATTTATCTTGGATTTCACTCCTAGCTCTGCCGCTTTCTAATTGTGTGACCTTGAGCTAGACATCCAATCTTTCCGGGCCCAGTTTTTCTCATTTGGCTAATGATACCTAGTGAACTACTACAAGTATGACAAATACTTCAACAACTATAAAGTTCTGCATTTGTTGTTAACTCTATTATCAGTATGAGGAATTGAAGAGGCAACATGGCATAATAAACTTGAACATTAGAGTCAAATAAACATGGACTTGAGTTCTGCCCTATTCTGTGTTAGCGCGGAGAAACTTAGTTTGCTTCTTTTTCATAAATAAGGAAGATATTTTATCTCAGGATTGATTTAAATATCAAATGAGGTAATATACCGTGTTTCAACAATCCTAAAATGCAATTTTTTTTCACGTTTTAACATTTCAGAAATCAGTATGCACTTTACAATCAATGGTGTCTTTGGTTCAATAAAACATATGTCTATCTCAAAGCTTTTATATGTGCAACAGGATGGTAATTATAGTTCAGACTCATTCAGGTTCCTCTGAAACTTTTAAGGTACTTGCCTCTCTCCCTCTATTGGGAAAAACTGGCTTTTAATGAATAATCATAAGGAGGTGAATTTTGTTTTAAAATGTTTCCTAGCCATTATTTGGTGAGTTATCTTTAAAATTTATTTTCCAGATTTTACCTAGATGAAAAGAAATTGTAAAATTGCTTAAAGCATTAACTATGAATTCATTTGCTCAATATTCTTGTGATCAGAGAATGGCACTTTGTTTATCTGGGTCTCTCTAACTGTACCTCTGCTTCCAGTTGGGTTTACACTTTCTCTTCCCTTTGGTTGGGTCATGGAGGACAAGAATAGAAGAATATCCTGGCAACCACAGGAACTGCACTTTAACGTACAACAGTTGCTAGGAGAAAAGGGGTGTGTCCTCACTTGAAAGGGCATGTGGCTTTCTCTCCTGGAGAAGCCAGTGGGCTGTGGCAGAACCCAACAGCTCAAGACAGCATTCTCCACCCCTCCTTCTGCTGAAGGCATGGCTATGAAGCAAACAGCATCCTATCATGCTCCCTGTCAACTGGTGCTAATATTTTATGGCCCATTTTAAATAAAATATAAATGCAAAGGGAATAAAAAGCTTACAGCCAAAGATGTCAAATAAAGATATATAACTTTTCAGCTAATTATTCCTCAGTCTTCAGCTAAACAGAAACTACTAAGGCAGTGTTACTTACCATGTAGCAGTAGGTCATTCCTCAAATGCTGTATCTTTCTTCCTCTATATCTTGTGGTTTGCTATGGTGCTCCAGGTTTTCAGTTAACAAAATTGGAAAAGAATAAATGAAGAGTGCTGGACGGGTTATTGCAAGGAAGTCTACACACATGAGCCATAGTGTTTGTTTACTGGACTATTAAAATGCTGAGATGGTTGTAGAATACTTTCATAATGATTTTCAACAGCAAAACCTCATTGTGCAATTCAATTTATTCATTCAGCGATTATTGCAGAGAGCCTACCAAGTGTCAGTCACCCAGTATTGGGCTAAAAATAAATATTTTAAGATAGAATGCATAAAACAAGACACATACACAATGAAAACAGAATGCCTAATGTTTGTATTGTACTTTGCCTTTATTTGAAGAGGTCATCAAAATGCTTTGGGCTCGGCCCTTATTAGCATTTGAAAGAATGTAATATTCAGAGAAAACAGACAATTAGGATCCATCTACCCAGGCCAACCCTTAGTAGGCAACTGTAATTACATTCTTCCACATGCCTAGAGGGGCCTGGAGGAACCGGAAGGGGCCGCCTCTGTCTGTACCATTGTTGGTGTTACAGACCACTGGGGTGAGAGGGGCTAAAGAACGTCCATGAACTATCTCTGGATAATTTTAAGAAAACTCAGATAGTTGTCTGCCCTGCCTATTTTCATCCTATGCTTGATGGGCCCTGGACAGAGTCTACGATTCAAGTAGACATCTATTACATCCCACGTGCATTTTTTAGACTAAGAAACATGTGATTTGTAGTTGCAAGTCCTCATCTTTACTTCTCTGAAGAACTGATTAATCAGACTGACATGTAGAAAACTCTTCTAAACCATGCACCTATGCCAACTGATTCTTTGATTCTTTTTTCCCTTTGATCTGAACATCACAAAATGAGAAGATTAGCTTCTGTTTGAGTATGCTTCCATGCAAAATAAAAATGGGAATAGGTGATGAAGATGTGACTTCAATTTGGAATTTGAAAACGTTTTTCTTTGACTTGTAAAGGCTAAAGATTTATATACAATAAACAGTACCGGTATAGCTGATTATTCCACTCTTTCTTAATTCAAATCACATCTCTAGAATGTAACAACTCAGTTCACAACATATTCATCAACCAATCCATACATAACCTTGTTTTATGAGTGTTTCTGTTTAAAGACACCTTATTTAATACAGATTGTTGATTTGTTAACATTGAACTCATGGCCTCCAGCCCGATGTACATGTCTGAACAAAGCTTATCTAATACATGTATTTCCTTGTTGCACTTCAGAAGAACTAGACAGCAGTTCAGCACTATGCTTGGGGGGCATTTTAACCAGTGAAATCACCAACAAAAAGCACAAAAATGTGAAAAACATAGCACTAAACAAATGGTCTATCACTTGTCTGTCAGTCTGTCATGCTGTGGCGGCTAGCGTTTCGCTGTGATGTTGGAAGCTGTGCCACTGGTATTTCAAATACCAGCAGGGTCACTCATGGTGGACAGATTTTAGCAGAGCTTCCAAACTAAGACAGACTACAAAGAAAGGCTTGGTGATCTACTTCTGAAAATTAGCCAAAACCCTATGGGTCACAACAGACCAATCTGCAACTGATCATGAGGATGGTACAGAACCAGGCATCACCATGAGTTGGGAGCCAACTTAAAGGGAGCTAACAACAACAGTCAGAGACAATTTTATTGAAAGCAATACTTGAGGTGTGTAAAGTCTGAAAGTACTATTTAAGGTGTTTTTCACTATGAGTTGCAATTGACGAGATGGCAATGGGTTTTTTGGTTTTTTAAAGATAGGAAAAATATTCCAACCAGAGATAACAGCATGAGCAAAAACAAGGCGTGCATGAAAGGGGGATCAATGTCGATTCCTCGTGTTCCAGCTTGGGTGACTGTGGAGATGCTACTCTTTGGCAAGAACGTGGGAAGGAAAAAGGTTTTCCCCTGGAGAAGATAAGAATACAAGTGTCACTGTTATGATGCAGGTAGTTTTAGTGGAGGGGGAGGTCACCATGAGGTGGCCAGATGAGGATTCATGAAAGTGGAAGCACTTTGGCTTAGACCTTAAAAGATAGCTAGGATTTAGAAAAGTGAAGGGAAACATGAGCAGCATTCCAGGCAGAAAACAATGTGAGCAAAGGTACAGAAGTAGCAAAGCAGAAACCATTTTCTGGAGGTAAGTATATTCATCTTTGCTGGTAGGAAAGTATTGGAAGAAAGGGGATGAAAAGGTTGGTCACTGAATGGTATGGAATCTGCATTTGAAAGTTTCCTTTCAAAGAGATATAATCTACGGTTCTGTAAGGCATCCTAGTCTACTGTTGGACAGCAATCTTAGATGACCCATGGTAGCCATCATAAATGTCTTGATATTGATAAGGATCTTATATGAATATTACAATTTTTTTCATGCTAGGATTTAGGAGCTCACCTAGCAGATCAATAGCTATAGCTGGAACTCAGACCTCCTGAATCCCATCTTAAGATGAAAGGAACATAATAGTTTAGTATTCATATTCATTTTTGTCATGTTTCCTCCAAGCATTTAATGTTGTTGGTGTGGTGGTGCCATCAAGTTGATTTTTGACTCATCGAGACCCCATGTGACAGAGCAGAACTGCCCCATAGGGTTTTCTTGGCTATAATCTTTATGAGAGCAGATCTCCAGGTCTTTCTCCCGGGGAGCTGCAGCGTAGGTTTGAACCACCAACCTTTCGGTTAGCAGCTGAGTGCTTAACTGTTATGCTACCAAGGCTCAAAACACAAGGTTAACCAACTAATAAATTAGTGAAGGCTCTACCAACACTTTTATTTAAATTTATTTTCTGTTCATCATAAAGACTTTAATTGTTCCTCAAAGTTAAACCAAATAAATTCTGTCATTCATATTTCATACTGTTTGTAAAAAAAAAAAAAAAAAAATTCCGGGTACAAAGTAAGCTTCTTAAGGCTACACTGTATTTTCTATCATATCAAGCAGTACGATAATCAAATTTTAATTCCATCCAAATAGCATGTAACTTTTAATAAATTAATATTTAAAAGTCTTGGCTATAAAAGAAACATCACTTCTCCGTTGAGTCTTAAATTGTTTCAAGTGGTGGTGCAGTACTTGCAACATCTTCTCCAAACCCTCATTTCAAAACAAATGCCGTACCAACCAGGGCATTAGCTATAGTTACTGATTTTCCTGGAATATATTCGGATTCTTTTCCTTCATTTCCCCTTGGCAGCAAACAGCTCTTGATAATTCATCATTTCCTGCTTCAGTGATATCCTTGAAAACAAAGCCATCCTGTTATTCTGTATATGTTATTATGAACCAAGACGAATCACAGGTAAAGGGGGAGTTTGGATTGCTCCAAATGAGTTCTTTCAGGAAACACTACTTCTAATATACTTGGAAACTTTGAGCGCATATTACTTATAGGGCAATCTGCTAAACACATGTCGAAAAAAAGAAGTACCCTGTCCTTCCTCATAATTTTAAGCTGCCTCTCCTTCTTCTCTTTACAGCTTTATTCATCTCACTTCCATCCTGGTTCTGCACATTACACAGCTTCTATACAACATTTTCCCAATTTATATTATTGCCCAGTTCTGTTTGGTTTTCTACTGCTGTTAAATGTGATCTAGATTGTTTGAAGTACCTCAGAATTCTTCTACTTCAGTTAATTATGCTGGAAATTCTCTGAAGTGTATCTCAGAGCCTGGAACACTAGGAAGCACGTTTGGCAGGCAGAGCTAAGAAACAGCTAAGGGATGAAGATAAAAGAGGCAGCTCATTCCTGGGAAATTCCTGGAGGGAAGTCAGATTTCTAGCCTTAAAAAATAAGCTCACTTCTCCCCCTTGTGCCCAGAACTTTGGGTGCTCTCAGCCATGTATTTCCTTGAATGAGAGAAGGTAAGAGGGTGGAACCTCTTTCCTCTGACTTCCAATATTCCAATATTTTCTGTACTGCATTTAACACATTTGTAGTAGGAGGGCCAATCATGGGGATGGCGCAGGACGGAGCAGTGTTTGGTTTCATTGTGAACGGGGGTCAAAACTCCTTATTTACCTTACAAAAAAAAAAAAAAAACTCCTTTGCCATAGAATCAATTCCGACTCAGTGATCCTATAGGATAGGGTAGAACTGCCCCATACAGTTTCCAAGGAGCTGCTGGTGGATTGGAACTGTTGACCTTTTGGTTAGTAGCCAAGCTCTTAACCACTGCACCACCAGGGCTTCATTCACCATACAAGGAATGCTAAATTGAGTATTTTTTATTCTATCTTCTTGTAAACTGAAAATGCTTTTGGCCATTTCAGATGGTTCAACTGAAGTCATTTGAGAAAACCAATTTGTAATATTTGTCTCACAACATCCTTCTTCTGGCCATATGCTGAAATATTAGTGATGAGGAGAGGAAGAAAAAAAGAAGAACTCCTTATTTTCTGGACTCAGATAGTTTCAAGATCCCTTTTTAGGTTATTGTGCTCCATGATTCTAAAATCCCTTGCTTGTCCACACCCTGGGGGAAATTCCACTACCTCTCTGAACTGCAAACTTGCACCCTGGAGCCTGGAGGCAAAACCCAGAACTGTGGCTGAATAATCAAAATTTCTTCCAAGTACCAGGTCTAACCTTAAAAAATAAATAAATAAATAAAATATTATATACTGTTCTCTAATATTTGTTTTTATTTTGATATAGAAATACATGAAATCTCTTCAGAATGAATAAAATTGATGCTCCAGGAAATTCCATGGCGATTTTCCTGAACCTTCTCCATTGATAATTTTGATTCTTACAGCCAACAAGCTCAGTTCTCTCTACACCCTAAATAAAAGAAAGCTTTCTTTGAGTCTGTTAGCCCCCTGAGGCTGCGTTACTTCTCCTTTATTTACTCACAGATAGTCTTTTCAAACATCATCACGAAAGACCAATCTCTAGAAAGGATACCATGTTTGGTAGAGTAGAGGGTCAATGAAAATGAGGGAAACCCTCAGTGAGATGGATTAGCACAACAGGAGAAACAATGGGCTCAAACATACCAACGATCATGAAGATGGTGCAAGACCAGGCAACATTTCCTTCTGTTACGCATAAGGTCCCCATGAGTTGAAGCCAACTTGACAACTCACAACAAGAAGAATCTTTTCAAAGACTAGTCTACCAAAGTGTTCTCTGGTTCAGCCTCTCACCACCTGGTTCCAAATTCCTCTCTGACTCTAATGAGCTTCCTTCTACTGGCACCTCTGGTTTTCTATGAAAGTGACTTGATTTATATTTTAGACAATTTTGATGCATTCCCTACTCCCAGTACACACAAACACACAACACACACACTTTAATGCCATAGGAGTTTCATGTTACATACCAGGAGGGGGTCTTAAAGGAGATGCACCTATTGGCTAATTACTCTTAGAAAAAGTCCGCAACATCGTCTAAAGTAGCATATTTTTGAAAGATGTTCTCCAAAGTTTAAGTGGGTGAGATTAAACAATCTTATCCAAAAGGAAAGGAAAAGGAGTTTGCCATGGCAAAGGGCCCTTTGTGCCTCTTCCTTAGGCTCTACCCCTTAGAAACACGACTCAAGGAATAGACGTGAAATTTCCGTTCATATTAGTACCCATGTTCCTTAAGAGTGGACAGGAAAGTGTATAGAGGATCTTGGCTCCTCTCCCAAGCCCCAATGTTTTTAAAATTCCCAGGACAAAGCTGTATGAATATCATAATCATCCTCCTCCTCTCAGTTAACAGTTTAGGGAGAAGTTACTCCATTCTGAGCACCAAGAACCCACCTAGTTAACACATCAAAACTGAGCTGACTTCCTCCTACACAAAACATTCATGCCTTCAGGATGCTGAGCGCCTACTCTTTCTGGTGTTGTTCTTTTTTTTTTTTTTTCTTTTTTTAATTATACTTAGGTGAAGGTTTACAGAACAAATAGTTTCTCACTGAACAGTCAGTACACTTATTGTTTTATGACATTGGTTAACAACCCCACGACATGTCAACCCTCTCCCTTCTTGACCTTTTTTTTTTTTTTGGTGAAAATATACATAGCTAAAGATACACCATTTCAAAAATTTCTAAATGCACAGTTCAGTGACATCGATTACGTTCTTCCAGTTGTGCTGCTATTCTCACTTTAGATGAAGGTTTACAGAACAAAATAGATTCTCATTAAACAGTTAGTACACATGTTGCCCTACGACAATGATAAACAACCTCACTACATGTCAACACTGTCCTTACTCAATCTTGGGTTCCCTATCACCAGCTTTCCTGTCTCCTTCTGCCTTCTAGTCCTTGTCCCTGGACTGCTGTGTCTCATTAGTCCCGTTTTGTTTTACGGGGCTGTCTAATCCCTGACTGAACAGTGAACCTCAGAAGTGACTTCACCACTAAGCTAAAACGTCTCTGGGGGCCATACTCTCGGGGTTTCTCCAGTCTCTTTCAGGCCAGTAAATCTGGTCTTTTTTGTGTGTGTTAGAATTTTGTTCTACATCCTTCTCCAGCTCTGTTGTGATCCCAGTCAGAGCAGTCAGTGGTGGTAGCCGGGCACCATCTGGCTGTACTGGACTCAGTCTAGTGGAGGCCATGGTAGCTGTGGTCTCTGGCGTTGTTCTATGTACTAGCTTACATCCTAGCTTTTGAGATGGGGGAAGACTTATAATAAAAAAAATAATAATTTAACAGAGCAATAAATGCTATAAATTAAAAAACTAAATAAACCAGATTATTTTAAGAGAGTGACTGATTGGGGAAGGTGAAGAAGGGACCATTACCTAGGACGGCCAGCAAAGGTCGCTTTGAAGAGATGGCATTTGAAGTGAAACTTGAACGATGAGAAAGATGAGAAAGACAAGGGGAGAGCTTTCTAGGCAGAGCGAGCAGCAAGTGCAAAGGGCCTGAAGCTGCAAGTCTTGAGGTTCCTCTCTCTCTCTCTCATGTTCCCAGAATTACTGTGGTATCTTCTCTCTAGAGTGTCCACCTTCCTAATGCTGTCTCATATGTTGATTTTTCAGACTCACAAGTATTCCCATGCCCAGCTAGTCCCTGTCCACAAGAATTATCACTGCCTTATTAACTGTTTCAAACCTCATCTTAATAGTACACTCTTAACCTTCAGGGGCTTAAAAAAGAGCAATTCAAAGCAAGCCTCTATCTTCAGCAGAACCATTGCTAGCTACAATGTCTAATATGTTACTCACTGGTCCTTATCTACGAATCAATGGGATATGCTCTTCACAGAATTTAGTGCCAAGTAAAAATTCTTCTGACAATTTTTTTTTTTCATTAACCAATGAGTTAGAAGCAATCTTTTCTGTTACCCTTTTATTTTGGCTTCCAGGAACCTCAGAGCTAAAACGCAGTGCACCTATTACAATGACAATTTTATACTTGTTTCTTGGTACATTCTCCCACTCCATTTCTTTCCCTTTGTGGTTTCTTAACCCTGGTGGCACAGTGGTTAAGAGTTTTGGCTGCTAACCAAAAGGTCGGCAGTTCGAATCCACCTGCCATTCCTTGGAAATATGGGGCAGTTCTACTGTCCTACAGGGTCGCTATGAGTTGGAATTGACTCAACGGCAACCGGTTTGGTTTTCTGGTTTATCTTCATTATGTTTCATTTTCATTGTTCTGTGTGAAAATGCTTTTACGTAAGCTGCCTCAATCCTTTTGGAAATAGATTACAATATAAATTGTTAATCACTAGTGCTTTCTAAACAATCACAAGTAACTTCCTTGTTGCAAAATCTAAAGCAGCGTTTTGATCCTCAGCTTATTCACCGTCTCTGCAACAACACAATTCTGCTACTCCTCCTTCTTAAACTTGCCTCTGTCTTCCAATCCTTTTTGGAAAACTTATAAAATATGAATAAAATTTGTTAAAAACATCTCCACTTCTTGGTTTCATGGTATACTACAGTATCTTCATTCATTCCTTTAACACTATTTTTTCATTCTTACCACTGTTTTTTATTTAAGTTTCCTTTGTTTTCCACATGTCCATTAAATGCAGATATGTTGCTGTTAGGTGTCACCGAGTCGATTCCAGCACATAGCGATCCCATGTGGCAGAGGAGAACTGCCCCACAGGGTTTTCTAGGCTCTAATCTTTATGGGAGCAGATAGCCAGGCTTTCTCCACGAAGCTGCTGGGTGAGTTTGAACTGCCAACTTTTTAGTTAGCAGCTGAGTGCTTAACCATTTAAGCCACTTGGCCTCCTAATGCAGATAAAGTCCAGGACTCTATGCTAAGCTCTCATCCACTCTCAGTACTTTTTCCTTTGGCAATCCTCTATTACTATCACCATCATATAAAAGATTTCCAAATTTTATTTCCAGCCCCAACCTTTCTTCTGAGTTTGCATTCCATATTATCTGGAACCATGGTAATCTTGAAGAAAGAATAAGGCCTTGCAGCTCATTCACCCTTCCAATCTTCAAATCTCCTTCCAAGAATCTCTGCCAAGCATTTGTCTGCCATATGCTCTCCTAGGGAAGGAAACCTACCAACTTTCAAGGTAGCCTACCTAACTAGTTGCTGACTTTGACTGCTAAAAAAGTCATTTCCAATAGAATGGCACAACTTCTATGACGTGGGCCCAATGGTTCCAGTGTTGTTGCCAAGAGTAACAGTAAGAGCTAAAATACCCCAAATGCCAAATGTGTGCCAGGGGCATTGCCATGTGGTTTCATTATTTTCATTCTATCACTGGGGCAATTTATGAATTCATAATTCATTTCACATGCCTCCCCTCCAAATGGTGAAACACACATACTCTCCAGGGAAACCGCCTTATGCCCGATTAAGAAAGTGCAAATTCCTCAAATCATTTCTCACATGAGTTACTATTTTTTGTATGTTACTTTCATCATCTGTATTGCACTAATTATGGTGCCCAAGTAGACAAGATATCAAATGATATAGTATTGCATGAGACAAATCTGCTGCAAAAGACCTCTTCAACGTTTTAAAAAGCAGAGATGTCATTTTGATGACTACGGTACATCTGACCCAAGCTTTTCAATCACCTCATATGCATATGAAAGCTGGCCAATGAAAATGGAAGGCAGAAGAAAAATGGATGTATTTGAACTGCGGTGTTGGCTAAGAATATTGAATATAGTGTGGACTGCTAGAAAAATGAACTAAATCAGTTTTAGAAGAAATATAACCAGAATGGTCCTTAGAGGCAAAGATGGCGAGACATCGACTCGCCTACTCTGGACATGTCATCAGGAAAGACCAATTGCTAGAAAAATTCATCATGGATGGTAAAGTAGAGGGTGAGCAAAAACGAGGGAAACACTCAGTGAGATGGACTGACACAGTGGATACAACAATGGACTCGAACATGCCAACCATCATGAAGATGGCACAAGACTGGGCAACATTTACTTTTATACAAAGTTCTCTATGAGTTGAAGCCCACTACACAGCAACTAACAACAACAAACAATGGTGTCCAGAACCAAACTGAAAGTAGCATTCCAGTTGTGATGTGAATAAGGAGAACAGAATAGGACTGCCACCAACCTCATTTTAGACACTCGTGCCTCTGTATACATAGCTAGCCTAAGATCGTACCTGCTGGTCCCTACTGAATCAACTAATATCCCTGAAGTTTCTTAACCAATAACCTGCTAAACATCTGAGAGAACTCTGGTGGATATGTCAAATTACTTCCTAAACAGAACCCAACTAATTTCCTCCCTAACCTCTTCCTCAGTTTGGTTTCTCCATGTCTTAATGTTACCAGGCTCAAAACCTCCACATCAGCCTGAGGCTCCTTTTACACTTTCTCCATCTGATTGGGGACCAAATCCAGAAGGCTCTGAGTCTTGCAAGTTCTCACAACCTCATCTTTCCCTTGTCTTAGGTTGGGTCCTTTGATGTCTCCCAGTTCTGGCCTCATCTTCTCTCATCTGAGCAGCAAAAATCATGTTCCTACTTCCTTGCTCCTCTCCACTGTGTAGACCTTGTGAAGTGCCCACTCCAAAGCCCAGCTCTCACTCTGGAACTCCTCTACCTTATGCAGCTTCAATGGCACCTCTTTGCCTATCAAGGAATATTTTCACTTCGGTATTATCTGGTATTACAACTAGAATGCTCCTTAAAATTGAAGATGGAGAGACTTCGACTCACTTACTTTGGGCACGTCATCAGGAAAGACCAATCGCTAGAAAAAGACATCATGATCGGTAGAGTGTCAGTGAAAACCGGGGAAACCCTAAATGAGATGGATTGCCACAATAGCTGCAACAATGGATTCAAACATACCCACGGTCATGAAGATGGTGTGGGACTAAGCAATGTTACATTCTGTTATACATAAGGGTGCCATGAGTCAGAGCTGACTCAATGGCAACTACCAAGAACATTATCCCTGCCAGTATCTGTCTCCTTTCTGGCCTTATCATCTTGTGATTTCCTACATGTACTGCATGCTTCTGGCTAATTTTGCCATAGAGTATCTCGAATTTTCCTACTTCTGTGCCTTACCATATTTACATCGTCCTTGAGCCTGGAGGAGTCCTGGTGGTGCAGTGGTTAAGTGCTAAGGCTGCTAACCAAAACGTTAGCAGTTCAAATCCACCAGCTGCTCCTTGGAAACCCTATGGGGCAGTTCTACTCTGTCCTATAGGGTCACTATGAGTTGGAACCGACTGAATGGCAATAGGTTTTTTCTTTTTTTCCTGGAGCTTGGAAGGCCTTTCTTCGTCTGTCAAAATTCTATCTTTCAATGAGAGAAAATGTTATGACCTCTATGAAACTTCTGCCAGATCCTGGCCTGGCCATCTAAAATAAATCACAAGTTCCTTAGTATTTTATTTCTCTTCTAGAATAACGATAATGATAATAATAATAGAAATTTACATACATCTTCTCTCTTTGTCTAGTCTGTAAACTCCTTGAGCCTTAGCTATGCCTTATTTAATTTTACTATTCCCAGTTATGGAATAGGGATCCAACTACAGAGCGCATGAATTAAGAATAAGGAGGCAGGCAGCAGATAAGTGAAATAGATGATGAGCTGAACCTGATGAAAACTTGGAAATCTAAGGCAAACACTTGGAAACTCAGATCCACGCAGACCATACTGACCCATGCACCAAGACATGACCATTATTTCTGCCTGCCCCTAATGTAACTTCTTAGATTTTGCCCCTGCTCGCCACTCTCAGGTACATGACCTCCTTTTTTTCCCAAGATCTAAGCAGACTAGAACTCTCTCCGGCCTGGAGGTCAGATGACAGCACACTTAGGTGCCAAAGCTGATTGTGGCTGCAATCAGCAGCTTCCCTGAGTAACTACTTGCAGTGATTCTACTAAGCCATAAATCCACATTCCCTTAAAAATCTCAGTGACGATGAGCAGACAAGCTTTTCCACGCACACTTGTCACTCCCCCAAAGTCTTAATAAATATTTTAGACGTTAAGTCATTGCACTGCCCTGTTGCTTAATAAAACAAAGCTTAGCATGTGCATTTACTCATTGCTGGTATTTTAAAGCAACGTGTAAAGGCCTCCACATAACAAAAAATAAAATTGGTTTTATGTAAGATTAACTTTGGAGTAGTAGTATTTAAAAAGAAAAACCCTGATGAGATTTTTTTTTTTTTTTTAAACAATGTGAGTGAATTTTGATATCGCCTAGAGAAATTTTTAACTATTCACCATAGCCTATGCTAGGTAAAGAAAAGTGCTTCCCATTTTTCCTTCTTAGAATGAACACTTATTTAATGAAATTCTACCTCATGAAACACCACTTGCATTACTCAGAAGTTCAGTCAATGAAATTACTGAATTAATGAAAAAAAATTAGCTTCTTAAGATTAGGTCACGTGAATTCACAAAACTGGAAGTGGTCACATAATACAGCAGAGTTACATAATACTGCACTGAAGGATATTATACTTGAAGATAAAATGAGTTTTTGGCTACTGGTCTTGTTTGCTGATATCAACCTTCTTGCTTTTTATTTTACTTTTCTTCTTATGTCATTGGTAATTCCACTTGTATCCTAACTCATATGTCATTTTCTCCTAAACACTTGGCTATGATTACAGGCACTACGTCAGTGGTTTCCCACTACCAACTTGTGAATAAAAAGGGGAAACATAAAAAAAAAAAACACATATACTGACACATAAAAGCATCTTATCAAAATATTGAACTTTGGAGAAAATTCAGATGTTTAAGAATTTCTCAATCCCTGGGTTTTCAGGAGTAAAAATGATACATAAATATATCCTTTGACTAGACACTTCAGTTTTACAAATATAGGTGGGTCATCAAACATTGGATTTACTAAGGGTAATTTAGCCTAAACTATTTCTTTAACAGCTAAAATTGAGATTACTGGACACAAACAGATGAAAATATCACCTTTAATAGCTTGAGTCAAAATTGCCAACATTATTTACTCAGAAACTGGCATAGATATGACAATCAGGCCAGTTTATCCCTGACTACAAGAAGAGAATAAAACAGCAACGGTTTTTTTTTTTTTTTGCTTGTTTCTTTGTTTACTGACAGACTTGACATTCGAGTTTTGGATATGTTCTAAATTTAAGGCAAAAAAAATTATGTGAATATCTAGAAATAATACAAAATAACAAGTCAATACCTATTTTTCTGTAAAGAGTTAGATGTACAAAACGATTGACACTCCTGCTCCTCAACTTATTTCAAAATAATAATGATAATGGTGATGATAATAATAAAAAAAGGAGAGAAAAAAAATTAAATGTCAAGTTTCACCCAAACAGTAGTGGCGGAAAATTTTAATACTCCAATTCACACTGGAATATTTAATACTCCAATTTGCATGACACTATTTAAATTCCAATTCACAATACAGCATTCAGAAATCATAGCAGTTTGTAAAATAGTCATCATATTGCTTTATAGCATGTTTATACATTAAAGCAAAAAAAAAAAACCCACTGCCACAGAGTCAATTCCGACTCACAGAGACCCTATATTACAGAGTAGAACTGCCCCAGATGGTTTCCAAAGCTGTAATCTTTACAGAAGCAAACTGCCACATCTATCTTCCATGGAGAGGCTGGTGGATTCTAACCACAGACTTTTCGGTTAGCAGCTGAGTGCTTAACCACTGCGCCAACATGGCTCCTTTCCTGATTGTACACATGGTATCAAATCTTCCTAACCAGAATAAATCCAGCTGCTAGATTTAGAATTCATCCTAGTGGTTTCAACAAGTCGATGTTAAAGATGCCTTTAACTTTCTGTCCAAAATCAAATATACATTTCTATCTGAAAAGAATGTTCTGAATTTCTTATTAACGTACCATATTATAAAACGATTATGATCAAAGACAGAACTGCAATAGTATCAGGAGAAAAATTTACAATATTGTTATTGCATTAGAAACGTGGACCCTGTGGATGGGTCAGGATTTCACTCTCTTTCTCTCCCTTTGCTCACCCCCCACCCCAATGTTTTAATATATCTTATATTATGATGATCACCCAGGGTAGCCTTTAAGTGGTCGGAAAACACACAGTAAGAGATACACGTAGAAATGTTCTTTAATGATGGAGAATTGGAATTGGGATGGGTTCCTAAAGAGGGTTAAGCGTCCAGTCTTTTGTTGCTTTGATGTTGTAGTGGTGAAGGTTATTAAATCATCCACTAGCAGAGCCACTTCCTGCTTTCTCTTCCCCTTATCTCTTAGTCTCTGCTAAGCAGCTTGCCTGCACTTGGTAGAGGCCTCTAAATTGTGAAATCAATTAGTCTAAATTGCTAACCCCTAAGGAGATTCTTGCTCATTACTCCCATGTTGTCTTTAGTTATGATCTGAAAGGTTAGGTGGGCTCACCAGATAAAAGCAAAATAAGAACAAACTGAAGAAGCTTATATATGTGAACTCCTTGTGGAAAGAAGCCATGTTTCATTCATCTTTCTATCCAAAAATCCTATCACAGAACCTGTCACACAGTGTTGTTGCTGCTGTTAGTTGCCGTCAAGTCGATTCTAATTCTTGGTGACCCCATGTGTGCAGAGTAGAACTACTCCCGAGGGTTTTCAAGGCTGTGACCTTTTGGAAGCAGATCACCAGGCCCATCTTCTGAGGCATCTCTGGGTAGGTTCAAACTGCCAACCTTTTGGTTCGTAGTCGAACGCTTAACAGTTTGCGCCACCTAGGGACTCCACTGGCACATAGTAGAGGCTCAAAAATGTTTGCTAATGAATGGATGTCCATCTAACTGGTTGGTTAAGAAAGCTGGTTAGGAAAGGGGAACATTCACAACAAACACATGGAGAGGGACTTTGACATTAATAGAGACCTATCAGTTAAGAGGAGTCTTGGTTGCGCAGTGGTTAAGAACTCAGCTACTAACCAAAAGGTCAGCAGCTCAAATCTACCAGCCATTCCTTGGAAACTCTACAGGGCAGCTCTACCGTGTTCTATAGGGCCATTATGAGTCAGAATCAACTCGACGGCAATGGGATTTTTAGTTTGTTAGTTAAGACAAACACTGGGAAGAAATTAAAATCCCTTTAAGGACTTATCATCTACATAATATTTTTTGTGTTTATTTAAATTATTTAACTCTAGTATAGTATCAAACACTTGCATAGTTATTGTCAATCTATGAAGCATTTTTGTAGATGTAATTTCATTTAATCCTTCAACATTTCTGAGATATGTACAATCATCATTACCAATTGTGCAGATAATGATACTAAGACAATGAGGTTAGGCCTAAATCTCTGATTATCTGAATACAACAGCTGGGCTCATTCTACCAAATCACATTCTCTGCCTTTAAAGTCTCTTTCTTTCAAGGGCAATTTTTCAAATGCTTTTCACATCGTCTAAACTAACTTACCCATGGTGGACAGGTTTTAGCAGTTTCCAGACTAAGGCAGACTAGGAAGAAAGGCCAAGCGATCTTCAGAAAATTAGCCAATGAAAATTCTATGACCACAGCAGAATATTGTCCAATATAGTGCTAGAAGACAAGCACCCTAGGTTAGAAGGCACTCAAAATACCCAGTGGCCTCAAGAACGGACTACAGCATGCCAACAATTGTGAAGGTGGTGCATGACCAAGGAATGAACGTTTCATTCTGTTGTACATGGGGTCACCATGTTTCGGCGTCAACTCCACGGCAACTAATGACAACAACAACAAACTAACTTATACAGAGTACTGCTTCTCACAGAAGAGACTTTCAAATACTTGTTGATTTTGATTAAATGAAGCCTGGAAAAAAAATAGAACAGTTGGGGGAAACAGGAAGTAGGGTACATGGGTGGTCTTCCTAGAGTCAAGATTGACTCACAAAATCTCTGGATTAGATAAACTTTCATAACAAACTAAAAAGCAAGCCCCTGTCTCTTATTGAGACTGGGCATAAATGACATAAACGTAGAAATTACTATCAAGTCTAACAAAAGAGTTTTCACTGGATGTGACTCACCATGCAGGAGGGAAGACCCAAGACAAATGAAGAAATGAAATAAACACTTACCTGCTCATTTCATTTATGTCATAATTTCCCTTGGGTTGTTTCTGTTTTATGGTAATGCCATGGCCAGTGTATTTCAACAGCCAATCAGCAGTACTGTGAAAAGCCTGTGGCCTAATATAAGGAAGTAAATATTTGCTTTGTGAACCACCTTTAATTGTCTGTAATAAAATTATATTTATTGGCAGTGGAATTTTTAAAAAATCTCAAATACAAATTTTAGGAAATTCAGAGAAATTTAAATTTTTATTGCTCATGCTAGAATTCCACATATATAGTACTTTTCTTTTTTCTTTTAATAATATTTTATTGAGTTTTTGGTGAAAGTTTACACAGCAAGTTAGGTTCCCATTCACCATTTCCACACCAATTATTCAGCAACATTAGTTACATTTATCACAGTGCATCAACATTCTCTTTGTGTTCAGTTTCTTCCCTTTCCAGTACTCTAGTTTCCCTGCCCTCTTATCTTCTTATCTCTGTTCTCCAGTAATTGTTGACCTTTGATCTCATACTGATGGTGTTTAAGTAGGACACTGATCTTACAGGAATATCCTTTATTTTGTGTGCCACTCTGCTATTTCGCTCAAAGGTGATCTCAGAGGACAGGCGCAGTTCTCAACTTAAAAGAATATCTAAGGGAGATAGTCTGAGGGAGTCAGTCCTCTGTTCTCTACTGTTCCAGTGTACCTGGTTTTTTTTTTTAAGAATTTAGGTTCTGTTCCATATTTTTCTCCCATTCTACCCGGGACCAACTATCGTGACCCTAGTCAGAACAGTCAGTGGTGGTAGCTGGGCACCATCTAGTTCTTCTGGTCTCAGGGTAAATGAGGTTGTGGCTCTAGTAGACTTGTTTCTTCTCTACGCTTTTGGTTACCTTCTTACCATTCTGCTCCTGTTAAGCAGAGACCTATATTTGTGTCTTAGTTGGCCGCTCGCAAGCTTTTAAGACCCCAGACAATACTTACTTCACTAGGATGCAGATCATGATTTTTGTGAACTATGTTATGCCAATTGACTGAGCCATCCCATGAGACCATGGTCCTAAGCCTTCAAACCCAGAAAACCAATGTTGGAAGATGTCTGTATGTCTAAGGAGTATCCATATTTCTGTCTTCAATGAATAAACATATGTAGTACTTTTACAATTTAATGAAAAGGCTCACACATCTAGTAAATAGTAGGGCAAGAATTCAAATCCAGTTCTGTTTGAAAGAAGGCTGTATTTTCCACCACTGCTCATTGTCTCTCTTATAGGGGCCTTCCCGCTCATATCAATTCTAGGTTGCTTGATTCTGAGTTACTGAGGCTTTACTATATTTGATAAACTTGAACTACCAATAATTATAGAAGTTTACATTCTCTAGGTAGTATAATATTTAAGGAACATTATAGATTTTCCAAACTAAATATTTAATCTTTTGAAGTCAAATTTTTCTAGTCATAGAATTTAAAAAGTCAAGGCCAGGAGCTTCTAAAAGTACTCAATCATATAAAACATTACAAATATAGAACTCATCAAGGTAATAGCTTAGATTCTTTTCTTTCAAATATCTAAGTCTCACCTATGGCTTGAAATTTGAGATAGGATATGATTCAAATCTGATAAGGTTTTATAATTAAATTTAATTAATTCCATTCTAATGAGAAATTTTAATTAGCGCTCCATGTCCCCTACCACCCCCCCATCCATGCCTATCTTTTCTTTTAACCCCATTTGTCTCAGGAAAAATCCCAAATCCTTCTATAACATTGGCAGCCAGCAGAAACAATACATGGACATCTGGGAACTTTTCCTGTACAAGCTTCACACAGGTAAGTGTGTGTGTGCATAGTGCCCCAAGAGAAAATAAAAGAGCCCCAACTATTAGCGATTCTTGGCTTCTAAAGGGCACTGTGCAAACAGGGAAGCCCAGGCATGATGGCACTATGCTATGGATACCATGGCAGCCCTAATCCTGTGGCTAATCCAGCTTTGGTGCTTTTGCTCCACACCAGCTGAGCTACAGCCTTGTTTAGCCACAAGGATCTCTGTATGTAGTCTTTGCCATTAAGCATTTCCTTTCCTTGTTTGCTTTTGCCTTTTTTTTTTTTAATTAACATTAGTACTCAAACAAATAAGAAAAATGTACCAGAATACCAACAGAAAAATGGACAAAAGATCTGAACAAACATTCAAAGACAAAAAAAAAAAAAAAAGGAAATTAATCAATAATGTAAGTGTTAGGTTAAAGACACACATACATACTTACAAAGTGATAGCACCTCTACAAATGACTTCCTCAAAAGATGTAGGACTATGGACATGATCTTTAGGATCTCAAACTTGGCAAAGAGCTTGAGAACTCTCTTTAAAAATATGATCCTAGCTCTTGGAAGGCTTTTTTGACCCATGTCCATTCTGCAAAATTTATTCATTTAAGAAATGTTTATTTAACACCTGCCTTTTACCAGACATTGGGCTAGGTGTTGACGTAATAGCATGAAAGGCAGTCAGAATGACTCTCTTCGGATGTTTGGAAAGTATCTTTTGGGGGATCAGTGGAGACGGGGGAAGACAAGGAAGGTAGAACTTCTAATTTATTATTGAAAGTTCTGACTACTCACATCAAAGAGTTGTTTTGTTTTTTTAAGTTCTCCATAAAAATTTATATCTCTGAGCATCCAGAATGATCCCCCTTCCACCTCCGGAAATGTGATCTAATTTAGTAGTCAGATGAAATGAAATGCTTTTAATGTCATAACATTGTTGTCATCCACTGGGTACATGGTGGTCCTCATGTTTACCATTCTGAGTAGTGCAATATCTTTATTGTTAAATAGGCAGGGTTGGACTATCAGAAAAAGGATTCTCAGTAGAAATTTAGTGGGATGGATTCCCATTTCTCTTAGCTCCATACCTCATCATCTATGCCCACCTTCCATTTTTCCAGAAAAGCCTATGTGCTCCAGTTAATGGACTTCTAATCTGAGGGCCATTATCCCTACAGCTTGGATTAACGGTTAGATGCTTCCTTACTCTTTAGCCCATGAGTCAGCCAGAACTTTATCAATTTAGCTTTCGATCATTCATTTTTATTTTATTTGATTGTTATAATGAGGCCAAATGGCTAAGAATATTTATTTATCCTTTCCTTCAAAGCTCCCAGTCGTAGTAGTAGGAAATATTAAGAACGCTATTATTATTTTTTATTATTATGCAAAAGTATAAGAAGTCCGCAGTAGTGATAATGGACTTTGACCTTCAACATTACGAATTCAAGTAAATTAAGACCCAACGAGAAGATTCCTAAAGCTAACGAGACACCTATCTGAGAAGGAAAAGCTTAGAACTCAACAAGGCCAGCAAATTAACTCTGTTAATTCCCTTACATGGGAACTAAACACCAAGGGGTAGTTGAGGGACCAGAGCAAAAAGTGTTGAAATTGGCACAACTAACACTTTCTGTTGTTTGTTCTATAAATTGGGTGGTTTTCTTAATCTTTCCAACTACAGTTTCAGGGGAAGGATGAGTGCCCATGGTTCTGGGATCATGTGTCATTGCTATGGAGATTTATCTTATTTAAGAAATAATATCACACAATCATTTTGTAATCATAAACACTTGTTTCCTCATTTCCAAAAACTGGGAATTAACTGCTCTCCCATGGCTGCCCTAAATATACTTTTCCAGATCATAAAAACAGTAACTAAATCTACTCTCCCATGAGCGTGCTAATTATTTTTTTAGTTCATGCTAACAGAAGAAATAACTTGATAATAGTAACTTAACAACTGGAGGTCGAACTTCTCTATCATTTGAATTAACTACTACAAATCGCCTTTTCATTAGATATTAATGCCATAATGGATATCTGCTACTATGTCTACAAAAGACTTTAGAAACAAATACAAATTACTTCAAGTGTTTCCCAGTTTTCAAAATTACTAGCAGCTATGAATCCAGGAGTAAAACATTATTTTCAATTCCAAGAGTAAAAATGATTTCTCTTATCTTCAATTAAATGATTTTCAGAAGGGTTCATCATGCGTAAAACCACTATGTGTAATGCCGGAAATGGAGATGACAGGCTCAGAAATGCTTATTCTAGATGGAAACCAAACTCTAACCTTTTTCTTTATTATTTATGATCTGATCGCTATTCCAAGACGGAAAGAAGCTTGCTGTAAAACAATAAAGAACAACTATGGGAAGCGTGTAAAGTTCTCTAAACAAACCTTGCGGCGACTCTTTTACAGAAGGAAGCATTTAGGGTCAGGGAGGTTAGGAAAACTATGCCTGGAGCCAGAGTCGGTCTTTCAGGAGCGACTAGACAAAACCAGGTGAGCCGGTGTCCCGGGCTCCGGATGGCGGCGAAGGGCGTGTCCTCGCGCAGCGGGCATCTTTTTGGCCAGGCGACCCCTGCCCCGTCTCCGGGGAGCCCAGGGACTCCCGAGGCGGGAGCGGGCTGCCCGGGACGCCCTGCCAGCCGCCTCCCGCTCGCGGGGAACATCTCCCGATCCGCGGCTTCCGTGGCCAGCTCTGTCCCTCCGCCATCCTCAAGTCCTCCGACATTTTTCAGGGAGATAGGGAGGTAGGGAGAAGAGGAGCAAACGGCCAAGTGTCTTGCACCCAGCGTCTGCCGCAGCCCAGGAAGAGGCAGAGGAGAAGACTGGAGAGGAGGCAGCTATTAAATCGATTCTATCAATAAGAAGAAGAATCCCCATCACCCACAGTGAGGTGCCTCCGATACACCCACCCTGGCAGCGGCTCGAGGGCTGGTGGGCGTTCCTTCTCCTCCTCGCCCCCTCGCTGGCTGTGCAATCGACCCCAAGAACCCACACCAGAACTCCCTCTTCTGTAACTACAAGGAGGGGAAGGAACAAAAGAGACCCCCAGCCCTGACACACACACATACACACTCATATACACTCACACGCACACACACTTGGTCGCTGCTAAAGGTATTCATTTTTGCAAATCCTTCTTCGGCTTACACCTTCCCCACCTGAACAGTGCATTTTCCCAAAGGCAAAGAAAGATAAAGAAGAGAAAATACCACCCCGAGGGGATGGGTCGGTGAAAAACTGAATTCCACAGTCGGTTTTCTAACCAAACAACCACAAAAAACCCGCAGGACCCGGCGCCCCGAGGCCCGCCCCCGCCCAGCGCTCCTTGCCCCAGCCCCGGGGCGCCGCTCTTCGCCGGCGCCGGGGACTCCCCAGGGCGCCCTCCCTCTGCTGCCGGACATCGGCTGCCCACGGCCGCTGCTGGACGGCGGCGAGGGGACCTGCCCAGCAGCCCCGCGGCTCCAACTTCCCAGACCAGGCTCCCCGCCGTGACTCCGGCCCGCAGGCGCCCCGCGGGCAAGGCATTGCTCTTCGCCCGCTCTCTCCTTCATTCTCCTCCCGGTGTTCAAACAAGCATCCCTCAGTCTAAGCAGACATTTTGCTGTCATACATTTAACACCGCTCAGCCTCCACGGCCACCTCTTACCCAGTGCCTGGAGGGTGGGCAGCGCACCGAGCGGTCCGGGGGCGCAGGCGGGCGGCTCGGTCCTCTAGCGGCGCTGGTGCGCTGCCATCCGCCCAACTTCAGCACCCAGCCGGCGACAAGAGGCAGCCAGGCGAGGATGTAGGGAGGGGGCGGGGAGACGAGGAGGGTGGGCGGGGAGGGAGCGAGAGCCGCTCGGCAGTGCGCATGCGCCCTGCTGCGGGCGCAGCCTCTCGACCGGCGCCGCTGGAGGGGCCGCTGCTTCCCCAGCGCCGCCTGAGTCACGGCCCCGCCCTCACTCCCCGCGGCCCGTCCCCGCGACCGCCTGGCCGCGCCCACTGTGCGGAAGGCTCGGCGGGGCTCTGGGCTGGGCGAGAGCGGGTGTGCGCTGCCCTGGGGTACCGGAACCTGGGAGCCTGGGTAGCCGTGATTGCAGTCGCTCGTGCAGCCGCTCCTACACCTCGTGTTCACCCGCAGCCCACGTGATTTTATCCTGGGTTGTATGAGAATGCTGGAAATGAGCGAACCAGGCGCCGCAGAGGGTTCCCCGTGGAAGCTTTCCCCGTGTGGAGTTCTAGAACGTGCAAAGTGAAGCAACTTTTGCTTACCGAAGGACTCGACTTTATGAAGAGTCCTTTACTTTATTGCTTTCGTCATCCAGAAATAGGACTCTTTTCCCTAAGAATTGTCCAGGAGCACTCGGGCTACCGTCTGGTCTGGGGCATATTTGCTGGCTTTGGCGTCTGCACCACGGGAGCTAGCGATTTGAGTGGGCGAAAGTGTGGGTAAATGATTAACAGAGGTGCGGATGCTTGGGGCCTTGGGCATCCTTTGGGGACAGCTTGGTAGCTATCAGATCTGATAATTGTTCTAGTCACAAGCAGGGCCCAGCGTGGTAGCAAAGGAGAATTCAGATACTTAATGCATCGTGAGCGCTAGATTGCATCTCTGATGATTAGATTGAAGTGTTTGGGAGGGAGAATTAGGAAACAGGTGTCTTTCTCATCAGATATGACATCTATGGGAAGAGGATTGAGTTCCTGGCAGGAATGATTAGGCTTTTTTCTTATCCCTGTTTAAAGCTGATTGCTTGTAAATATATATGATTTCCATTGCTTTCATGCTCATGTATTTAAACATTTTTATCGTTGTCAGGCTCCTTTGCTAACTACTCTCCCCCATCTCCCCATCTACTTGACTCGTTTCTTCTCTAGCAACGTCCTTGACTTTTGAATACTAGTGCTATTCACAGAGTATTCCCCTGACTGGTGCTGGTCTGCAAATGTTCATTGTTGCTGTTGTGAGATGCCATCAAGTCAGTTCTGACTCATAGCAACCTATCAACAAAAGAACAAAACACTGCCCAGACCTGCGCCATCCTCAAAAGCATTGCTATGTTGAGCCCATTGTTGTAGTCACTGTGTCAATCCATCTCATAGGCTCTTCCTCTTTTTCACTGACCCTTTACTTTACCAAGCATGATGGCCTTTTCCAGGGTCTGGTTCCTTCTAATAACATGTCCAAAGTACATGAAACAAAGTCTCGCCCTCCTCACTCCTAAGGAGCATTCTGGCTGTAGTTCTTTGAAGACAGATTTGTTCATTCTTCTGGAAGTCCATGATATATTCAGTATTCTTCGCCAACACCATAATTCAAAAGCATCAATTCTTTAGTCTTCCTTATTCATGTCTAGCTTTCAAATGCGTTTGAGAAAATTAAAAATACCATGGCTTGAGACAGGAACACCTTAGTCATCAAAGTGATATCTTTGCTTTTTAATGCATTAAAGAGGTGTCTTGCAGCAGATTTTCCCAATGTAATACGTCATTTGATTTTTTACTTGCTGCTTCTATGGGCATTGATTGTGGATCCAAGTAAAATGAAATCCTTGAAAACTTCGGTCATTTCTCCATTTCTAATGATGTTGCTTATTGGTCCAGTCGTGAGGATTTTTGTATTCTTTATGTTGAGTTGTAAGCCATACTGAAGGCTGTAGTCTTTGATCTTCATCAGTAAATAGTTAAAGTCCTCTTCACTTTCAGCAAGCAAAGGTTGTGTCATCTGCATATCTCAGTTTGTTAATGAGTTTTCCTCCAATCCTGATGCCACACTGTTCTTCATATACTTCAGCTTCTTGGATTATTTGCTCAGCATACAGATTGAATAAGTATGGTGACAGGATACAAATCTGACTTACACCTTTCTTGATTTTAAACCACACAGTATCCCCTTGTTCTGTTCCAATAGGTTCCTCTTGGTCTATGAAAAGGTTCCTAATGAGCACAATTGAGTATTCTGGAATTCCCATTCTTCACGATGTTATCCACATTTGTTATGATACCTTTGTGTAGTCAATAAAACAAGGGTAAACATCTTCCTGGTATTCTCTGCTTTCAGCCAAGATCCATCGGACATCAGCAACGAAGTCCTTCGTTCCACCTCCTCTTCTGAATCCACCTTGAATATCTGGCAGTTCCCTGTCAATGTACTGCTGAAACCATTTTCCTTGCATGTGATATTAATTATATTGTTCATTGATTTCCTTGTTCTGTTGGATCACCTTTCTTTGGAATATGCATGAATATGGATTTCTTCTAGTCTGTTGGCCAGGTAGCTGTCTTCCAAATTTCTTGGCATAGGCAAATGAGAACTTCCAGCACTGCATCCATTTGTTGAAACATCTCAACTGATAGTCCGTCAATTCCTGGAGTTTTGTTTTTAGCCAAAGCCTTCAGTGCAGCTTGGACTTCTTCCTTCAGTACCATTGGTTCTTGATCATATGCTGCCTCCTGAAATGGTTAAACTTTGATCAATTCTTTTTGGTACAGTAACTTTGTATCCCTTCCATCTTCTTTTGATGACTTCTACATCATTTAATATTCTCCCCCATAGAATCCTTCAATATTGCAATTCGAGGCTTGAATTTTTTTTTTATTGTTGTACTTTAGATGAAGGTTTACAGAACAAACTAGCTTCTCACTAAACAATTAGTACACATATTGTTTTGTGACCTTGGTTACCAACCACATGACATGTCAGCACTCTTCCTTCTCAATCTTGGGTTCCCTATTACCAGCTTTCCTGACCCTCCTGCCTTCTAGTCCTTGCCCCTGGGCTGCTGTGCCACTTTAGTCTCATTTTGTTTTATGGGCCCGTCTAACCTTTGGTTGAGGGGTGAACCTCAGGAGTGACTTCATTACTGAGCTAAAAGGGTGTCCGGGAGCCATACTCTCAGGGTTTATCCAGTCTCTGTCAGACCAATAAGTCTGGTCTTTTTTTTTTTTGTGAGTTAGAATTTTGTTCTACATTTTTCTCCATCTTGTCCGGGACCTTCTATTGTGATCCCTGTCAGAGCAGTCAGTGTTGGTAGCCTGGCACCATCTAGTTGTGCTGGACTCAGTTTGGTGGAGGCTATTTGTTGTGGTCCATTAGTCATTTGGATTCATCTTTCCCTTATGTCTTTGGTTTTCTTCATTCTTCATTGCTCCATAGGGTAGAACCAGTGGAGTATCTTACATGGCCACCCACAAGCTTTTAAGACTCCAGACACTACTCACCAAAGTAGGATGTACAACATTTTCTTTATAAACTATGTTATGCCAGCTGAGCTAGATGTCCCCCAAGACCATAGTCCCCAGCCTTAGTCCAGTAATTTGATCCCTCAGGGAGTTTGGATGTGTCTATGGAGCTTCCATGATTTTGCCTTGGACAAGTTGTGCTGACTTCCTCAGTATGGTGTACTGTCTTACTCTTCATCAAACTTACTACTTATCTATTGTCTGTTTAGTGTTTTTCCATCCCTACCCCTCCACTCCCTGATACTCATCAAAGATTGTTTCTTTTTGTGTGTAAACCTTTCCATGAGTTTTTATAGTAGTGGTCTCATACAATATTTGTAGTTTTGTGATTAACTTATTTCACTCAGAATAATGCCCTCCAGGTTCATCCATGTTGTGAGATGCTTCACTGATTCCTCATTGTTCTTTACGGTTGCGTAGTACTCCATTGTGTGTATGTACCATAATTCGTTTATCTATTCATCTGTTTATGGACATCTAGGTTGATTCCATCTTTTTGCTATTGTGAACAATGCTGTAATGAATATGGGTGTGCATATATCTATTCATGTGAAGTCTCTTATTTCTCTAGGATATATTCCTAGAGTGAGATTGCTTGATCATATGGTGTTTCTATATCTAGCTTTCTAAGGAAGTGCCATATCGTTTTCCAAAATGGTTGTACCATTTTGCATTCCCACCAGCAGTGCATAAGAGTTCCATTCTTCCTGCAGCTTCTCCAACATTTGTTATTTTCTGTTTTTTTTTTTTTTTTTGATTCATGCCAGTAATGCCAGGGTGAGATGGTATCTCATCGTGGTTTTGATTTGCATTTCTCTAATGGCTAGTGATTGAGAGCATTTCTGCCTGATTGTCTTCTTTGGTGGAGTGTCTGTTCATTTTTCTTTGCACATTTTTTAAATGGATTATTTGTCTTTTTGTTGTAGAGGTATTAGATTTTCCTGTAAATTTTAGAGATTAGACCTTTGTCAGATTTGTCATAGCCAAAAATTTTTTCCTTGTCTGTAGGTTCTCTTTTTACTCTTTTGGTGAAGCCTTTTGATGAGCATAAGTGTTTAATTTTTAGAAGATTTTGGTTATCTAGTTATCTTCTGAAGTTTGTGTGTTGTTAGTTATGGTTTGTATCCTGTTAATGCCATGTATTAGGGCCTCTAGCATTAATCCTATTTTTTTCTTCTTTAATCTTTGTACTTTTCGTTTTATACTTAGGTCTTTGATCCATTTGGAATTAGTTTTTGTGTATGGTGTGAGGTATGGGTCCTGTTTCATTTTTTTGGGAATGGACATCCAGTTTTGCCAGCACCATTTGTTAAAAAGACTGTCTTTTCCCTATCTGATGGACTTTGAGCCCTTGTCAAAGATCAGGTGACCTTAGGTGGAGGATTTACATATGGATTTTCAGTTGTGTTTCATCGGTCAACGTATCTGCTGTTGTACCAGTTCCTGGCTGTTTTGACTACCGTAGCTGTATGATAGGTTCTGAAGTCAGGGTGGTGCGAGTCCTGCTATTTTATTCTTCATCTTCTTTACTCATCCCGGGCTTCTTCCCTTTCCAAATAAAGTTATTAGTTTTTCCATCTCTTTAAAGAATGTTGTTGGTATTTGGATTGGGATTGCATTGTATTTGTAGATTGCTTTGGATAGAATTGACATTTTTACAATGTTGAGTCTGCCTATCCAGGAGCAAGGTATATTTTTTCATTTATGTAGATCTTTTTTGGTTTCTTGCAGTAGCGTTTTGTGGTTTTCTTTGTTTAGGTCTTTTACATTCCTGGTTAGATTTATTCCTAAGTATTTTACTTTTTTAAGGAGCTATTATAAATGGTATTGTTTTCCTGATTGCCTTTTCGTCGTTGTCTTTATTGGTATATGGGAATCCGAGTATGTTTATCTAGTATCCTGATACTCTGCTGAATCTTTCTATCAGTTCCGGTAGTTTTCTTGTGTAGTCTTTTGGGATTTCTATGTATAGTATCCTATCATCTGCAAATAAGGACAGTTTAACTTCTTCATTACCAATTTTGATGCCTTTTATTTCTTTTTCTTGCCTTATTGCTCTAGCTAGGTCTTCCAGCACAATGTTAAATAAGAGTGGTGATAAAGGTCATCCTTGTCTTATTCCTGTTCTCAAGGCAGAATGTTTTCAGCCTCTCTTCCTTAAGAATGATGTTGGCCATTGGTTTTGTATAGATGTCTTTTATTATATTGAAGAATTTCCCTTCTATAACTATTTTATTGAGAGTTTTTATCAGGAAGGGTGTTGGACTTTGTCGAATGCCTTTTCTGCATCAACTGAGATGATCATGTGATTCTTTTCTTTTATTAATGTGGTAGATTACATTGATTGATTTTCTAATGTTGAACCATCCTTGCATACCTAGTGTGAATCCCACTTGGTCGTAGTGTATGATTTTTTGATATGATGTTGAATTATGTTGGCTAGAATTTTTGCATCTATATTAATGAGAGATACTGGTCTATAATTTTCCTTTTTGTGGTGTCTTTGCCTGGTTTTGGTATTAGGATTATGCTGGCTTCATAGAATCAGTTTGGAAGTATGCCTTCCTTTTCTATGTTCTGAAATAGTTTGAGTAGTACTTGTATAAGCTCTGCTCTGAATGTTTGGTAGAATTCTCCAGTGAAGCCATCTGGGCCAGAGCCATTTTTGTTGGGAGTTTTTTAAAATTACCTTTTCAGTCTCTTCTCTTGTTATGAGGCTGTTCAGATTTTAAACATCACCTAGTGTGTTTCTAGAAATTTGTCCATTTCCTCTAAATTTTGAAATTTGTCGGAGTATAGTTTTCCATAATACTCTGTTATGATACTTTTTATTTCAGTTGGGTCTGTTGTAACATCCCCCATTTCATTTCTTATTTGGGTAATTTGTGTCCTCTCCTGTTTCTCTTTGGTCAGTTTGGCCAGTGGTTTGTCGATTTTGTTGATTCTTTCAAAGAACAGCTTTTGGTTTTGTTGATTCTTTCTATTGTTTTTCTATTCTCTGTTTCATTTGTTTCTGCTCTGATCTTTATTATTTCCTTTCTTCTGGTTGCTGTGAGCTTCTTCTGCTGTTCTCTTTCTGTTTGTTTGAGTTGTGTAGCTAATGTTTTGATTTTGTCCTTTTCTTGTTTTTTGATATGTGCATCTATTGCTGTAAATTGACCTCTGAGCACTGCCTTGGCTGTGTCACAAAGGTTTTGGTATGATGTTTTTATTCTTGTTTGATTCTAGTAATTTTTTTATTCCATTTCTGATTTATTCTATTACCCAGTGGTTTTTAAGCAGGTGTTATTCAGTTTCTGCGTATTTGATTTTGTTCCTTGCTCTTCCTGTGGTTAATTTCTACTTTGATGGTGTTTTGATCAGAGGAGATACTTTGTATTATCTAAGTGTTTTGGATTTTGTTTAAGGTTGCTTTGTGGCCTAAGATGTAGTCTGTTCTGGAGAACATTCCATGGGTTTTGGAAAATAATTTGTGCTTTGCAACTGTTGTGTGGAGTGTACTATATAAGTCTATGAGGTCAAGTTGGCTGATTGTGGCCTTTAGATCCTGTGTCTTTGCTGAGTTTCTTTCTAGGTGTTCTGTCCTTTACTGAGAGTGGTGTGTTGAAGTCTTCTACTGTTATTTTGGAACTGTCAGTTTCTCTTTTCAGTACTGTTAGAGTTTTTTTATGTATTCTGGAGCCCTGTCATTGGGGGCGTAGATGTTTATTATGGTTATGTCTTCCTGATGGATCGTCCCTTTAATCATTATATAATGCCCTTCTTTGTCTTTTATGGTGGATTTTGTTTTAAAGTCTATATAATCTGAGATTAGTACCACCACTCTGGGTCTTTTTTTGGTAGCTGTTTTCTTAATATATTTTTTCCATCCTTTCATTTTTAATAAGTTTATGTCTTTGTTTCTAAGATGTGCCTCTTACAGACTGCGTATGGATGGAGCATGTTTTTTTAATCCATTCTGTCAGTCTCTGTCTCTTTATAGGTGCCTTTAGGCCATTTACATTCAGTGTAATTATTGATAGGTGTGAGTTTATTGCTGCCATTTTGTAGTGCTTTTTTTTGTGATGCTGACATTTTCTTTGTTCTTCTTACTGTCGTGTGCTTAATTCCTTTTGTTTGTGGATTTTTTTTTCATTTCTTTTGTTTTTGTTCATTTTGTCTTCACCAAGACTTTATGTTTTTCTTCTTTATTTTAATGAGTAGGTTTGTTAACTTTCTTTGTGGTCACCTTGAAATTTACCCTTATCTTCCTAAGTTTAAACCAGTATTTTATTACTTAGTATTGCCTTGCATTCCTCTCCATTTGAAAGTTCCACATCTGTACTGTTTATTCCCTCTTTTATTGTTCTGACATTGTTGTCATTTACAGATGAACCTCTCTGGTTCCCTGTTGTAAATGTTTGAGTTTTGATTACTGCATGAGAGTTCATTACCTAGGTTGATATCTGGCTGATGTGGTCTTGCTTCCTAGATTCAGGCTGTCATCTGATGTTTGTTTTCTAACCAAAGGACTCCCTTTAATAATTCTTGTAAGTTTCGTTTGTTTTTTACATATTCCCTTAATTTCTGTTTATCTGGAAATGTCCTAATTTCAGCATCATATTTGAACAAGAGTTTTGCAGGATATGTTATTCTTGGTTGGCAGTTTTTTTCTTTCAAGGTTTTATGTATATCCCATTGACTTCTTGCCTGCCTGGTCTCTGCTGAGTAATCAGAGCTTAGTCTTATTGCTTCCCCTCTGTATGTTACTTTTCATTTTTCTTGAGCTGCTCTCAGGATTCTTTATTTGTCTTTGATTTTAGCAAGTGTTATTATGATATACCTTGGTGATTTTCTTTTGGGGTGTATCCTATATAGGGTTTGTTGAGCTTTTTGAATGGTCAGCTTTTCCTCTTTCATAATATTAGGCAAGTTTTCTGTCAGCAATTCTTCAGTGAGCCGCTCTGTGTTTTCCATTTTCTTGCTCTGGTTTGGAACTCCGATCGCTCGAAAATTTTTGCTTTTGATTGTATCCACATCATTCTCAGGATTTCTTCATTTTTCTTCCTTTTTTTCTCTAATTTTTCCTCAAACAAAGTGGTATCTAAGTTTTGTCTTCATTTTCACTGTTTCTGCCTTCTGTTGTTTCAAACCTGCTCCTCAGCCCTTCTATGACACTGTCCATTTCTGAAATCTTGTTGTTTATCTTTTGGATTTCTAATTGCTGTTTTTGTATGATTTCTAGTTGTGAATTTATTTTGACATTTTGTTCCCGTATTATTTTCCTGAATTATTCCATTGTTTTGTCTACCTTTTCCAAGATTTTGTCTGCCTTTTCCATGATTTTGTTTATTTTTTCCTCATTTTTTGTCTCCTTTTTCCTTCAACTCTTGGATAGCTCTGAATATTAGAAATTTGAATTACCTATTAGGCAGTTCTGCTGCCTTTTCTTCTACTGGAAGATCATCTGGTGTTTTATTTTGGATGCCTACTGGAACCATCCTGTCCTATTTTTTTATATGTTTTGCTATTGTCTGCTGTCTTTGGGACATTCAGTAGTTATTTTCTTCATTTATTGATTGTAGATTTGTTTGTTTCATCCTGCTTTTTTTTTTTTATTTGGTTATGTCTGAGCAGGTGGACTGGACGTTCTTTGTTGTTTGCTTGTCTGTGGGCATGATACTTTTCACCACCTTGTCTGATAGGCAGGGCCAGTCGCTCAGCTATGGTGCAGCAGGGTGGGTCCAGTGCAACATAAGCGGCTGGGATGGGTTGTTTGTGGCACATACAGGGGCAAACAGGGTGATGCTGGGTGTCAGTGCAGGGTAGTTTCTGGTAGACCCTGTCTGTGCTGCTTGGGGGTGTGATGTTCAGCATATGGTGCAGATAGGTAGGACGGGGGGAGGTTGTGATGTGTGGAGCTAAGGGGGTGTGGGAAAGAAGAGAAAGAGGAGAGAGGAACAGGAGGCAAAAAAAAGTTACTGAGGGAGCCTGCCATTGGAATGGCACAGATCCGCAGAAGCCATGTGCTTCTGGCTTTTTAGGCAGGTGGTGAGGCACAGCCCATAAAAAAGGGACAGATATGGCACACAGCTAGATGAGTGGGAGAAAGGAAAGGAGAGAGATACAAGAAACTAGATTTTTTTTTAAAAAAAGAATGGAAAAGGCACATGTCGCTAGATGGTCGGGAGAAAGAAGTGGAAGGAATGTAGAGAGAGACAAGAAACTGAGAAAAAAGGATGTCAGATGGTTGGGAAGAAGGAAAGGAAAGGCGGTAGTGAGAAACAAGAAACCAAGAAAAAAGAGAAGAAAGAAGAAAGAAAAAAATGCCCAAGTGGAGCCCACCAGAAGCAGGTCTCCATCTGAGTGACACTGCATAGCAGTGTGAGATGGCACGTGTTGCCAGGTGTTCAAGAGAAGGGTAAGGAAGGAAGGTAGATGGAGACAAGAAATCAAGAAAAGAAGAGAGAAAGAAAAAAATAGATGCCCTGAGGGAGCCCACTGGTGTGGTGGCTCAGACCAGGGAAGCAGCTCCCCAATGGCACGGCACTTCACAGCCCATCTAGAAGGAGCAGAGATGCCACATGGTGCCAGGTGCTCAGGAGAAAAGAAAAGGATGGTAGAGAGAGATAACAAATCGAGCAAAGAAAAATAAAGTCCTCGAGCCCACTGGCTTGGCGGTGCGTACCAGGAAAGTGTCTCCCAAGCCGCTAGGCACTGCACAGCCAATCTAGAAGGGGTGGAGATGGCATACAGTGCCAGGTATTCAGGAGATGGGAAAAGAAGGGAAGTAGAGAGAGACGAGAAACGAGAAATGAAGAAAAAAAAAAGGAAAAAAAAATGCCACCAGGGATCCCAACAACATGGTGGCACAGCCCAGGGAAGTAGTTCTCCAGCCGAGCGGTGCTTCACGACCTGTCAAGAAGAAGTCGAGATGGCACATGGAGCCAAGTGTTAGTGAAAGGAAGGGAAGGAAGTGAGAGAGAGAGAAGAAACCAAAAGAATCTGAAAAAGCAACAACAGCAACAATAAAACGGCACTGAAGGAGCTGGGTGGTGTGGGCGGGGTGAATCAAAGCGGCACAGAGCCCACGCCTCTCTGACTGAGCCACCTGTGGCCTGCTGGGAAGCAGTGGATGTCACTCGGGGAGGAAAATTGGGGGGATGGGAAAGCGTGTATCCCTGGTTACTTGGTGATCTTTCTCCTGCTGGGAGCTCTGTGAGTTTGCTTTCCCATACTCCCTGTCTGTGGATCTTGGTGGCTGAGTAGTCCAAGGTGGCGAATTCATGCTGCATTATCTGATAGGGGACCTCCACTCTGTATCTCTCTTTCTTCTCTGTTCTCTGTCAGTTTCTTATTCCATTTAGTGCTTGGTTGAGTTCTTTATCTCTTCATTTGATGATTAAGTTTCCAGGATTGATGTTTGTCTCTGTTTTACTTACTTTTTCAGGTCTTTGCTGTGGAGGGGCAGCATGGTGCTTCTGTCTATAACACCGTGTCGGCTCTGCCTCCCTTGAGGCTTGAATTTTTTCTTCAGTTCTTTCAGCTGGAGAGAGAAATGCTGAGCTTGTTTTTACCTTTTGGTTTTCTAGCTCCAGGTCTTTGCACATGTCAATATAATACTTTACTTTGTCTTCTCAAGCTGCCCTTTGAAATTTTTTGTTCAGCTCTTTTACTTCATCATTTCTTCCATTCACTTTAGCTACTTTCTGTTCAAGAGCAAATTTCAGAGTCTCTTCTGGCATCCATTTTGGTATTTTCTTTTTTTCCTGTCTTTTTAATGACCTTTTGCTTTTTTTATGTATGATGCCCTTGATGTCATCATACAACATTTCTGGTCTTAGGTCATTAGTGTTCAATGCATCGGATCTATTCTTGAGATGGTCTCTAAACTCAGGTGGTATATACTCAAGGTAGTACTGTTGCTCTTGTGGACTTGTTTTAATTTTTTTCAGCTTCGACTTGAACTTGTTGATGTTAGATGCCATCGAGTAGGTTCCGACTCATAACAAGCCTATGTACAACAGAAGGAAACACTGCCTGGTTCTGCACCATCCTCACAATTGTAACTTGAATTTGCATATGAGCAATTGATGGTCTGTTCTGCAGTCAGCCCCTGGCCTTGTTCTGACTGATGATATTGAGCTTCTCCATCTTCTACTTCTACAGATGTAGTTGATTTGATTCCTGTGTATTCCATCAGGTGAGGTCCATGTGTATAGTCACTGTTTATGTTGTTGAAAAAGGTATTTGCAATGAATAGGTCCTTGGTCTTGCAAAATTCTATCATGCGACCTCTGGCATCATTTTTATCACCAAGGCCATATTTTCCAACTACTGACCCTTCTTCTTTGTTTCCAACTTTTGTATTCTAATTACCAGTAATTACCAATGCATCTTGATTGCATGTTTAATCAATTTCAGACTGCAGACATTGGTAAAAATATTCAATTTCTTCATCTTTGGCATTAGTGATTGGTGTGCAAATTTGGATAGTAGTCGTATTAACTGGTCTTCCTTGTAGATGTATGGATATTATGCTATAACTGACAATATTGTACTTCAGAATAGATCTTGAAATGTTCTTTTTTCTTTTTTTTATTGTGCTTTAGATGAGGGTTTACAGAGAAAATTTCTCATTAAACAATTAATACACATTGTTTTGTGATATTGGTTGCCAACCCCTTCATGTGTCAACACTCTCTTCTTCTCAACTTTGAGTTCCCCAATTCCAGCTTTCCTGTTCCCTCCTGCCTTCTCGTCCTTGCCCCTGGGCTGGTGTGCCACTTTAGTCTTGTTTTGTCTTATGGGCTTGTCTAATATTTTGATTAATGGTGAACCTCAAGAGTGATTTCAGTGCTGAGTTAAAAGAGTGTCGGGGGGCCATACTCTCAGGGTTTCTCCGGTCTCTGTCAGACCAGTAAGTCTGGTCTTTTTTGTGAGTTAGAATTTTGTTGCACATTTTTCTCCATCTTGTCCGGGACCCTTTATTGTGATCCCTGTCAGAGCAGTCAGTGGTGGTAGCCTGGCACCATCTGGTTGTGCTGGACTCAGTTTGGTGGAGGCTATTTGTTGTGGTCCATTAGTCATTTGGATTCATCTTTCCCTTATGTCTTTGGTTTTCTTCATTCTTCATTGCTCCATAGGGTAGAACCAGTGGAGTATCTTACATGGCCACCCACAAGCTTTTAAGACCCCAGACACTACCCACTAAAGTAGGATGTACAACATTTTCTTTGTAAACTACATTATGCCAGCTAAGCTAGATGTCCACCGAGACCATAGTCCCCAGCCTCAGCCCAGTAATTTGATCCCCCAGGGAGTTTGGATATGTCTATGGAGCTTCCATGATCTTGCCTTGGACAGGTTGTGCTGGCTTCCCCAGTATTGTGTACTGTATTACCCTTCACCAAGGTTACCACATATCTATTGTCTATTAGCGTTTTTTCTATCCCCACCTCTCCCCTCCCTTGTATCCATCAAAGCTTGTCTCTTTCTGTGTTTTTATACCAGTGGTCTCATACAGAATTTGTAGTTTTGTGATTGACTTATTTCATTCAGCATAATGCTCTCCAGATTCATCTATATTGTGAGATGCTTCACAGATTCATTATTGTTCTTTATCATTGCGTAGTACTCCATTGTGTGTATGTACCATAGTTTGTTGGTTCATTGATCTGTTGATGGGCACTTAGGTTGTTTCTGGCTTTTTCCTATTGTGAATAACGCTGTAATGAACATCAGTTTGCATATGTCTATTCATGTGACAGCTTTTATTTCTCTAGGATATGTTCCTAGAAGTGGGATTGCTGGATTGTATGGTATTTCTATTTCTAGCTTTTTAAGGAAGTCCTATATCAATTTCCAAAATGGTTGTACCATTTTACATTCCCACCAGCAGTGCATAAGGGTTCCAGTCTCCCGGCAGCCTCACTAACATTTGTTATTTTCTGTTTTTTTGATTTGTGCCAGCAATGCTGGGTTGAGATAGTATCTCATTGTGGTGTTGATTTGCATTTCTCTAATGGCTATTGATCGTGAGCATTTCCCATGAGTCTGTTAACTGCCTGAATGTCTTTTTTGGTGAAGTGTCTCTTCATATCCTTTGCCCTTTTTTTAATTGGATTATTTGTCTTTTTATTGTAGAGGTGTTGGATTTTCCTATAGATTTTAGAGATTAGATCTTTGTTGGATTTGTCATAACCAAATTTTTTTTCCCCAGTCTAGGCTCCTTTTTACTCTTTTGGTGAAGACTTTTGATGAGAATAAGTGTTTAATTTTAAGAAAATACCAGTTATCTAGCTTATCTTCTGGTGTTTGTGTATTGTTAGTTATGGTTTATATCCTATTTATGCCATGTATTAGGGCCTCTAGCATTGAGCCTATTTTTTCTTCTATTTATAGTTTTTGGTTTTATGTTTAGGTCTTTGATCCTTTTAAAATTAATTTTTGTGTACATTTTTTTACAGATGGAAATACAGCTTTGCCAGCACCATTTGTTAAAAAGACTGTCTTTTTCCCATTTGATGGACATTGGACCTTTGTCAAAGATCAGGTGACTCTTGCTTTTTTTGGTTACTGTTTGCTTGATTTTTTTTTTTCATCTTTTGATTTTTTAACATATGTATGTCTTTTTTCCTAAGGTGTGTCTCTTGTAGACAGCATATTGATGGGTCCTGTTTTTTTTTTTTCATCTGGTCTGTCATTCTCTGTCTCTTTATGGGTGCATTTAAGCCATTTATGTTCAGTGTGATTATAGATAGGTGTGAGTTTATTGCTGCCATTTTGTAGTGCTTTTTTTTTGTGGTACTGACATTTTGTTTGTTCCTCTAACTCTCATGTGCTGAATTCCTTTTGTTTGTGGATTTTTTTTCTTTTGTTTTTGTGGATTTTGTGTTTACTGAGACTTTATGTTTTTCTTCATTTTGATGAGTAGGTTTGTTAACTTTCTTTGTGTTTACCTTGAAATTCACCCATGTCTTCGTAAGTTTAAACTAGTCTTTTATTACTTGATACTGCCTTGACTTCCTGTCCATTTGAAAGTTATATCCCTACACCATTTATTCCCTTTTATTGTTCTGACATTGTCATTTACAGATTAACCTCTCTGGTTCCCTGTTGCAAATCTTTTAGTTTTGTTTTATCCTTGAGAGTTGCTTATCTAGGTTGGTATGTGGCTGATGCTTTTTTGTGTCCTAGATTCAGGTTATTGTCTAATGTTGTTGGTTCTCTAACCGAAGGACTCACTTTAATAATTCTTGTAAGTTTGGTTTGGTTTTTACCTATTCCCTTAATTTCTGTTTATCTGGAAATGTCCTAATTTCACCATCACATTTGACTGAGAGTTTTTTGTAGGATATATTATTCTTGGCTGGCAATTTTTTTCTTTCAAGATTTTATATATGTCTTCCCATTTCCTTTTTGCCTGCATGGTTTCTGCCTAGTAATCAGAGATTAATCTTATTGTTTCTCCTTTGAGTGCGACTTTTCATTTTTCTTGAGCTGCTCTCAGCATTCTTTCCTTGTCTTTGATTTTAGCGAGTGTGATTATGATATGTCTTGGTGATTTTCTTTTGGGGTCTATTGTATATGGGGTTTGTTGAGCTTCTTGGATGGTCAGATTTTCCTCTTTCAGGATATTAGGGAAGTTTGCTGTGAGCAATTCTTCAATGATCCTCTTTGTGTTTTTCATTTTCTTCCCCTGTTCTGGAACTCTGATCACCTGCAAATTTTTGCTTTTGATTGTATCCCACATCATTCTCAGGGTTTCTTCATCTTTCTTCATTCTTTTCTCTGATTTTTCCTCCAAGTGGTATCCAAGTTTTGTCTTCATTTTCACTGATCCTGTCTTCCATTTTTTCAGATTTGCTCCTGAAACCTTCTATTGCATTATCCATTTCTGAAGTCTTATTGTTTACCTTTTAGATTTCTAATTGCTATTTTTGTATGATTTCTAGTTTTTTGTTTATTTTGACATTTTATATTGTATTATTTTCCTGATTTCGTCCATTGCTTTGTCTGTGTTTTCCCCGATTTTTTTCTGTATTTTCTGATTTTTTCTATTTTTTCCTTCTTTTTGTCTGTGTTTTCCTTCTTGTCTTTGAGAGCTCTGAATACTAGAGTTTTTAATTCCTCATCTGGTAGTTCCAGTGCCTTTTCTTCTACTGTAAGGTCAAGTGATATTTTATTTTGGTCACTCTCTGGAGCCATCCTGTCCTTTTTTTTTTTTTTTTTAAATATGTTTTGATATTGTCTGCTGTCTTTGAGACATTCTGATATTATTTTATTCATTTATTGATAGTAGATTTGTTTGTTTTGTCCTGCTTTTTTTGTTTTATTTGGTTATGTCTGGGCAGCTGGGCTGGGCATGCTTTTTTGCTTGCTCATCTGTTGGCACAATATTTCTTACCACCTTGTTCAGGTGGGCAGGGTCAGTCACTCAGCTGCGGTACAGCAGGGCAGGTCCAGCGGGAGGGGGAGGGGCAGGAATGGCTCATTTGTGGCACATACTGGGGCCAGTGGAAGGAGGCAGGGACAGTGCAGGGTGGGGTCCAGTGGTCTGTGCCAGTGCTGCTCATGGGCATAGTGCTCGACGTGCAGTGCAAATAGGTGGGAGGGAAAGGAGAGGATATGATGTGGGGAGTTAAGTGGAGAGAGAAAGCAGAAAGAAGAGAGAGAAACAGAAGCAAAAAAAAAAAAGAAGTAAATAAAGTGGCTCAGGCCGAGTGACTGTGGCCTGTTGGAAAGTGGCAGAGGCCACATAGAAGGAAGAAGGGCGGGGGGTGGGAAAGCGTGTATCCCTGGTTACTGGGTGCTCTGTCTCCTGTTGTGAGCTCCATGAAGTTGCTTTCCTGTACTCCCTGTCCATTGTTCTTGGTGGCTGAGGTCCAAGATTGTGAATCTGTGCTGCATTAGCTTGTAGGGGATCTCCACTCTATAGCTCTCCTCATTCTCTGTTCTCTGTCAGTTTCTTATTCCACTGGGTGCTTTATCAAGTTCTTTATTCCTTCATTTGATGCTTAGGGTTCCAGGATTGACATTTGTATATCTTTTACTTAGTTTTTCAGGTCTTTGCTGTAGAGAGACAGCATTGTGCTTCTGTCTATAGCACTATGTTGAAATGTTCTTTTTGACAATGTTCATTACTAGTGTACAATGAGATGTAAGTACAGAAAGATTTAGATTAGAAAACTTTATAGAATTTGAAATTTCCATGGCATCAAAACTCATAAGTGAATTGTATTTGGTAGGTCTTTATATATATACATACATAATTTTTTTTGTACTTGGTATATCTGTATATACATGTGTATGTATATATATATGTAATTTGTTTTATTTCTGTTGTTGAGAATATACACAGCAGAATATACACCAATTTAATTATTTTTACATGTACAATTCAGTGACATTGATTACACTCTTCGAATTGTGCAACCATTCTCATCCTGCTTTTCTGAGTTGTTCCTCCCCCATTAACATGAACTCACTGCCCCCTAAGTTTCCTGTCTAATCTTTCAAGTTGCTGTTGTCAGTTTGAACCCATATAGTTAGTTCTTAAAAGAGCACAATACTCAGGGCAGACATTCTTTACTAGTTAAGCTAAACTCTGCTTTGGTTTTGAGTAGATATCAGGGGATATATTTAATTTAAGGTTAAAGATTATCTCAGGGCAATACTTTCAGGGGTTCCTCCAGTCTCCATGGCTCCAGAAAGGCTGGATTCCATGAGTATTAGAAATTCTGTTCTGCATTTCCCCCTTTTGATCAGGATTCTTCTATAATATCTTTGATCAAAATGCTCAGTCATGGTAGCTGGGCAACATTCAGTTCTTCTGGTCTCATGGCAAAGGAAGCAGTTGTTCACGGAGGCAATTAGCCTCACGTTCCATTTCCTCCTCCTGTTTCTGACTCCCCTCCTTCTTCTTCATGTAATTCATCTTTGTTTGATTTTACAAAAAACTATTGACTCATGATGGATTGAAAATAAAAAATAGTAGTCCTTCACCAAAAATGATTTGAGCAGCAATGAACTCCCAGGTTTATATCTTCAGGCCTGACTTCTTCCAAAACTCTTATATGTCAACTAACTTTATATGTCCACTTGAAGAATAGTTATCCTATTGCCGTCGAGTCAATTCTGACTTATAGGGACCCTATAGGACAGAGTAGAACTGCCCCATGGGGTTTCCAAGGAGTGACTAGTGGATTTGAACTGCCAACCTCTTGGTTAGCAGCCAGACGCTTAACCACTGGTGCCACCAGGGCTCCAGGTTCCTCATAAACTTTACTATAGAGCCCTCGTGGCGCAGTGGTTAAGAGTTCAGCTGCTAACCAAAAGGTTGGCAGTTAGAATCCACCAGCTGCTCTTTGGTAACCCTATGGGGAAGTTCAGCTCTTTCCTGTAGGGTCTCTATGGGTTGGAATCGACTCAATGGCAACAGGTTTTGGTTTGGTAATGCCTACTGTATGCCTGGGATTATGACTTCAAGTTTTCTGCAAAAAATGTAAATGTTATATAAAATTATTATATATGATTCAGGAATGTATTTCAGTTCATTCTGGCCATGGAATGCCTTCTCTTCTCTTTATACTGAACTTCAGAACTTATTGGGCTTGTAGCCATGTAGCAGCTGTGCAGTAACTATGAAGAGCAGCACTTGATCATGATCATTTCCATGCCATTATGAATGTGTTTTTCAAGTAGAGAGAATCGGGACATAGCAGCCGTTCTTGGTATAATGCCTTCATAGTAAGGCAGACGAGATTTTCAGACAACATATTTGCAGACAGAAAATGTTGGAAAAGGACTGAACATCAAAATATTTACAGCATATTTACTCATAATTAGGGGTATTTTTTTATCATTGGGAGACTTAGAATATACCTCAGTGAGTCTGATATCTTTCAAAGGTTATTCCAGGAAGAATGAATATTGCATCTTTAAATTGCATTCTGGGTTTTTCCATATACTTACTTACTTCAAAGCAACCGTTTTACATTTGAAAAGCAGAAGGCAGAGGAAGGAATTGTTTGGTTGAATCCAGGAGACTGTGATTGCTACAGACAGACAAATTCGTCCAGAGTGTAACGTGGAAGGAGAGTTAAATTATGACGTTAAGCACACTTTTTCTTTACTTTGAGCAAACAGGGCTTTTCATGTTTCTCCAGCTTGTTTTAATCAAATCATAAAGACATCCCCTTTTCAGAGAGCTTATTTGCTGGAGAATACTTGTTTTTCTTCATCAGGATTTGAAGGAGATGAGAGCAAGGAAAGAAAAAAAAAGTCTTCTTCTCAGATATATAAAATGATACATAATTAGAGTTTCACATTCTATATGTACTTTATTTTTCTATAAATTATTAGTTATTCATGTTCCCTTAATTATTTACCTTATCAGCATTTAACTTAAAAGGCTCGATGATATTCTTTTAGAATAACACTAACCAAAAAAAAAAAAAACCAAACCCATTGCTGTCAAGTCGATTCCAGCTCATGATGACCCCATATGTTACAGAGTAGAACTGCTCCATAGGGTTTTTTTGACTGTAATCTTTATGGAAGCAGATCATTAGAGCTTTCTTCTGTGGTACTGCTGCGTTGATACAAACCACTAACCTTTAGGTTAGTAGATGAGCACAAACCACTTGTGCCATTCAATAACCAAAATGACACTAGTGAATTTATATCTCAAGGTAACTGGGTGAGTCCATGGTAGTAGATATAAAAACCTTTGTGCAATATGTGTCAATCATGGCCAGTTTTACATACCAGATTCCCTCAGTGACTTGAAAATATAGAGTTGTTTTTTTGAGTCATCCTAAGAAATTTATAAAACTGCTCATTAGATGTTGTTGTTTTTAGGTGCTGTCAAGTCAGTTCTGACTCATAGTGACCCTATGTACAACAGAATGAAACACTGCCTGGTCCTGCGCCATATTCGCAATCATTATGCTTGAGCCCATTGTTGCAGCCACTGTGTCAATCTATCTCACTAAGGGCCTTCCTCTTCTTCTACTTTACCAAGCATGATGTCCTTCTCCAGGGACTGGTCCCTCCATTCTGGCTATACTTGCTCCAGGACAAGAACAGATTTGTTCATTCTTTTGGCAGTCCTTGGTATATTCAATATTCTTTGTTAACACCATAATTCAAAGGCATCAATCCTTCTTCTGTCTTCCTTATTCGTTGTCTAGCTTTCACATGTGTATGAGGCGATTGACAACACCATGGTTTGGGTCAGGCACACCTTAGTCCTTAAAGTGACATCTTTGCTTTGTAGCACTTCTAAAGCAGTTTTTTTTGCAGCAGATTTGCCCAATGCAATGCGTCATTTGATTTCTTGACTGCTGCTTCCATAGTCGTTGATTTGGATAGACCCTGCATATGCACATTCTATTTGACTAAACAGATCCTTCACATAATATTAGATATAAATTCTCTGCCCTTTCATGGTAAAATAGCACAGCACAGTGTTTGTCTCGCCTGGAGAACGTGAAGAGCTTCATTGATTACAGTCAGATTCTTTATGATAGGAGGAACAAGCCAAAATTTAATGGTGAATGTTATAATGTCTTGAGATTTGTGAAGGTAAATGATAGTTGCTGAGTTGGGGAACAAGCTCCTGTTCTGTCAGACCTATTTCCAGGGCCTGATGGAAGGAAGCATGGAGAGAGCCAGCCATTTGATTTACAGGAGTTTCTCGTGTCTTTATGTTTTAGTTCATGGCAGAGCAAGTTTAGAGTTATATAAAGTTACCACACATCTTTGTGTATATGTGTGTGAGAAGGGGTAGTTTGCTACAGATATCTAGTATCTAGAAGGGCCCAGGTGACTGTTTTTTGAGATTCATCTTGAAATATATTTAAGAAGCAAATTAGAAGGTGTATACTCACACTGTAAAAATTTGTTAAAGAATCTCTTGTTTTTTTAGTTTTCTTTGAGCTAGTTTCACAATGTGAGATACATTAAAGTAGTATATGAAAATCCTTTACGTAGTCTCACCTAATTTTTCACATTGAATTATTAGTAGAATTTACCTAATAACATGATTGTCTATTTAAGTTTCATCTGTTCATTTATTCATTCATTCATTAACTCACTTAAAGAGCTCTTAGAAAGCATCTGTACTAACACTGTGGGGAATAGAAATACAATGAGAAATAATGTCCTTATCCTTGAGGATTTATAATCCAGGCAAGATAGGCTCTACGTACATGAAATAACCACAAGAAATCAATGAGAACTCTTGAGATAATGTGGTATTATATTTTCTTTCCAGGAGGTAGGCCAGAGAATGATGAAAAAAGAATTGTGTTTTATAATCAGGACTCTAAACTGCACAGCACAGAAACTACAAATGATACAATTGGCCTATTAAACTTACTCACTGAGAACTTTCTTTGCATTGCATTGAACTAGTTTTGAAGGGCTCTTCAGACTTGCAGGTACAATAGAAATTCAAGGAAGGAGAGATTTAGAGTATAACCATATTTAAATAGGAAGTTACTTGTTATGCTTTTGGTTGACAGTCACTTAGAAAATATTTATTAAACACTTTTAATATGCAAGACATGGTGCAGTGCTTTGTGAAGGTTGCATAGACGAAACAGGACATAAGGACTAAGACAGTAGATAGCATAGAGTCTAGAGAGATCACTGTCACCGCAATGGTTTAATGACTCTAACTCTTTGAGTGATCCACAAGGAATGGATACCATTTGTAAATGCAGAGATACGTGGAAGGGCCTTTGGGTTGGAAGTCACAATATGGTGTCATGAGTGTGTTGGTTCAGTGAGATTACAGGATATGTATAGGAAAACTTGATTTATGGAGTAGTTGGAGATTTGGGTTATATTAAGTTAAATTTTAAATGAAGATTGAGCCTACAATGTAGTTATGGTTGGGTCTTTCAAATCTCAGGTTGAGATACTTATTTCATCTTGATACCAACTCTAATCGATTGTTAGTAAACACTGTTGAATAGGATTCTGAGGCCTTATCAGGGATTAATCAAGAAATAGTATTGTGATTAGTATTAGTAATGTTTGATATACTGTTGGTACATTTATCTGGTATTTGAAATCTCTGTTCTAGTCAATTGAGAACCAAAAGATTTTGAAAAGGGGGAGTTACATAGTATATGTATTGGGAAGATGGTTCTTGAAGAACTCCAAAACTGTTTGTTGTTTTATCTCCATAATTGGTACTCTGAGAACAATTAATTCACTTGGTAAATAAGCTTGGGTGATAGAAGTTGAACTACACATATTTTATTGGGATTTGATAAATATACTAGCATATTAAAGGCTCTGAAAAGTCTCACAATTAAAAAAATCAAAATGGCTAAAGATATGTATAAGAAGACAGTCATACACTTTCTTTTTTTCTCTCTCTTGCTCTTTCTAAGACACATATAAATATACACACATCATATATGTATATGTGTGTATATATATATATGCATATATAAACATACATACACACATAAATTCATAACAAAAAATGGCTTATTTTCTTTATTGTTAAGGAGGTCAGGTCAAAATGGGTATAATAACTTATGCAGTATAGTACAGTTGGTATCAAGAATCTCCTTAATTTTATTGATTTTGTAATCTACAATTAAAATAAAATTAACCTTACTGATTGTTGTTGTTGTTAGGTGCTGTCGAGTTGGTTCCCATTCACAGTGACCCTGTGTACAACAGAATGAAACACTGCCCAGTCCTATGCCATCCTCACAATTATTGTTATGCTTGAGCCCATTGTTGTGGCCACTGTGTCAATTCATCTCATTGACGGTCTTCCTTTTTTTCACTGACCCTCTACTTTACCAAACGTGATGTCCTTCTCCAGGGACTGATCATAGGTAGTTATAATCAGGATCTTTTCTGCACATAAATGTACTTAAACTTGATTTTTCTTAATCACTTGGGCAATAGATTGAGCATCTACTATGTGGCAAGCACTGTGCTAGGTGCTGGAGATATAACAGGGGACAAAAAAAAAAAAATCTCTGCCTTTGTGGGGTTAATAGTCTAGTGAAGGAGATGGACAAAAATCAAGGTAAATAAGTAATGTATATAGCAAGTTAGATAATTTTAAGTGCTAAGGGGGAAAAGTAAATCAGGGAAGGGAGACAGGAAGTGTGTGTGTGTGTGTGTGTGTGTGTGTGTGTGTGTGTGAGAGCATTGGAAATTCTTCTGAAATACACAGAGCAGCGAAGAAGGCCTCACTGAGAAGGTGATATCTGAGCCAAGATCTGAAGAATGCAAGGGACTGAGTTAGTAGATATCCAGAGAAAGAGCAAATGCAAAGGCCCTGAGGTGAAAGTATGCCAGCATAGTCACAGAACAACGGTGAACAAATGGTGTGGGATGAGGACAGGATTGTAAGAGATGAGCTTAGAGAGGGAACAGGAAGGTGATCAGGTACCACTTTGTAGCTCAGGACGTTGATTTCTACTCTGAAAGAGTTGGAGAGCCATTGGAAGCTTCTGAATGGAGAAGTGCCATGAAAGACAAATCATAGCCTGGGAGAAGATGTTTGCAATGCAGATATAACACACTTTTATAAAGAACTGCCAGAAAACAATGCACAAGAGAAAACAACCACATAGAAAATGGGGCAAAATGAGAGTAGGACCACTCTAGCTACTGCACTGAGGACAGACTGGGGTTGGGGGGCAAGAGTGGAAGCCAGGAGGGCATTGGCGGGCTATTGCAACAGACTAGGTGAAGGCTGATGGTGGTGTAGACCAGAGTGGTAGCAGAAGTGGTCAGGTGCTGGATTCATTCTGAAGATAGAGTACACAGGATTTTCTCACTGTTCAGATGTGTGGTATAAAGAATTTGAGGACTCAAGATGATTCCAGTGGTTCTCTCCTGATCACAGAAACTTTCCTTTAATAATCATGTGCTTGACTTCCTGCTCCTGTCCCCACAGGAGAGACCAATAAATTACTATCAACAGGCTTAACTGCCCAGTAGGTCCTCTTGGTCCAAAGAGCAAGAGGGATTCCGGACAGAGGAAATACAGGGATGTCTACATCCATGCAGCTCTTGCTTTGTATCCTGGCTCCAGACCTTGTCCTGTGCTCTTGTTCCCTCTGCCTGGACACTTACTTTTGTTGTTTGTGATCAGAATGCCACATTGTTCCCCTCTATCTCCATTACCCAAGTCCTCAAATGGACTGAGGTCCTATTTTAGTGCTCTGCTAACTGCTTCCAAAATCCTTGATGCCAACCACCTGCCTGCCTGGTGTTCCATCTATTTCCTATTGCCAAGTTCCTTGACACAGAACTCAGCCGGGGCATTTGCATTGGGCCTCTCTGATGCTGACAACTTGCCATCTTTGCCTGGACCTTTGCCTGTTGCTGCTGTCACAAGCCCTGAAAGCTCTGTGGCTCTTCCCATGTGTTCAGTGCTTACCAGTTCTAAAATTCATTCATTCATCCATTCAGGGGTTTACCCGTTCATTTATGTATGCATTAATGCATTGAAATGAACATTTACTGAATGCTTACTTTGAGTCAACATTATGGGTTATGGATTGAATTGTGCCCACCCCCCGCAAAAAAAAGTGTTGGTATTCTAACTCCTATATCTGTGGAGGAGCCCTGCTGGCATAGTGGTTAAGAGCTTGGCTGCTAACCAAAAGGTTGACAGTTCGAATTCATCAGCCGCTCCTTGGAAATGCTATGGGGCAGTTGTACTGTGTTCTGTAGGGTCACTATGAGTCAGAATCCATGGCAATGGGTTTTCATATGTGTGGCTATAATCTCATTTGGGAATAAGTTTTCCTTGTTATGTTAATGTGGCCCTATCAGTGTAGGGTGTATTCTAAACCTAATCACTTCTGAGTTGTAAAAATAAAGCAGATTAGGCACAGAAGAAGCACATACTGGGGAAGACTGACTCTGATGAAGACAGAGACGGGTAAATCTACAAACCTAGGAAATCCAATGATTGGCAGCTGCTAGAAGATGAAATAAAGAAAAGACCTCTCCCTAGAACCACATGCTGAATTCTGACTCTAGCCTCCTAAACTGTGAGAAAATAAATTTCTGTCCTTAAAAGTCACCCATTTGTGGTATTTCTGTTACAGCAGCACTGTTGTAGTTGTTGTTAGGTGCCATTGAGTCATTTCCAACTCAGTGACCTTAAGCACAACAGAATGAAACACTGCCCAGTCCTGTGCCGTCCTCATAATCCTTCTTGTGCTTTAACCCATTGTTGCAGCCACTGTGTCAATCCATCTCATTGAAGGTCATCCTCTTTGTTGCTGACGCTGTACTTTACCAAGCATAATGTCCTTCTCCAGGGGCTGATTCCTCCTGACAACATGTGTAAAATGTGTGAATAGTAGTCTTGTCATCCTTGTTTCTAAGGACCATTCTGGTTGCGCTTCTTCCAAGACAGATATGCTCATTGTTTTGGCAGTCCATGGTATATTCGATATTCTTTGCCAACACCACAATTCAAAGCCATCAATTCTTCTTCGGTCTTCCTTTTTCAGCGTCCAGCTTTGACATGCATATGAGGCGATTGAAAACACCATCGCTTGAGTCAGGCGCACCTTAGTCTTAAATGTGACATCTTTGCTTTTCAACACTTTAAAGAGGTCTTTTGCAGCAGATTTGCCTAATACAATGCATCTTTTGATTTATTGACTGCTGCTTCCATGGACTTTGTCACAGTAAAATGAAATCCTTGACAATATCAATCTTTTCTCAGTTTATCATGACGTTGCTTATTGGTCCAGTTGTGAGGATTTTTGTTTTATGTTGAGGTGTAATCCATCCTGAAGGCTGTGGTTTTTGATCTTTATCAGTAAGTGCTTTAAGTGCTTTTTGCTTTCAGCAAGCAAGGTTGTGTCATTGCATATCGCAGGTTGTTAAAAATGAGTCTTCCGCCCATCCTGATGTCATATTCTTCTTCATATAGTCCAGCTTTTCAGATTATTTGCTCAGCATACGGATTGAATAGGTATGGTGAAAGGATACAACCCTGACGCACACCTTTCCTGAATTTAAACCACGAACTATCCCCTTGTTCAGTTCAAACAACTGCCTCTTGATCTATGTACAGGTTTCTCATGAGCACAAATTAAGTGCTCTGGAATTCCCATTCTTCACAATGTTATCCATAATTTGTTATGATCCACACAGTCGAATATCTTTGCATAGTCAATAAAACACAGGTAAACATCTGTCTGGTATTCTCTGCTTTTCTTCAGGATCCATCTGGCGTCAGCAATGATATCCCTAGTTCCATGTCCTCTTCTGTCAATGTATTGCTGCAGCTACTTTTGAATGATCTTCAGCAAAATTTTACTTGTGTGTGATATTAATGATATTATGCAATAATTTTTGCATTTGTTTGAATCACCTTTCTTTAGAATAGGCATAAACAGTTGGTTGGCCAGGTAGCTGTCTTCCAGATTTCTTGGCATAGGCAAGTGAGCACCTCCAGCACTGCATTCGTTTGTTGAAACATCTCAGTTGGTGTTCAGTCAATTCCTGGAGCCTTGTTTTTCTCCCATGCCTTCAGTGCAGCTTGGACTTCTTCCTTCAGTGCCATTGGTTCTTGATCATATGCTACCTCTTGAAATGACTGAATGTCGACCGGTTATTTTTGGTGTAGTGACTCTGTGTATTCCTTCCATCTGCTTTTGATGCTTCCCGCGTCGGTTAATATTTTCCCTGTAGAGTCCTTCAGTATTATAACTTGAGGCTTGAATTTTGTCTTTAGTTCATTCATCTTGAGAAATGCCAAGTGTGTTCTTCCTTTTTGATTTTCTATCTCCAGGCCTTTGCATATGTCATTATAATACTTTACTTTGTCTTCTCGAGCCACCCTTTGAAAGCTTCCATTTAGCTCTTTTACTTCATCATTTCTTCCTTTAGCTTTAGCTACTTGACGTTCAACAGCAAGTTTCAGAGTCTCTTCTGACATCTATTTTTGTCTTTTCTTTCCTGTCTTTTTAATTACCTCTTGTTTTCTTCATGTAAGATGTCCTTGATGTCATTCCATAGCTCCTCTGGTTTTCGGTCATTAGTGTTCAGTGCATTCAGATGGGATATATCAAGGTCATACTTTGGCTCTCATGGACTTGTTCTAATTTTATTTGGCTTCAAGTTGAACTTGCATATGAGCAATTGATGGTCTGTTCAGCAGTCGGACCCTGGTCTTGTTCTGACTGATGATATTGAGCTTTTCCATCAACTCTTTCCACAGACGTAGTCGATTTGATTCCTGTGTATTCCATCTGGTAAGGTCCATGCATATAGTTGCCGTTTATGTTGGTAAAAAAAGGTATTTGCAATGAAGAAGTCATTGGTCTTGCAAAAGTCTATCGTGCGATCTCCAGCATCGTTTCTATCACCAAGGTCGTATCTTCCAACTACTGATCCTTCTTGTTTGTTTCCAACTTTTGCATTCCAATCACCAGTGATTATTAATGCATCCTGATTGGATGTTTGATCAATTTCAAACTGCAGAAGTTGGTAAAAGTCTTCAATTTCTTCATCTTTGGCTGTAGTGGTTGGTGCGTTAGGCAGCTAAAACAGTCATCTATCTGTCAGGCACTGAGATAAAAGGTGAGTAATGCACAGCCTGTATTCTGTAGATCCTAGAGAATCTCCTAGAGTCGAGGAGGCCATGGGCTCATGAGGAGACGGACATATAAACCACATTTGCAGTGACTTATGATAATTGCCCTTGATCTATAATCATCTTTTCAAATGGAGACATTTTGCTGCTGTACAAAGAGTATGGTACAGTGTTTCACAGCATGGGATTGGAGTTAATCTGACCCAAACTGGAGTTTTGGTTCTCCCATTTACTAGATAAGTGACATTGTCAAGTCATTTACCCTCTTTTACTTTAGTTTCTTCGTCTTTGAATTGAGAATAATAACTTTAACTGTCATATAGGGTTGTTGCGGAGATTAAATAAAATATTCACATGAACGCTTTATCATAGCTTCAGACACATATTGAGCGCCCAATAAGTTTGCGCTCTTACTCATTTTCTCCTTTCCCACCTCTTCTCTTTCCTCCTCCTCCTCTTCAATCTCTTAGTATTCTAAATGGGTGCTATACGAACCCAGGAAGAAATGCCTTGGCATTAGGGAAAGCTTCTCTGATCCCAGAGAAAAAATCAGTATCAAGCCCTGTACCTGATCTCAGTCAGAATATTGTTTAATAATTGCCTATTTATTTGACCATCTCCCTCATAAGAATTTTGCCCCTTGTGAGCAGTGTTATGGATTGAATTGTGTCCCCACAAAATATGTGTTGGAACCGTAACCCCTCTACTTGAGATGTAATCCCATTTGGGAATAGCATTTTCTTTGTTATTTTAATGAGGTCATATCAGTGTAGGGTGTGTCTTAAGAAGTAGCATAGACATAGGGAGTCCCTGGGTGTTGCAAATGGTTAAGGTCTCAACTACTAGTCGGAAGATTAGTGGTTCGAATCCACCCAAGGTGCCTCAGAAGACAGGCCTGGTGATCAGCTTTCGAAAGGTCACAGCCTTGAAAACTCTATGAAGCAGTTCTATTCTGCATACATGGGGTCACCAGGAGTCAGAGTCAACTCAACGGCAACTAACAACAACATAGACACAGAGACGAGAGAGCACAAACTGAGGAAGAAAGAAGCACGTGTGAGGATCGCCAAGTAATCCAGGGATGCCAGGGCTACAGAAGCTGAGACGAGGATCTTCCCCCAGAGCCAACACAGACAGAAGGCCTTCCCCTGGAATTCGGCCTTCTAGCCTCCCGAACTATGAGAAGATAAATTTCTGTTTCTTAAATCCACCCACTTGTGGTATTTCTGTCATAGCCGCTCTAGATAACTGAGACTGACAGTGGCTTTGCTTGTTCATCTTTATAGCCCCAGCGTCTTGCACAGTGCCAGACAGAAAGAAGTACTCAATAATTGTTGACTAATAATAATAAAAAATGACAGGACTTCCTAGTGGAGGTGCCAATGAATTAAATTTTAAGGAAGTAACCAGTCAGGTGAGTGAGGAGTAAGACTGTGACAAGCATTAAGGGCAGGATGAGCAGGGCACCATGACACAAGACCTTTTAACGTGTTCAAGGAAGCTCAAAGAGTGCTGGACTCTAGGAAATACGTCAGTGGTTGCATGAAATGTTGAATTCTGAAAGGCGGGCAGGCACCAGATCGAAATGACCTTGCATGTATGCTAACTAAAGAGTCTGGGCCTTTTTCTGAGACGCAGAGTGTGAAAGGATATGAAGTAGGGTACCCAAGGCTTTCCGTGATCTAGTTCTTTCCTCCCATGCCTGAATAACAATTCATGCTCAAACTGTTTATATACCACCTTCCCCATCGCCACCCCTCAAACACCTCACTGCTTCTGTGGCTTGCTTTTTCTGCTTATGCTCTTCCCACTGCCTGCAATGTCCTCCTTCACTCTCACCAAACCTCCTGCATCATCATCATTCTCTTTCTCCTAGCTAATTTTAATTACCCTTTAGCCCAAGAGTCACCATCTGCAAGAAATCTTCCTGAGTTCCCTAATCCTCAGCCAGTCATTATAGCCAACAAGCGCCCACTACTATATATAAAGCCTCCTGATATTATTTTATTTTTCGCAACAACCCATAAAATAGGTATTATTATTACTCTTTTTAAAATTGGGCAAGCTGATATACTTTCTTTTTTAGACTTATTCTACACTGTTTAGACAAGCAAACTGAAGCTTTGATAAACTGTCCAGGGGTAAAGAGTGGCTGGGCTATGGCACTGGTGGTGCAGTGGTTAAGAGCTCGGCTGCTAACCAAAAGGTCTGCAGTTCAAATCCACCAGCTACTCCTTGGAAACCCTGTGGGCAGTCCTACTCTGTCCTCTAGGGTTGCTATGAATTGGAGTCTACTCAACGGCAATGGGTAACAGGGTATGGCACTGGATGAAGAAGCTACAATCCCCACCATTTTTGAACTTGAACATTACACTGTGCTGCTTAGATGGGGTCATGTGACCCTGCCCTGTGAACCCATAAAAATTTGTTACTTTTTTTTTTTTTTAGTGGTCTCAATTTGGTTGATACAAGTGTGTTTTTTCCAGTTACATCCTTAAACATTTTTGTGTTAAATCCCTTTTTCCCATTCCCTGATGCTATTTTGGGTAGATTTCATAATTATCTGGTCACTTTCTATTATTAAACTCAGTCCAGCCCAGTTTAGAATTGCAATCTATCTTTTCCAAAACTATTTTTCTTCCCATTACTGGACAGTCTTTTGGCATGTGGGGCTTGTAATGTAGAGCGGGCACACTCTCCCTCCCCCACCTCTTTAGCTGGGATCCAGCTCCACTGGGTGGGAGGGAGCCAGGGAAGAGAGATGTGGAGAAAAGGGAAAACATGTCTTCACTTAACTGGTCTTGGCCGGGATTCCCTCCTTGTTGGCTGTTTGCATATTGTACAGACCCTAATGGGCTGGCACTTTCACTTGTGGGGCAGGTGTTCAGTTGCTGGCTGGCTGTGGCCCATGTCGATTCTTCAGAGGGCCATGCAGAGATTCCCACTGTACCAAACCAAACCAAAACCTGTTGCCCTCAAGTTGATTCTGACTCATGGCAACCCCATGTGTTACAGTGTCGAACTGCTCCATAAGGTTTTCTTGGCTGTAATCTTTATAGAAGTAGATCTGCAGGCCTTTCTTCCATGGTGCCATTGGGTAGGTTCGAACCACCAACCTTTCAGTTGTTGGCTGAGTGCAAATCATTTGCACCACCCAGAGACCTCCCACTGTGCAGTCTCTTGTGTTTGAAATCTAGCTGCTGCTCCAACACTTCCACAAGCCCCTCTTACACAGTTCCTGCCACTGGTGGTCTCTCCACAGACTCCTGTTTCTGGGGTCTCCTCACTCAACGGTGGCCCTCTTGGCTGGGACTCCAGCAAGTTGGCTCATACCCAGTAAGTTGATGATGTCCACACAATCATGAGAAATTCACACAATCTTGCTATGTCAAAGGATAGAGATAGCAGGTAGCTATCCTGAGACCACCACACTCTGCCCCTCCATCCACCTAGTAATGTGCCCAATTAGCAAATCACAACCTAAGTAGATGTCTATTCAAGATACTGAAGGTGATGCTCCACTTATAGCAGGAAACTTTAGTCTATTGATTTTTTAAAAAATATTTCTAAATGTAAAATTTATCATTCATAATAAATAGTGTATGTCATATATATGTACAGGTTAAAGAAAACTAATATAAAATAATACGCATGCATTTAACATTTTGAGAAAAATGTTACCTCTGAAGTCCTGAGTACACTCTCTGATCCTGGATTTTGTGTTCATTCATTCTTGTACATTTTTTAAAAAATACGTTTATTGCATGCGTATTGTGTTAGTTTTCTAATGCTGCTATGATTCAACCGAATGTGGACATTATCAAACAATATCATTAATATCACACCTAAGGAAAATTTTGCTGAAGATAATTCAAAAGTGGTTGCAGTGGTACATCAACAGGGAACTGCCAGAAATTCAATTTAGATTCAGAAGAGGACGTGGAATGAGGGATATCATTGCTGACGTCAGACGGATCTTGGCTGAAAGCAGACAATACGAGAAAGATGTTTACCTGTGTTTAATTGACTATGCAAAGACATTTGACTGTGTGGATCATAACAAATTATGGATAAAATTGTGAAGAATGAGTATTCCAGAACACTTCACTGTGCTCCTGAGGAACCCGTACAGAGACCAGGAGGCAGTCATTAGAACAGAACGGGGGATACTGCATGGCTTACAATCAGGAAAGTTGTGCCTCGTGGCTGTATCCTTTCACCATACTTACTGAATCTGTATACTGAGCAAATAATCTGAGAAGCTGGACTATATGAAGAAGAACATGGCAACAGGATTGTAGGGTGGCTCATTAACAACCTGTGATATGCAGATGACACAATCTTGCTGTTGAAAGAAAAGAGGACTCCAAGCACTTAACTGATGAAGATCAAAGACTACAGACTTCAGTATGGATTACACCTCAGTGTAAAGAAAACAAAATCCTCACAACTGGACCAATAAGCAACATCATGAAAAATGGAGAAAAGATTGAAGTTGTTATTTTACTTGGATCCACAATCAATGCCCATGTATGCAGCAGTCAAGAAATCAAACAATGTTTTACATTGGGAAAGTGCTGCAAAAGATCTCTTTAGAGTGTTAAGAAGCAAAAATGTCACTTTAAAGACTAAGGTGTGCCTGACCCAAGCCATGGTATTTTCAATCGCCTCATATGCATGCAAAAACTGGACAATGAGTAAGAAAGACCAAAGAAGAACTGATGCCTTTGTATTATGGTGTTGGCAAAAAATATTGAATATACCATGGAATGCCAGAAGAATGAACAAATCTGTCTTGGAAGAAGTACAGCCAGAATGCTCCTTAGAAGCAAGGATCATGAGAATTTATCTTATGTAGTTTGAACATTTTATCAGGAGATACCAGTCCCTGGAGAATGACATCATGCTCTGTAAAATACAGTGTCAGTAAAAAAGAAGAAGGCCCTCAATGTGATGGATTGACACAGTGGCTGCAACAGTGGGCTTAAACATAGCAATGACTGTGAGGATGGAGCAGGATGGGGCAGTGTTTCGTTCTGTTGTACATAGGGCCACTATGAGTTGGAACCAACTCAATGGCATCTAACAACAACAACAACGATGCTGTTGTAACAATTTATTGCGAAGTTGGTGGCTTAAAACAATGCAAACTTGTTATCTTGCAGTTCTATAGGTTAGAGTCTACAGGGATTTCATGGGCTAAAATCAAGTTATCGGTAGGGTTCCATTCCTTTCCTGAGGCTTTAAGGGAGCATCCTTTTCCAGTTTCCAGAGGCCACCCACATTCCTTAGGTAAGGTCCACCTCCATCTTCAAAACCAGCAGTGTTGCATCTGCCTGATCCTTCTTCCTTCGTCGCATCTCCCTCTGAATATAGCTGGGACAGGTTTCCTGTTTTAAGGGTCCGTGAGATTAGATTGTGTCCACCTGGATTATTTAGGCTACTCTCTCATCTCAAGGCACTTAATCACATCTTGAAAGCCTCTTTTGCCACGTAAGATAACGTATTCACAAGTTCTGGCGACAAGTATTTTTTACAGTTTTTCCTGTTTTCACCCTTTATATGAATGGATTGATACAATTTGTATTCTTTTGTGATTTACTTTTGTCACTTAATATTAGTTTTTGGGTTTATCCATGTTGATTCATGAACTGTAGTTTATTTTCATTACTACACAGTATTCCATTGTATGAATATGTGACCGTTTATTTGTCTATTCCACTGTTAATAGACATTTCAGCAGTCTCAAGTTTTGGGCTATTAAAAAACACTGCTGATATGAACATTCCTGCAAATATCCCCTGATTCATGAGAGTAAACATTTCTTTATGGTTATATGTAGATGTGAAATTAAAGATATTATTCCATGTATTTCAGTTTCCATTGTTGCTCTTGAGAAATTAGTTGTCAGCGTATTTACCATTTTCTTTTATGTTACCTACCTTTTCTGTCTGGATTCTTTTATAATCTTCTATTTTTCCTTTGTTCTTCTGCAGTCTCACTACAGTCTTGGTGTGGATTTCTTTTTACTTACATGCTTGGAATGCGTTGGATTCCTGGAGCTGAGATTAAGGTATGCAGTTTAAATATGTACAATTCAAATTTGACAAATGTAACCAGCACTATGATCAAGACGCAGAACATCTTCATCATCCCCGGTAATTTCCTTCAGCCATTTGACTCTTCATCCTTTCCTTTAACCCTGGTCCCAGGAAACAATTGATCCGCTTTTTGCCACTCTATATTGATTTATAATTTGTAGAATTTTATGTTAGTGGAATCACACAGTGTGTATCTTTTCGTGTCTGGCTTTTTGTCACTCAGCATTTTTACGAGATTATTTTTGTCACATGTGCCAGTAGTGCATCGTTTTTAACTGCTGATCAGTATTCATTGGATCCCAATTTTTATCCATTCACTTGTTAGTGCACGTTTAGTTTATTCACCATTTTTGGCTGTTATGAATAAATATGCTATGGAATTCATGCATACATTTTTATTTGAACATATATTTTCATTTATTTTGGATAAATACCTAATCATAGATTTGCTGGGACATATATTACGTATGCTTCACTTTATGGGAGCCCTGGTGGTAGAGTGGTTAAGAGCTACGGCTACTGACCAAAAAGGTCGGAAGTTTGAATTCACCAGCCCTTTCTTGCAAACCCTATGGGACAGTTCTACTCTGTCCTATGGGTTTGCTATAAGTCAGAATCTACTTGACAGCAATGGGTTTGGTTGTTTGGGTTTTCATTTAATACGAAATTGCCAAACTATTTTTTCAAAGTAACTGTAACATTTTGCATGGTCATCAACAATGTACGAGACTTCCAGTTGCTCCAAATCCTTGCTAATACTTGATATTGTCAGTCATTTTTGTTTTAGGTTTTGTGTGTGTGTGTGTGTGTGTGTGTATAGTGATATTGCATTGTGGTTTGAATTTAATTTTGATACTGAACATCTTTTCATGTGCTTATTGTACTTTCTTATATCTTTTATACTGAAATATTCAATATTTTTGCCCATGTTTTATTGAGTTTTTTTAAAATTATTTCATTGTGTGTTTTTTTATGTATTCTCTATGCAAATCCTTTATCAGATATGTGTATTATGAATATTTTCTCTCAGTCCGTGACTTGTCTGTTCATTTTCTTCATAGTGTATTTCAACCAGCAGAAGAGCTACAAAAAACAAAACAAAACAAAACAAATTTATACTGCCTTTTATAGTTATCTATGTAGTTACTTTTATTGGTGCTCTTTACTTCTTCCTGTGAGTTTGAGTTACTTTCTAGTGGTCTTTCATTTCGGTATGAAGGACTTTAATTTTTCTTGCAGAGCAAGTTAACTGGAAACAAACTCAGTTTTTATCTACGAATGTCTTAATTTCTCTTACATTTTTATCAGAATTGTTTTGTCACGTATAGAATTCTTGGTTGACAGTTTTTTGTTTTGTTTTCTTTTTCTTTCTCTCAGAATTTTGAGTATGCCATCCCACTGGCTCTGGTCACCATAACTTCCGATTATAAATCAGATGTTAATCTTACTGCATATTCTTTGTACATGACAAATTGCTTTTATCTTGCTGCTTTCAAGAGTTTCTTTCTGTCTTTGTCTTTTGACCATTTGATTATTATGTGCTCATGTGTGACTCTCTTTGATTTTATCCTACTTTGAGATTGTTGAGTTTCTTGGATATGCAGATTAGTGTTTTCCTTCAAATTTGAAAAGATTCAGTCATTACTTTCTTCAAGTGTTTTTTTTTTCCTGCCCCTTTACTTTCTTTTCTCCCTTTGGGAATGCCATTGTTTGTATGTTGGTATGTTTGATGATGACCCATAGTTCTCTGATGTCTGTCATTTTTTTCTTTATTCATTTTCTTCCTTAAACTGGATAATCTCAATTGTCATATATCAAATTTGCTGATTCTTTCTTTTGTATCCTCAGATTTGCTCTTGAGCTTTTCTGTTATTGTACTTTTCAACTGTAGAATTTCTTTTTTTTGTTCCTTTTTATAATTTATATCTCTTTATTGATATTCTGTAGTTGGCAAGACCAAAAGCAGACAAACAAACAAAACCCAGATCTTTTGATTCTGTTATTCCAGGGGACCACTAAGCAGGCCAAATTATTCTTTGGGAATGAGACCTTGAAAGATTCCCAGTTCCATTTGCTTCCTCTAGGACCAGGAATACAAGCTGTTATTGTTGAAGGCTACCGCTGAGCTGGTTGCAGGTGATGCTACGAGGATAATTTAAAATGCCAGAAAGTACACTGTTCTTGCTGAGAGTCAGCGTTTTTTTTTTTTCAGATAAATGCTACCTGGCTTGCTGAAAACATTTGGTTAATTTCCAGAGTTCTGCAATTGTTGATTCTGATAATTTTTGCCACTTTTTATGGAGAGTCAAACTTTCAGTGTTCCTTACTCCATCATTTTCCTCTATTGGCTTTGAAATGTATAAATCTCTTTATTTTTTCAGTGGTTGATATAGGAACTACACTATGCATTCTTAATTTATTGCAGTCTACCACAAATTAATATGGTATACTATTTTATGTATATGTAAAAAGTTTAAAATAATGTAATTCCTTTTACCTCCACCATAATTTCTGCTATATTATATATTTTGCTACTACAAATGTTTTAAACGTCATGATACAATGTTTTTCTTTTAGATTTAAATAGTCAAATGTCCTTCAAAGAAATTGGGAAAAGAAAAAAACAGGCTTTAATATTACTGGCATGTTTTCTATTTCTGTAACTATTCAGTCCTTCAATTTCTATTTGTTTCTGAGCAAGGGAAGAAAAGCTGGGACTTAAAAGTAGAAAGAATTTCTTGTAGTATAGATATTCTAGTAGCAGATTCCACCAGCTTTCATTTATAAATGAGCCAATTTTACCTTTTTTTATAAGTTATATTTCTGCATAAAAATTTTTAAGTTGACATTTTTTTTTTCTTCCAGCCCTTAAAAATATCATTTCATTGTTTTCTTGCTTGCTTTGTTTGTAATGAGAAGTCAGGTATGCCATTTTCATTGTTATTTTGAATGTAGTGTGTCTTTGTTCTCCAGCTATTTAGGAATTTCTTTTTCCCTTTTGTTTTCATCAAATTCTAAAAGCTACACATTGCTGGTGCATAAAATGGTACAACCAAATTGGAAAACTGACAGTTCTTTATAAAGTTCAACATACTCACTCCCTGTGACTTAACAATTCCATACTAGATGTTTACTCAAGAGAAAAGAAAACATATGTTCACATGGAGGTTTATAAAAGCTCATATCAGCATTATTCATAATAATTCCAAATTGGAAAATCATTTCCTCAGCAGAGGAGTGGATAAACAAATTATGGTATGTTCATAGGCTTGAATATTATTAAGTAATAAAATACGTGTAAGCTATTGATATATACAACATGAATAAATCTTCAAGCTAATTGTGTTAAAGAAGCCTAACCCAAATTATTCTATTTATAAGAACTTCAAGAATAAGGCAAATCTAATCTAATCTGCGGTTTGTCATACTGTGGTTGATTATATTTTGCTGTGATACTGGAAGCTTTGCCACCAGTATTTCAAACACTAGCAGGTTTACCCTTGGTGGACAGGTTTCAGTGGAGCTTCCAGACTAAGACAGACTAGGAAGAAGGACCTGGCAGTCTTCTTCTGAAAAAACTGGCCAGTGAAAACCTTAAGAATAGCAGTGGAACATTGTGTGATATAGTGCCAAAAGATGAGCCCCTCAGTTGGAAGGCACTCTAAATACGACTAGGGAAGAGTTGCCTCCTCAAAGTACAGTGGATCTTAATGACTTGGATGGAGTAAAGCTTTCAGGACCTTCATTTGTTGATGTGGCATGACTCAAAATGAGAAGAAACAGCTGCAAACATCCTTTAATAATTAGAACATGGAATGTATGAAGTATGAATCTAGGAAAATTGAAAGTCATCAAAAATGAAATGGAACACATAAACATTGATATCCTAGGCATTAGTGAGCTGAAATGGACTGGTATTGGCCATTTTGAATCAGACAAGTACGTGGTCTACTATACCAGAAGACATTCATATTTGTATGCATTCCCAAGAAAGGTGATCCAACTGAATGTGGAAATTATCAAACAATATCATTAATATCACACGCAAGTAAAAGTTTGCTGAAGATCATTCAAAAGTGGTTGCAGCAGTACGTCTACAGAGAACTGCCAGAAATTCAAGCTGGATTCAGAAGGAGGGATATCACTGTTGACATTAGATGGATCCTGGCTGAAAGCAGAGAACACCAGAAAGATGTTTACCTCTGTTTTATTGACTATACAAAGGCATTCGACTGTATGGATCATAACAAATCATGAAAAACTTTTCAAAGACTGGGTAATCCAGAACACTTAATTAAGCTTACAAGGCACTTGTACTTAAAACAAGAGGCAGCCATTCCAACAGAACAAGGGGATACTGAGTGGTTTGGAGTCAAGAAAAGTGTGTGTCGGGGTTGTATCATTTCACCATATTTATTCAACTTGTATGCTGAGCAAATAATCAGAGAAGCTGGACTATAATGAAGAAGAACGGGACATCAGGATTGGCGGGAGACTCATTAACAACCTGCATTATGCAGCTGACACAACCTTGCCTCCTGAAAGTGAAGAGGACTTGAAGCACTTACTGATAAAGATCAAGGATTATAGCCTTTGGTATGGATTACACCTCAACATAAAGAAAACAAAAATCCTCACAACTGGACCAGTAAGCAACATCATGATAAGCAAAGTAAAGATTGAAGTTGTCAAGGATTTCATTTTACTTGAATCCACAACCAATGTCCACAGAAGCAGCAGTCAAGAAATCAGATGATGCATTGCATTGGGCAAATCTGCTGCAAAAGGCCTCTTTAAAGTGTTGAAAAGAAAGATGTTACCTTGAAGACTAAGGTGCGCCTACCCAAGCCACAGTGTTTTCAGTCACCTCATTTGCATATGAAAGCTGTACAATGAATAAGGAAGACCAAAGAAGAATTGATGCCTTTGAATTGTGGTGCTGGCAAAGAATATGGAACATACCATGACTGCTGGAAGAATGAACAAGTCTGTCTTGGAAGAAGCACATCCAGAATGCTCTTTAGAAGTGGGGATGGCATGACTTCATCTCACATACTTTGGACATGTTATCAGGAGGGACCAGTCCCTGGAGAAGGACATCATGTTTGGTAAAGTAGAGGGTCAACAAAAAAGAGGAAGGCTCTCAATGAGATGGATTGACACGGTGACTGCAACAATGGGCTCAAGCATAACAACAATTGTGAGGATGGCGCAGGACTAGACAGTGTTTCGTTCAGTTGTACATAGGGTCGCTATGAGAGGGAACTGACTTGAGGACACCTAACAGCAACACAACAATCTGTCATGATAAAATTTAGAGCAGTGGTTGTCTCTGGGGCAAATTGCGGGATTTTGACTGTTACCTGTTTTGGTAGATATATAATAACATTCTCCTACATCTTGCTTAAGAAATTTCTCCCTACCTTAATACCATAAAGACATTCTGCTATATCTTCTTCTAAGAGTTTTAAACTATTTGGTTTGTTGTCTGAATTTACTTATTTAATCTATTTGGGATTATATTTATTGTATTTTCCATCTCCCCTAATTTGTGATGCCACCACTGTCATATATTATGTTTTCATTTAAGTGCAGGATTGTTTTTGTGCTCTAAATTATTTCCATTTTTTTTTCTCTATCCCTGTTGAATAATGAGATATTTTAGTTACCATAGTTTAAAAATATATCTTGATTCCTTACTTTGTTGTTTGTTTTTTAATTCCTTGATTATTTTCATACATTTACTTTTTCTTATGTATTTTAGAATCAGCTTGTCAATTTTTAGCAAAATCCTATTGGCAAGTTGATTGCAATTGCATTGATTTATAAATGAGTTTGGGAAGAAATGAAATATATATTACATTGAATCCTCTTTTCTAGAGCATTTGTATATATATTAATTTAGTCATATTAAAATATTTTTTAATATCATTTTACAATTTTCTTCATGTAGGTGTTATCGATCATTTATTAGGCTATTCCTAGGTTATTTATACATTTATTTCTATTGTGACTGAGATTTTTTTTTCTTTTATGTTTACTTTTTAGTTTCCAGTATTTATAGGAACATTATTTCATTGTATATGTGACACATGTATCCAACTACTTTATGGACTTTTAAAAATTACAATATTTTATCCAAAGAACTATTTTTTGTTAATAATCTATTTTTGAGAAAGTTATTTAATGTAGATAAACAGCCTAGAAAAGTGCCTGATGTACTAAGTGGTATTTTCATTATTACTATTTTCTCAGTACACAATCACATGCTAATAAAGACAATTCTGTTTTATTTTACATTTATATCTCATTTCTATTTCTTGTTTATTGTATTAGCTTAGAATATCATAAATGATACTCTATAGTTTCACCATAAGGTATGATTTTTCTTGTGATGCTTTTACATACTTTTTATCAGGTTAAGGAAGTCCTCTTCTATTTCTTATTCCTAAAAGCTTTTAAACTATCGTAAGTACAAATTAGCTTTTACAAAATGACTTTTTTGCATCTATTGAGTAATACTGTTTTTCTCCTTCGGTATGCTAATGTGCAAATTCCATTTCCAGTCACTGCAGTACAGGAAGATCAGCTTGAAGGTGACAGCAATTAATGTCGAGTGAGCCAGTGTACAGTATCTGCCCCAGTAGACACCTCTGGCTTTTCAGTGTTCCTCTCTATCCATCTTCTAATATGTATAGTTCCAAATAACATCATTAGTAACTTCAAAGTGCTACTGCCTAATATAATGCAACCACTCCCTGTAAAAACAAAAGAAACCTTCTCTCTGAAAAGTGCGGCACAAAGTCACATCAGTTCCTGCATAAATGTCTGCTTTTTGTTTATGCTTCTTTTAGTTCATAATCCAGCAGCATCTTGAGGACCTGTAATCCACGCACTAAGATATCGATTCCTACACATCTTGTATAAAATCCAGGTAAAATAGAGAGTGGAAAACGGAAGGAATTATATGTAAGTAAGAACATAATACGGCAATGAAAAAATATGGGTCATCACTACAGTCCTCATTTATACAGCCGTATGAGGTCATACTTGATATACAGTAATTACTTTCTCAACTATTCATTTCATATTTCCTTTGCTTTCAGCCAACATCTTCACTGGAAGTTTCTTTTTTTTTTTTTTTAACCTGACAAATTGTTTGAAATTTATTCCTGAGAAATTTGAACTCTTGATGGTCATGCCTATGCTAGGTGTTGATTCATTTGTTTTACTTGTACAGCTGCATGTAGTAGTGGGCACAATAGACATTCCTGCTTGTCTCTAATTATTTGTCTGCAATCCTACCTCCTCTCGGAGGTAAGAAAAATTTATCCTAGACCACACAATAAAGAATATAACACTTGAAGTTCCTCCCACTTGGAGGAGTTCCCATTCTCATTGTCCTTCAGGATCATCTAGATGGAAAATGTAGAACCATAACAATACGAGTTTGGGTGTGTTGTGGATTATGTACAGTTCTGGCCCCTGGACTTGTGGATGTGATCCTGTTTGGAAATAGGGTTTTTCTTTTGTTATGTTCATGTGGTTATAACAGAGTAGGGTGGGTCCTAAACCTAATCATTTTTGAGTTATAAAAAGAGCAGAATAGAGACAGAGACACATACAGGGATAAGATGTCATATGAAGACAGAGACAGATGCCTCTACAAGCCCAGGAACACCAAGGATTGCTGCCAGCTACTGGAAACGGAGATAGGCAAAGGACTTCCCCCTAGAGCCACAGCCTGAATTCAGACTTCTAGTCTCTTGAACTGTGGGAAAATAAATTTCTATTCTGTAAAATCACCCACGTGTGGTATTTTTTGTTATGGCAGCACTCCGTGACTAAGACAGTGTGGTACCAGGTATCATGAAGAACCATCTGTAATCTAGACTTGATGTTCTTCCTCCTCAGTCAACTAGTCAGAGGGAATGCTGAATGATGCCCAGGTGTTTGCTGAAGAACGAATGACGTGCAGCAGGAATGGACATCCTGGGAGTGTGTGAAACCCCACCCATGTTACTAACTGTGAATTCAGGACCTGCCTACGCCTGATCAATTCTATAGCTCTTCCACCTGGAAATGGAGGTAGTTAGACATGCCTGCTTTTAGTTGGTGGATCAGATAACACCCACTTGATGATGTGTCATTCAGGTCACTTGATCACTTGGCGTCCACAGTCAAGTGTCTAGTTTCTATCAGAGCTTAACAGCAAGTAAAAAGCTGTTTCTCAAAAAGAGAAGAATTACTTGTTAAGGAAGGCTTGACTTTGTCCACAGCTTCTGCTGGGTGACCTCTTGTGTGTCAGAGTAGAACTGTGCTCCATAGGGTTTTCAATGACTGAGTTTTTGGAAGTTGATTGCCAGGCCTTTCTTCCGAGGCACCTTTGGGTGGACTCAAACCTCCAGCCTTTTGGTTAGCAGCTGAGCACATTAACCATTTGCACCACCTGGAGACTTCTATTCTTCACTGCTCCCATTGAATGGTATTCTAACTTCTGTCTTCCTGAATCTGGCATGGGTTATAACTTGCTGGACCAACAAAATATGGCAGAAGTGATGCACAACCAGTTCTAAACCTGGCTCCTTAAGAGGTTTGGCAGATTCTACCTTTTCCTGTTGGAGCCCTGAGCAACCATAAAAAAATCCAACCATCCCAAAAGTTCTGTGCTGTGGGGAGCTCAAACTACATGGAGAGACCATATATAAAGAGACCACATGGAGAGATACTGGGCTATCCTTCAGTTGTTCCATACCCCAGCTATCTGAGTTATCTCAGCTAAGGCTAACACACTGTAGAAGAGAGATGAGTCACTTCCATCGGGTTCTGCCTAAATTTTAGATGTGTAAAGTAAATAAATTATTGTTGTGGTTTTAAGTAATTATGATTTGAGGTGGTTTGTTGTGACATAATAGATTACTGGACATTGGCTCATCAAAACCAGTTAGCGTAGCTTCTACACTAAAGTCTAACGTAGCTAATCCAGTTCTACAGCCTTCACTTTCATTAACCCCACTTAAATCTTTCAGCCCATGAGTTACTTGGGAAATGTATTAGAGCAGGACATCCACATGCAGTATACGTTGTCTCCAAAGGCCAGAAATCAGTAAATGTGACCCTCTCTGAGTGGTAGGGGGTGCAAGATAAAACAACATGTATTTCATTTGAGACCTGGAGGGAATATTGCAAACACTGGATACCTGGAAACTTGTTGTGGTAGCAGGTGGCCGAATTTTTCTGGACTTTATCATCCACTCTCTGGCATGCATATTTCTTATTGAGGGTTTATGCTACTTCCTGCTCACTAGGTCCTAATCCGAGAAGCTGGGCTATATGAAGAAGAATGTGGCATCAGGATTGGTGGAAGACCCATTAACAACCTGTGTTATGCAGATGGCACAACCTTGCTTGCTGAATACAAAGAGGACTTGAAGCACTTACTGATGAAGATCAAAGACTGCAGTCTTCAGTATGAATTACACTTCAACATAAAGAAAACAAAACTCCTCACAACTGGACCAATAAGCAACATCATGATAAATGGAGAAAAGATTGACATTGTCAAGGATTTCGCTTGGATCCACAGTCAAAGCCAATGTAAGCTGTAGCCAGGAAATGAAACGATGTATTACAGTGGGCAAATATGCTGAAAAAGACTTCTCTACAGTATTGAAAAGCAAAGATGTCATTTTGATGATTAAGTTGCACCTGACTCAAGCCATGACATTTTCAATCACCTTATATGCATGCGAAAACTGGACATTGAATAAGGAAAATCAAAGAATGGATGCTTTTGAATTATGGTGTTGGCAAAGAGTATTGAATATACCATGGACTGCCAGAAGAATGAACAAGGCCATCTTGGAAGAAGTACCTCCAGAGTGCTCCTTGGAAGTGAGGATGGCAAGACTTCTTCTCACTTTAGACGTGTTATCAGCAGGGACCAGTCCCTGGAGAAGGACATCATGCTTGGTAAAATAAGAGGGTAAGCAAAAAAGAAGAAGACCCTCAAAGAGATGTATCGACACAGTGGCTGCAACAATGGGCTCCAGCATAACAATGATTGTGAGTATGGTGCAGAATGGGGCAGTGTTTTTCTCTGTTGTACATAGGGTCTCTATGAGTTGGAACCGACGCGACAGCACCTAAGAACAATGAAAATAACAAATCCTATCTGCAAGATGTCATGAATATAGTGAACCATGGTGATTTTCATAGGCACCATGCTGTTGCTATTGTTGTTTTCTGTGTATTCACCCTTCAATAAGAACAGAGGTCTAGGACAATCCCCTTTTCTGACCTAGACCTGGGGAAAGCTAAGGCAACAAGATGTCTAAGTCAGTTTTTGGATGGTTTTGGTTTAATTTCCCCTGGACGCTTCTTCTCTGAGTTTTGGGATTAGTGACTTTGTTAGAGAATCAAATTAGTAAAGTTTTGTTAAACACCATAGCCTTGTTTTAAACTATTCGTTTAGGACTTAGGAGCATGTTCTATGCACACTTGAGATGCATGGGTCTGGAAAAAGTTATTTTCAGACATCTGGTGAAGACTTGAGAAACTGGAGCTGTGATTAAGTAGCCATCTTAGGTGAAAACTGACTGTAATGACAAACATGTGAGATATTACTCGTGAGTCCAAGTAAGGCTGTGGATTCCTAGTAAAATCATCAGTCCTAAACTGAAAAAAGAGAGTCTAGACAATTTTTATTTATATACTAAAGGGGAGGTTTTTCTCTTCTGTATGCTGGAGAAGATGAATTAAAACAAATCCACAAATATTAGGTCCAGGGACACTTACATGAAATATAAAATTAAATAGGACATGATAAAATACATAGTTAAGCATACACATTGCCATACATGTTGTTATACCTAAAAAATACACATATGTATAGGTGCATTCCTGGTTGAGATAACTACGTCAATTTATCAAGAGAAGACAGAAATTTTTGTGTATGATTGATGCTTAGAAATACTATTATTAGGATTTTTTTTAATTTATGGCAAATGAGAACTCCAGACGATGACTGATCAAAAAATTCAAGCACTCCTCTTTGCGAGAGAATGTTTTCGATATTTATTTAGTCAGGGAGCTGACTGCTTATCTCAGCCCCTTTCTCTCAGATATGCTTTTGAGAACTGTGTGCATGTGCACGCTCCCTCACTGTATTTCTCAGGATTTCTCAGGCACCCACCACTCTCAGCTAACAGCAGAATTCCTTTTATAACTGAAATGCGCTCTTCTTTGCAATTAGTGAAGAGCTTTCTCTTCAGGTTCCTGCTTATGCTTAGTTGCCAGGGCTGACACCAGAGACTGTGATCAGGTTTAAAAAAAAAAAAAAAAAAAATTGTGATGGCACTTCCTGAGTGATACACCTTTCCCTCAGCGTTAGGGTCAGTTAGATGTTGCCTTTCTCTTGGGCACAGTTGAGTGTACCTTACCCAGTACTTCGTGCACTCAGACCTTACAAAATCCTTAAGCAGTTATAAGGTATCATGTTCCCTCATCCTGGTAACAGTAAACAAGTTGACATGAAGTCAATGTCAACTCATGGCTACCCCATGTGTATCAAAGTAGAACTATGCTCCATAGCGTTTCCATTGACTGTGTTTTTTTTGGAAGTCGATTGTCAGACCTTTTTTCTGAGGCACCTTTGGGTAGACGCTAACCTCCAAATTTTTGGTTAGCAGCTGAGCACCTGAACCATTTGCACCACCCAGGGACTACTTTATGGGTATAAACCAAAACCAAACCTGTTGCCATCAAGTCGATTTCAACTCATGGCCACCCCATGTGCGTCAAAGTAGAAGCATGCTCCATAAGGTTTTCATTAACTGTGTTTTTTTTGGAAGCAGATTGCCAGGACTTGCCAATTTTTCATTTAGTGGCTGAGAGCAAACTGTTTGCACCACCCGGAGACCTATTTTATGGGTTAGTCCCACAAATTCAGATAAGACTTGCTCGTTTCTCTTAGAAACAGAGGCAAGCATTGTTCTAAGTTTGTGTTTTTGTTGTTGTTTGGTCATTTTCATTATTGATAAGACTACATTTCCTACCTAGGGGCTCAAGATGTTTACATACTGTCAAGATGTATTTTCTCCTCGTCGCTAACAAATAAGTCTAGTTGAGACCAGAGTAAAATGTTTGCCAGTTTTTTATTTTTAGGTCAGCTGTTCCTGCTATCTTCTGTCCTTTTGATGCATGTTCTGTAAATTACTTTCCATTATTACTTGAAGAGTTGTTAGTAAAGGACATTGTAGAGCCCCCAGGACCTTGAATGTACACAACCTACCAATAATTGTTTATGTTTGAACTGTCGTCTTAGAAGTAAAAGTGAGCGTCCTCCTTTTCCAACGTTGGGCTGTTAAATGACCTCCTTCCCCCCTCGCCACACACTGAAATGATTTGTGTGTGAGTGTGTGTTTGGGGAAAGGAGATTTTCTCTGTGTATTTTTCAGGATTAGTATCAGTTTAATCCTCCAGAAGGAGAAGAAGCTGAAGCAACCCACTCCTGTTTTCATATCACAGACATATATCCTTTTCACATTTTCAGCGTGTCTATTTCAATGCTTTTGAGTGGGAGACGTTGTTGGGGAGCCTGGCTGTTGGAAACAGATAAGAGAAAAAAAAAAAAAAAACAACTTAAAGTTGGCAATCCTTTTAAAAAATGACTTCCATTTTAAAAAGAGAAGGCAGAAAAGCTTCCATTTCTCCTTATTTGAGAACTTTTAATGGAATAACTTTCAGAAATGACAATGTTTAATAGTCATTGGACTGTTGAATATAATTTAGTCTTAGTATATTTACTATATTTATCTAATATTCATTTCTCTTTGCACACTACTTCATATTAGGAAAGTAAAGACCAAATTAATATATACTTTCTTTTTTTATTTATTTTTTTATTGTACTTCAGGTGAAGCCTTACACAACAAATAGTTTCTCATGAAACAGTAGTACACATATTGTTTTATGACATTGGTTAACAACCCCACAACATGTCAACCCTCTAACTTCTCAACCTT
>NW_004443938.1:18249073-18283813 GCF_000243295.1 Trichechus manatus latirostris | reverse complement strand
GGAGGCCCTGGTAGCTGTGGTCCATTAGTCCTTCAGACTAATCTTTTCCTTGTATCCTGTTCTCTTCATTCTCCCTTGCTCCTGAAGGGATGAGACCACTGGAGTATCTTAGATGGCCGCTCACAGGCTTTTAAGACTCCAGACACTACTCACCAAGGTAGAATGTAGAACATTGTCTTTACGAACTGTGTTATGCCAATTGAGCTAGATGTTCCCTGAGACCATGGTCCCCACAGGCCTCCGCCCAGCAATTCAGTCCCTCAGGGAGTTTGGATGTGTCTATGGAGCTTCCATGATCTTTCCTTGTACAAGTTGTGCTAAATATATACTTTTATGGATAATAAACTATGAAAAAAATTCGTTGGAGAGAGCCTTATCTTACATATTAGGAACAGGCAACCTGCATGTCTCTACATGTTGCTGCTATTAGGTGCTGTTGAGTCTGTTTCGACTCATGGCGACCCTATGTACAACAGAATGAAACGCCAGCTGGTCCTGCTCCATCCTCATAATTGTTGCTAAGTTTGAGCCCATTGTTGCAGCCACTGTGTCAATCAATTTCGTTGAGAGTTTTCTTCTTATTTGTTGACTTATACTTTACCAAGCACGATGTCCTTCTCCAGGATGGTCCCTCCTGATAACATGTCTAAGGCATGTGAGATGAAGTCATGCCATCTCCTCTTCTAAGGAGCATTCTGGCTATGCTTCTTCCAAGACAGACTTGTTCATTCTGGTAGTCACGGTATATTCAGTATTCTTTGCCAGCAGCATAGTTCAAATGCATCAATTCTTTTTTGGTCTTCCTTATTCATTGTCCAGCTTTCACATGCATATGAGGCGATCGAAAATACCATGGCTTGGGTCAGGTGCACCTTAGTTCTTAAAGTGACATGTTTGCTTCTTAACACGTTAAAGAGATCTTTGCAGCAGTTTTGCCCTATGCAATATGTCATTTGATTTCTTGACTGCTGCTTCCATGGGCATTGATTGTGGATCCAAGTAAAGTGAAATCCTTGACACCTTCAATCTTTTCTCCATTTATTATGATGTTGCTTACCCGTCTAGTTGTGAGGATTTTTGTTTTCTTTATGTTGAGATGTAATCTATACCGAAGGCTGTGGTCTTTTATCTTTATCAGTATATGTCTCTACATAGAGTACAGAATTTAATGCTTTTAAACCACTGAGTGTCCAAATTATGGGTTAATTGCTAATTTATCTATGTATTATACTTGTAGAATCACTTTGGTTATGTTTGAAGTATGGTATTAATTCTTGTGTTGTCATGTACACTCGCCTCTAAAAAATAAATTTCAATTTTTGCCCTTTGAGAAAAATAAAATAGAAATATGAAAACAGGCATGAATTGGAAAGAGGGCTAAGTTTGAAGAAGAGTAAATATTTACAAAGTCATATGGATCAAATGACCTTCTTAGGGCATTTTAAATTAAAAAAAATTATATTTTTTATAAGAAGTCATATACTTTTGGTTAAGAAGGGAATACAAGAAAAAGTTCTTTATACAATCTTTTAAAGTCTCTCATAGAGCTGGAACATTGTTACAAATTATTCAAATCAAGTGAATCTGAATCTTATATTAAAGAGTCAACAATATCAGGACTTGAATATGTTCTCTGTTCCTATCAGTTTTATGTGAAATGCTCCATGCGTATTTGTACCACTTTTTCTTATTAAAACCATGGTTTTGTTAAAAAAAAAAAAAATTGTTGAATTTGTACTCTAGAATATTAGCAAATAGAACAAATGCCTATAAGTTTATTTTCTCCTGTAAAACACATTTTAAAATATTGAATCATCTCTAAGAATAGAGTATTAAAGATCATCTTAGAAAATAAAAGACCAGAAATGAACATTTAGAACCACAAATACATTAATTATTTTAATAAATACAGCTTTAAAAAATGAATTGGCTACTTTTATGTTTAAATTAGTATACTGAAGCATCCTGCATGAAAACAAGTTTTCATGTTCTTGTTTTGTACTTGTTCATTTTTAGGGAAAGAAACAATGCATGAGGATGTAGAGTTAAAAAATAAGGGGCTGACTCCTGGTGAGATTTAATTTCCTGTAAAGATACTATTCTCCTTTCCATAGGGTGATGCTTTTCTATTGCTATTCTTGTATGTAGCACACTAGTTCCTTTGAGAATTTAACTGAATTATGTCATTACATAGATCTACACATATAACTTAAGTGTGTGTCTCTGAAGCTGTGCTCGAGGCATTCCTAATCTCGGCTCCTTCCAAGTTATTCTTACAACTTAAAGAAGAAATCATAGTGAGAAGATGTATCAATCAAATCTAGTTTTATTAACAATTAAAAATAAGGATTAGGATACCCATAAGTGGTAATAAGGTCCTAAATGTGAGTGCTTGAAAATTAATGAAATATGAAAGCAGGAAAGGGTTGAGGGACGAGTTTAGACCATTGCAAATTATCTTCATAATTGGAGTAGGGCAATGAAACAGATAATTCTTAAAAGGTCAATAATACGGAAATCAATTACCTCTGGTTTTAGGTTGTGTTTTTGAATTTCCATTTGAATATGGGTGGATCTGATGGCCTGGGAACATTTAACCTTTCATATAAGAAAATGGAACCAAATAGAAGTATGAGAAAGGTGCCCGCTTTCCCATTCCACACCTGCAGGCAGAACCACCTCAACACCGTGCTTTGTAGTGAAGAGTATGTCAGTTACTGATATTTGTGGTTGCTTCTCCATCCAATTTTTCAGCCCATATTACTATTTACCTGTACTGTTTCAAAACTGTCTTATTCTGTCTTTGAGAACTTCCTCTCCATCAACAGCTGAAGTCAGGATATCCCCACTGCTCCCATTAAAAGTGCTTACTGCCAAGGTCCTCCAACTCCTAACTTTCTTTCCAAAATCTTGTTCTGGGCTGGTCTTCCGTGTTTCATTAGCTTATCTTGTCCATGATATTTGACTCTAATAGGCTATTTAGGGTGATTATCTCAGCTGCATCAATTATTTGCCTAGCTTTCAATTTTTTTTTGTGAAGTGTTTTTTATTTTTATTTTTTTAAATTGTGATTTAGGTGAAAGTTTACAGAGCAAACTAGTTTTTCATTAAACAGTTAATACACAAATTGTTTTGTGACATTGGTTGCCAACCCCAAGATGTGTCAGCACTCTCCCCTTCTCCACCTCAGTTTCCCTATTTCCATTTATCCAGTTTTCCTGTCCCTTCCTGACTTCTTGTCTTTGCTTTTGGGTTGATGTGCCCATTAGTCTCGTATGCATGATTGAACTATGAAGCATGTCCCTCTCATGTGTTATTGTTGGCCCTATAGAGCTGTCTTATCTTTGGCTGAACGGTGAACCTCAGGAGTGACTTCAGTACTGAGTTAAAAGGATGTTGGGGGCCATACTCTTGGGGTTTCTCCAGTCTCTGTCAGACTAGCAAGCCTGTTTGTGTGTGTGTGTGTGTGTGTGTGAATTTGAATTTTGTTTTACATTTTTCTCCCACTCTGTCCGGGACCCTCTGTTGTGATCCCTGCCAGAGCAGTCAACAGTGGTAACTGGGTACCATCTAGTTATTCTGGGTTCAGTCTGGTGGAGGTTGTGGTAGTTGTGGTCCATTAGTCATTTGGACTAATCTTTTCCTTGTGTCTTTGGTCTTCTTCATTCTCCTTTGCTCCAGCCAGGATGGGACTAGTAGAAGTATCTTAAATGGCTGATTGCAGACCTTTAAGACCCCAGTTGCTGCTCACCACAGTTGGATGTAGAACATTTTCTTTATAGATTGCGTTATTCAAATTTTAACAAGAGTGGTGGAATGGGAAGGGGTGGTGGTGGACTGGGGCACAGAGGAGACAGCCAAGACCTCCAGCCTCAGGCTCTTAGTTGCCTGAGTCCATTGGCCAGTTATCAGTTGCCACAGAGTTAATACCAATTCATGGCAACCCCATCTGTGTCAGAGTAGAACTGTGCTCCATAGGGCTTTCAATGGCTATTTTTCAGAAGCAGATTGCCAGGCCCTTCTTCTGAGGTGACTCTGGGTGAATTTGAACAGTCAGCCTTTTGGTTAGCAGCTGAGAGTGTTTACTGTTGGCACCACCCAAGGATTGAGTCTGTTGCAATAGCTTTTTAATTAATCTTGTGCTCACCAAGTTTGAAGCTACCCTCTATATTGCTCCTAAAAAGGATTCCTCCAAATGCACCTGCAACAATGTGCTCTGTTTAAACACAGATTTTTAATCCCTATACTAGTGTATTGTCTTTATGCATTTTATTTAGTAAAATAAGAAAATAATGGAAAGGTAGATAATTCCATGATATGTCTACTATTTTAAACAGAGTGACTTCCTTTTCAGAGTTAAATTTCCCAGTTCTGAGGTATTGAATAATCAGGTAGAAGTGCAGTTTACTTACACTAACTATGCTAAGAGTTTCAGGATTTCTACTTTCTATGATCTCTATTGGACAATCAATGTAAATAGAGCGGGACAAGAGAGAGGAAGTTCTTGCAGTTTAGGAGGATGCTGTGTTATAACTCCCAGGGCTCCGTTTTACAAAAATGAAATGAACTTGCACATCCTGGTCAGCCTCCTAGAGGAGAGTCTTTAATAAGACTACTGAAATTTATACTCGCTTTCTTGAAACATAACAATTTCTGAAATGATCTACCTGGTTTTTCTGTTTGTTGCTTTTTATTTTCCAGAATTTCAGCAGATGCCTTTACTAATCGTGAGATCTGTAGAGAAATTAGCAGGAAATAGGGTCACTATGAGTTGGAGCAGATTCAAAGGCAATGGGTTCGGTTTGTTTGCTTGTTTTTGGTTTAGGGTTTCCCCAGTGTGATTTTTTTGGAAAGGAGGTAGATCCCCCTTTTATTGTTTCAGGACCATTTATTAAATAGTCTTTTTTTTTTAATCGTGGTAAAAAATATATAACAAAACATTTTCTCTTTCAACATTTTTTACATGTACAATTCAGTGACATTAATTACTTTCATTATGGTGTGTAATCATCACCACTACCTATTTCTCAATTTTTCCACCACCATTAACAGAAACGCAATGCCTTCTAAGAAGAGGCTCTCCCTTTACCCCCCTCCCTCCCAACCCTAGTACCCACTAATGAAGTCTATACATTTGCCAATTCTAGATATTTCATATAAATAGGATCATATAATATCTGTCCTTTTGTGACGGACTTATTTCACTTAGTATAATATTTTCAAGGTTCATCCATGTTATATCATGTATTGGAACTTCATTTCTCTTTATGGCTGAGTAATATTCCATTATATGTATATACCCCATTTTGTTTATCCATTAATCTGTTGATGGGCAGTAAGGTTGTTTCCACCTTTTGGCTTTTATGAATAGTGCTGCAATGAATATTGGTGTACAAGTATCTGTTTGCATTCCTGCTTTCAATTCTTTTGGATATATACCTAGGAGTAGAATCTCTGGGTCATATGGTAATTCTATGTTTAACTTCTTGAGGAACCACCAAACAGTTTTCCTGAGATGCTGCCCTTTTATAATTCCAACAGCTGTGGGTGAGGGTTCCAATTTCTCTATATCCTCATCCAGAATTGTTGCTTTCCATTTTTCTGGTTACAGCCATCCTAGTAGGGGTATATTTGGTGTATTATCTAAGAATCCATTGTCAAAAACTAGATCCTGAAGCATTACCTCTAATGTTTTGTCCTAAGAGTCTTATGGTATTAGTTTCTACCTTTAGGTCCTTGATCCATTTTGAGCTAATTTTTGTGTATGGTGTGGGGTATGGGTCCAGGTTAATTCTTTTTCATGCCAAAATCTAGGTGTCCCAGCACTATTAATTAAAGTGACTATACTTTCCCCATTGAATGGACTTAGCCCACTTGTTGAAAATCAATTAACCATAGATGTATGGGCTTATTTCTGGACTCTCAATTCTATTCCATTAGTCTATGTGTCTATCATTATACCAGTACCAGACCGTTTTTATTATTGTAGCTTTATAATATGTTTTGAAATCAAGAAGTGTGAGTTCTTCTATTTTATTCTTTTTTATCCCCCCCAACATTTCTTTGGTTATTCTGGGCCCCTTGCAATTCCATATAAATTTTGAGGGTTGGCTTGTCCATTTATGGAAAGAAAGCTGTTGAAATTTTGATGAGGATTGCATTGAATCTATAGATTGCTTTGGGTAATATTGACCTTTTAACAATATTAAGTATTCCAATCCTTGAACATGTAATGTCCTTCCATTTACTTAGATATAGCTATATACCTAGACAGATAGATAGCTGCCCTTGAGTTGACTCTGACTCATGGATAGTTTATACACAACAGAACAAAATGTTGCCTGGTCCTGTGTTATCTTCACGATTGCCAGCATGTTTGAGCCCATCACTGTGGCTATTGTATCAATCAATCCATCTTACCAAGAGTCTCTTTCACTCTCATTGGCCCTGTACTTTACCAAACATGATGTCTTCCTCTAGCAGTTGATCCCTCCTGATGATGTGTCTAAAGCAAAGGAGTCTGACAGTGTTCTGTTGTGATTCAAGAAGTTTTCATTGGTTAATTTTCAGAAGGAGAGCACCAGGCCTTCTTCCTAGTCTGTCTTAGTCTGGAAGCTCTGCTGAAATCTGTTTACTGTGGGTGATCCTGCTGGTATTTGAAATACCAATAACATAGCTTCCAGCATAACAGCAATATGCAGACCACTAGTACGAGAAACTGACAGATGAATGGTGGTCCATTTAGTTAGGTCTTCTTTGATTTCTTTTGTTAGTGTTTTATAATTTTCAGTGTATAAGTCATCTCTCCAGTTAACTGTATTCCTGAGTGTTTTACTCTTTTAGATGCTGAGGCATCCCTCTTTAGTTACAATAGCCCTAGAAAAAATTATGTGGCCTAGACTTACCTAATATTTCAGATCTCCATAACTGAACGGTGCAGACTATATACTCTGTTCTTAAGCCTCTATCCCCAAATGGGCTCTGCGGCCTCCGTTTATATTCCCTCGCACATCACCCTAAGGTGAAAATATACACATTCATACACCATTTCAACAATTCGTACATGTACAACTCAGTGACATTGATTACATTTTTCAAGTTGTACAAACATTCTTGCCATGCTTCTCTAAATTGTTTCACCACCATTGATGTAAAATCACTGCCCCCTAAACTTCTCATCTAACCTTTCAAGCTGCTGTTGTCAATTTGATCTCACATAGATAACTCGTTAAAACAGTACAGTGCTCAAGTAGACATACTTATTAAGCTTTTTTTTTTTTGGTTCAAAGACAACTTCAAGGTTTGCAATTTAAAGATTATCTCAGGGCAATAGTTTTGGGAGTTCATCCAGCATTTTAATGATAAAGTTTGTATTTATAAGAGGTTGTATAATTTATGTAGATACAAATTATAATTCCTGGATTCTTCTTCAAGCTAATCCACTCTCCCTTAGCTCTCTTGATTAGAACAGAGTGTTAATGAGGCTATTTTCACAGTACTTGTTGAAAACGACTCATGACCGTGACCCACATTCTTGCACAGGTTGCCTTGAGCAGGTATCCATGCAGCCTAATGTGAATAGAAAGCTTTATCGTATGTTCATACTATCTCCAAGTATGTAGCCAAGCAGAAAAAATAAATCCTTTCTGCTTCCCATCTTGTAGAATGAAGGGAAGAAAATCTGTGGCCCTAAATGGATTTGGATTTAGGATAAAATGGCCACAGCCACCAGTAATATAAATTGTCCTTTTAAGCTACTGGTGACTTAAACAGTCCCTGCTGAGCTGTTGGAAGTCAAAGCGAGATAGTCTGTAGTCAACAATGCTGAAAAATATGAAGAATCTCAATCATTTTGTGGAGTAAATCTGTACATATTTATAGCAGATGGCTTAGAAATTACAGCAATTTGATACTTTGTTGATTTTATAAACATTCATAAATTAATATAAATATCTTGTGCTATAAATTTGTTTTGCTGGAATGCGTTGACTGGAAATTAAGTGCTTAGTCACAGAAACATCTGGGTAAGACTCTGTATGACTCAGGACAAACTCATCACCATGATTGAAACTTAAAGAGCATGGCTTCCTGACAGTGAGTCATGAACGTCATATTTTTATGCAAAGGGCAGTGGTCTCAACCACTTCTTTATCCACCTCACCCATCCACTGCCTCTCAGCCCTCCTCAAATCCTTTGAATAAATCTGTAAACTTGGATAGTAGAATACTGCCAATGCGGAGACAAAATGGCATTTTAAGCATAACTTTGTGCTTGCGTTAATGTTTAATGACCTCATACAGTTGTAACCACAGAAACGTAATTCTCTTTTTATAAATGATACCCATAAAGTTATGACATATTAGAATCCCGAATAAGAACATGGGATAGTCATTTTGGATTATTGCTTATCCAAGAAATTCATGAACAAAACTGAGAAGCAATCAACCAATTTCATTTAAACTAAATTCTAATTAGTAACATTGTTATTCTCAACAATAATTATCGAAAAACTTTATCACTGCTATGTTTATGCCATAGTTGTCATGATGGAGACTAATATATAAAATAAAATTATACACACTTTTTAGCAGATTGAGTCAGATATAGGATTTCATAAATATGCCTTTAGAAACTCTTGCCTTAAATATGTTTTTAATTATATGGTAATCCTGTGCCTACAGTGTTCAGACCACATGTTTAAATCAAAGAGTTTTAAGTAAAAGGTTAGAGCACTCAAATTCTAAAGAGTGCTGGCTTTTTTCTTCCATTTCTTTTTTAGAGCTTGTCACTATTTGACACAGACTGAAACTTTGATGTACATATAAGGTACGGTTTTCACTTTAAGGTTTAAGTTTATGATCTATTTTGTAGATCGAGGATGACATTCTGGGGTTGAAAAAGTGGTAAGATTCTTCCTGGAAAGAAAAGAAAATTCTCTGGCCTGGACCAACCATTTGGAAATAATTTAATCACACTCAGAATAATAAAAACATAGTTATTTTTCAAATGGTATTCCCAGAGGTGAGCAACCAATTTCACACCAAGAATAACCTTATCTAAGATTGACATTGCTTCAGTATCAGAAACACAAAGAACTACTGAGCCATGAAAATTTCTATTAACCACCAATTTTGGAGAAATCTGAGTAGTTTTCCACATGTTGCCTGATGCTGAGAAGGTTGGTTGCTATATGTCCATAAGATTCAACTGTGTCCAGACTGAAATATAAAATGAGTTAAACCAATTTAATACTGTCTCTGAATTCTAATGAAACAGTGAACCATTAAGTTCTTAAAAATATAAGAAAAATATTCTAGGAAGTTGGACTTCCTAGAATGTTTTTCTTATACTTTTTAAGCGCAATAATTTTACAAGTCTGCTATTAAAAGTATAAAAAGATTAACTTGACCAGAATTTTAAAAATATTAATATATTTAAAAACATTAAATAGGAAATTACAATTGAATTTTGCACATGATCATAATTTTTGACTAACAAAAATGTTATGCATATATCGTAATTCTCTAACATTTACTAGGCAGTTGCTATGTATCCACTGTTGTAGTGTTTTTGCCTGTGCAATTTCCCTTCTCTTTCATCTTGGGAAGTAGGTCCTGTTAGTGGGTCTGTGTAATTTTGTCTCTGCCTTTTTTCCCCTAGTGGATGTATCCAGATTCTGATAAGGGAGCATCATCTCTGTGGCCTGGGCACTCAGATCATAGGCTTAACACTTGAGATCTTGGGTTTCAGAGGCAACTTTCTAAGCTGTTAATGGTTTTTGACCAACTGACCAAGATAGTTAAGATCACTAGCATACTGAATAACATGAATCCTGATTAACTAAGAAAAAGGCTACTGATGAACTCCAGGATTTCTAATATTTACATTTATTATTTTTATGATCATGATAGCTGATTTTTATAATTCATTCATTTAACAAACACAGACTTATTATGCAACATGTGCTAGAAACTGTGTTAAACAGTGTTAAACAGGGAATACAAAAATGAGTAGTAACAAACGTGGTCCCTTCCATCTCAGAGCTTAGTGTTGGGGGTGGGGGAGGTTGAGGAGTACAGAGAGAGACAGAATTCAAATAACCACACAAGTTAATATAAAATTGTACCTGCCACAAATTTAGGAGTGATCCATAGTATGATGAGAGTTTTAATCATAGGATGTAACCTAGTTAGCAGAGAGAGGAAAGGATGCTCTAAGGAAATGGTGTTTGATCTGAGATCTGAAGGTTGATTAGGAGTTAACTAGGCAAACCAAACCCAAACCCAAACCCATTGCCGTTGAGTTGATTCTGACTCATAGTGACCCTAAAGGACAGAGTAGAACTGCTCTATAGGGTTTCCAAGGAGTGGCTGGTGGATTCGCACTGCAGACCTTTTTGTGAACAGCCATGCTCTTAACCACTGTGCCACCAAGGCTCCTAACTAGGCAAAATGGGAGCAAATTGAGGGAGAAAAGCATGTGCTAAAGTCCTGTGGCAGGAGAGAGCATGACAAGTAGGAGGAACTGAAAGAAGACTAGAGTGAATAGGAAGAAAGCATGGAACAAGCTGATGCTGGGATGTTAGGTAGCAGCTAGACATTGTAGGTTTTCATAAGTCAGGTCAAGGCATTTTGTCTTGGTCTAAAAAAGAACAGGTCTTAAAATTGAAGTATTTTGATCAGGGATAGGAGGGTGACATGAGTTGATATACTTTTTAGAAGAATCACATTTGAGGGAGACCAGAGTGGATGCTGGTAGACCTCTCAGTAATTTATTGTACTGTTGCAGGTGAAAGATGATGGTAACTTTGAATATCTAGTTTATTAAAAAGTTTATGCTCCATATTTGATGCCTTTGAATTATGGTGTTGGTGAAGAATATTGAATATACCATGGACTGCCAGAAGAATGAACAAATCTGTCTTGAAAGAGGTATAGCCAGAATGCTCCCTAGAAGCGAGGATGGCGAGACTTCATCTCACGTACTTACAAGTTATCAGGAGGGACCAGTCCCTGAGAAGGACATCATGCTTGGTAAAGGGTCGGCAAAAAAGAGGAAGACCTTTAATGAGATCAGTTTACATGGTGACCGCAATAATGGGCTCAAGCATAACAACGATCATGAGGATGGTGCAGGATTGGACAGTGTTTCGTTCAGTTTTACATAGGGTTGCTACAAGTCGGAACTGACTTGAAGGCACCTGACAACAAAAACAACATGCTGCATTTAGCATCTTTTCATCTCTCACTTTCTTCAAACAAATCCTGTTGAATCTCTCTTTCCCATCCCTAATGATATCTGGAACAGACCCATATCGGTTGGGTGCTTTTAGTCGTTTGGTCCAGTTCATGTTGGGCTCATATAAATCTTCTATCTTGCTTTCACTATTGGACTGTCCTCCTCCCGTCCTCTCAGCACCATCCAGGCTTTGGCTTGAAGCACTTTTGGTGGGGACAGAGTCTGTGCTTTCACACCTTCTTGCCTCTTCTATGTATGCTAAGAACCTAGAGAAGAGATGAAAGGAAAAAGGGCCCAATACCTTTTCTTTTAGCCAGTAGTGATGCCATTCTTTCTTGGCCATTATTATTTCACTGGTGAATTCCGACTGGTTGATGATATCTTCTTTGAAGCAGACTTCCAAATGCTACTGTCTTTTGTGGAACACTTATGTGGGTCCTTTACAGAGCATTACAGTGGCCTCCTCACTGCCTAGTTGCTCCCACCTCTCATGTTGCGTCCATAGCTTCTTGCTGCTAGCTTCTCCTTGCCCAGCAGTCAGCCCATCTGCATGAGGTACTGGCTAGATGACTCACAGGTAACTTCCATGGTCTTAACTGGACCCATGGGACACTTACTTATCCCTAGCCAAGCAAATGTGGCAATTCAGGCTGTTTCTTAGCTGCAACTATGAATTGATATCTCTTTCCAGTTCTTTTTTCTCTTCACTCAAATAATCACAAATAGCAGATAAACACAATTGCTATAAAAAGAGAAGCCAGTGAGAAACTACCCTGCAGTCTCTAAAAGAGATTTTTTTGGAACTCTCTTCATTTGACTTTGTGGGGTGGTGATGGTGTCCATGGGGTAATAGGTAGATCACAAAAGTACAGAATTCTCCTTTAATCGTAACTTCTACTTTTCTCCTGAATTCTCTCCCTCCTCATAGTCATCTTATATAGACTCAAGGGAGGTAGTGGGATGAAAGCTTGAGGATCAAGCTAGTTTGACACTTTTTAATAAACTCTGAAAAGGTATCTGGCTCTGAAATATTTTCTGGGGCTCTTTAGAATGTGGAGTAATTTTTATTTTATATTCCCAACTTTAGTTACTGCTTGAGTAAATTGCAATGGGAAACATCTTATTCAGCCTCCTATATGGCTTGAACTCTAATGGTGTTAAATGAGATGGAGAGAATGTGTTTGCCTGGAAAAATACATGATAAAATATAGAGTACTTGGTGATAGATTGAACTTAACAGTGAAGGAGAAAGAAGGGAAAAGGGTGACTCTTCTGTTTTATGTACTACTCAGTGGATGGTGGTATGATAGAAAATACTTGGAGGGGACAAAGTCTCCCCTTAATCCCACCCTGCCCCAGGGGAAGGGGAAGCAGGATGACAACATGACATGTGTTCGGCTTAGACATTTTGAGCTTGAGAAGATATCAAATAGATATGCAAGACTAGAGCTCAGAGGAGATGACTGGGCTGGAGATATACTCTTGGGAGTGTGTGAATGAGAGAAGATATATACTTGGGAGTCATCTTTTACAGATGATAACTGAAGCCATGGGCATGGGTGGCATTACTAGAGAGAGAACCAGTAATAAGAGTAGAATACAATGTACACACACACATATATGAATATAGATATCTACAGAAACACGGCTGCCTCTTGGCAGTGCAAGACCAAGAGGCAGTCATTAGAACAGAACAAGGGAATACTGCATGCTTTAAAATTGGAAAAAATATGTGTCAGTGTTATATCCTTTCACCATACTTATTCACTCTGTATACTGAGCAAATAATCAGAGAAGCTGGACTATAAGAAGAAGAACATGGCGTCAGGATTGGAAGAAGATTCATTAACAACCTTTGATATGCAGATAACACAACCTTGCTTGCTGAAAGTGAAGAGGATTTGAAACACTTACTGAGGAAGATCAAAGACTACAACTTTCAGTATGGATTACACCTCAACATAAAGAAAACAAAAGCCTCACAACTGGACCAATAAGCAACATCATGATAAATAAAGAAAAGATTGAAGTTGCAAGGATTTCATTTTACTTGGATCCACAATGAACACCTATGGAAGCAGCGGTCAAGAAATCAAAGGACTTTTTCCATTGGGCAAATCTGCTGCGAAAGACCTCTTTAACTTGTTAAAAAGCAAAGATGTCACTTTCAGGACTAAGGTGTGCCTGACTCAAGCCATGACATTTTCAATCAACTCATATGTCTGCAAAAGCTTGACAATAAGGAAGATTGAAGAAGAATTGATGCATTTGAATTGTGGTGTTGGTGAAGAATATTGAACATACCATGGGCTGCAAGAAGAACGAACAAATCTGCCTTGGAAAAAGTATAGCCAGTGTAAAAATGGTGTGGGGGTGGTGTCTGATCTCCTGACTTCACAAGGAGGAAGGAGAATCAAGATGAATAGCCCAAGGCAGAGTCCTATGAGAAGTCACACATGCCTCATCTCTCCACTATCTTTACTAATTATAACATTAACCCTCCCTCCCACGGCACTCTCTACTTCTCTGCTAGGTTCAATAATTCACTGCAGTGGCCACACAGAACTCACAGACAATACTATGATTATGGGGTTTATCAGGGAAGTAACAGGTTACGGTTCAGGTTGAGGAACACTCAGGATACAGTTCTTCCATCAGGACAACCTTTTCTCAGCCGTGCCTGAAGGCACACCTCTCTCTGGTCGTTAGCCTCTGCCCTGCTTGGACAAGTGTTACAAAGCTGTTTTAGCTCTGCCAATAAGTGCCCAGAGGCATCCCACTCTGCCAGTAAGCCGTGGCCTGAAGGGGCTCAGCTCTAGCTCTGTGGGTCGGCAAATCTATCTCTACCAAGTGCCCAGAGGCACCCTATTTCACCAGCAAGCCTCCTGCCCGAAGGCACTCAGCTTTCTCACTCCATAGGCTGGGAAGCCCACTGTGCCGTCTGCTGCTGCAGTTTCTTTGCCACCACTTCTTACCTTCTTCAGCGTTACAGCTCTCTGTCTCTCTTTATTGCTCTCCTCGTTCCAGAAGCTTCTCAGTGCAGGGATCCCAGGTTCAAAGGATGTGCTCCACTCCTCGCTCTTTTGCCTTGGTGCTGGTAAGATCCTCTCTCTGCAGCTGGATCTCATGGCCAGTTAATGATTGTCTAACTTTCAGTTCTTGGGACTTGAGGCAGAGGCCTGCCATCTGACCTGCCCATTCTGGGATTTGTCAGTCTCCACAGCCCCTGGGACCCCGGCCTATTTATTGTCTGGACTGATTCACCAGCTTCCGCAGCCTAGTGAACCAGCAGCCTGTGGTCTGATCTGCCAGTTTGGGTTCCTGGGCCACTGCAGGCATGTAGGTCGGGAGAAGCCTATGCCTAACCCACAGATTTGGGAACTGCCAGCCTCCACAACTGCATGAGTCATTCCTCAATACGGTTCATAAGTCCTGGGTTCTGTGAGACCCTCTAGCGAATTACAGAACCCAAAGACGGGAAGGAGAGTACTGAGGGGAGGAGGAGTAGTTGATGTTAGAGATGATGAAGTGGTGCAGTGGTTTGAAAAAGTTGGACATTTGGGGCATCTTTAACCTCTGCCTCATAGGAATCAGCTTTGTGCTGATCCTTATAAAATAAATTATTCTTTTAGCCAGCCTTCTCCTTAGAAGCAAGGATGGTGAGACTTCATCTAAGGTACTTTGGACATGGTATAAGGAGGGACCAGTCCCTGGAGAAGGGCATTATGCCTGGTAAAGTAGAAGGTCAGCAAAAAACAGAAAGACCCTCAATGAGATTGATTCACACAGTGGCTGCCACAAGGGCTCAAACGAAGGGTCACTATGAGTCAGAATCGACTCGATGGCACCTAACAACAACAACAGAAACACACACTCCAGAAATTAGAATGATTTTTAATGAAGTTTGTGAATTGTTGTCATTATGTCATACCCACATACACTCTATCGAGCTCTATCTCTTATATCTATATAAAATGTAGTATAGCTTGTCCTATAAACTCAAATAACTTGTTGGTGGGCACTTTAACCACTGGGCCACCAGGGCTCCTTGGATCCCTGAAAACACCCATTAAAGGTGTAGAAAAGATGTAACAGTGAACAACAATGACAGCAATCTGCAGAATTAATATTGTTTATTCAGATTTTCTCTCATATAAAGTTAAAGTAACCCTCTTGGCACGTATGGTTTGAAGGTGAACTTACGGTGGCAGTCCAAACAGATAGCTCTGCTTGCAGCATGATTTTCCACTGGTGCAGTCACTGTTGAGCTCCTTAACCTGCTGTTGTGACAGCACCTGAAAGACTCTAGGAGAAGCTTTGCAGAGCAGCTACACTTGTGATGTATTGGGAACTGTGAAGCTGCTCACGTGTTAAAATGTACATATAAAGGACTCCAAGTATAGCCAAGAAATGGGAATTGCACCTTGAAAACCTAGACCATCCAGAGAATGTTTTCTGCTGCATTATTAACAATCCTCTCTTAGTCAGGGAAGAAATACCTTCTTTTAATTTAATAGGTATTGTGCTAGAGTCCTTTGAGGCTCTAGCAGTGCTTTTTACTTAGGAGCACACTTAATTTTAATTTACACGTCGAAGTAATTATTGGACTCTTACAACATGGATGACCTGATATTATACATCTCTCTTCCCTCTCCCTTATCATTAAAAAGCACTCAAAACTAGAAAAGAATTATTTACCCCAGTGGTTTACACACTGTTTTTCATGAAGAGAAGTTTCTGAAAGAGATCAATTAAATGTTTTGCCAAAAATATCCAAACTAATGAAAGCAAGGCTTTGAACCAGTTCTTCCTAGTTCAGTCATGGCTGAGGAAGTGAAACCAGAATAGACCTGAATTTTACAATTTGGGTGAGCTGGAATGGTAACCAGAACAGGAAAAATTACGGGTCAAAGCCCTGCTAGAAACCTCATCTCTCTCTTAGAAAACAAGGGCAGCATACACATTGCATAGTAACCAAATCTCTTACCCTTTGGATTTTGAACAGAGTCAGAAACACAGAAACAGCAGTGCTCCGCTCAACGATGGCAGCTAACCATGCAACTCTGAATGTGTGTCACTCTCCACAGTCCTGGCAATAATCCAATCAGGCTTCTGAAAGGGCTCATTACATTTCTTTAGAGCCTCCCTTTCCAGGGCTTTGACCTGTAATTTTTCCTGTTCTGGTGATCGTTCTAGAGCACCCAAATTTTAAAAATTGGGGTATGTTCTGGTTTCACTTTGTTGGCCATGACTGAACAGGTTCAAACTGGTCCCTGAATGGAAGAGATTTGTTTTATTTTAAGCTGTCAAGCTTCGTCATCTTCTTTTTTTGTTGTTTTTGGTATTTTCAGTATTTAACATTGTTAATAAAATGACTGGATTTTGGGGTGCAATGACCTCATTAAGAGCAGTTTATTCTCTTAAAATTTATTTTATTGTACTGCTTAATTTTCCTGGCCACCACTTTTTTCAGTCATGGGAAGGACTCTGCTGTGATAAAGACCCCTTAAACAGGGAGATGTAGGAAGGCTGTGCCAGAGTCTCAGTGGGGTTAGGTTCTCATGTGTGATCATTTTCCAGGTAGCTTTGGTTGCCTAGGTGACCAAAGAAAAGTATGAGTTGCCAACCATCTTCCATTACTGCCCTTTCTATTCAAATTATGGTTCCTAGTGTAGAGATGGCATCCTTCCAGATCTATGCCCTCAACATTGTTGCTGGGTCATAAAACTTTAAAAATTCTTCTAGTGAATACATATTTCCAATTCCTGCAAAACGAGTGGGAGCAAATTATCCTGTTTCTGAGTGATTTATAATGAGCTTCCAAACAGATACCATTGTCAAGAATTCTCTATCGGTGATGTTAATCTAAAAGGAAATTGTCCTTCAGGAAATAGAATACAGTTTATTCTTGGAAATAAAGTAAACATAAAATCATCAATGAACCACTTAGGAAGGAAGAAAGTAAATGAGCATTTGGTGCTGGATACTAAGCTTGGTGCTAAGGATACAGACAACTGTGGACAAGACCTGAGCCCCTTTGAGGAGCTTACAGGGTTACAACCAACTAAACAAAGCATTACCCTATGGAATGAAGAGTGCAATGGTGGTAGGGAGTTGGGGAACAGAGACAAGAATTGATAAGGAAGGGTACCTGTGCCAGTCCTCTGGAGTCAGGAGAGTGGCTTCTTGTTCAAAGGTGATTGTTGACTAGTTTGAATTGGGGAGAAAGGAAAGAAGGGCGTTTTGGGTTGTGTGAATACCATATGCAAAGGCCAGAGGTGAAAGAAAGTGTAGCACAATTGAGAAGCAGAAATAGGTTAGTATCACCGGGGTACAGAGGTAAGGAGAGGTAGAAAAAAAGACTGTTTTCTGTAAATCAATATGATTTAATCGCCCCTGATTTCTGATCATTTTTAGAACCCATAATGAGGTTGCCCTTTAGTCTTTGAGAAACATTTTTTTTATTTTTATTTTACTGTGTTTTTGGTGAAAGTGCACATAGCAAAGTAGGTTCCCATTCAACAATTTCTACACATATGTCCAGTGACACTGGTTAGATTTCTCACATTGTATCAACATTCTCATTATTTCCATTCTAGTTTTTCTGTTTCCTATATCCTAGTCTCCCTGTACCACCCTCATCTATGCTTAAGAGTATTTGTTGACCAATTGATCTCATATAGATGCTTTTTCAAAAGAGCACAGAACTTAAGAGTGATATTCATTACTTTATGAGATAACCTGCTATTTAGTTAAAAGGTTACTTGAGAGGATAGTTTCGGTTCACGATTTAAAGAATATCTCAGGGCAATAGTCTTGACGATTCCTCCAGTCTCAATGGGTCCAGTAAATCTGGATTTTTTGAGAATTTGGAGTTCTAGTCCACATTTTTTTCCCTTTCTATCAGGATCCATCTATTACAGCCCTGATCAGAGTGTTCAGTAGAGGTAACCGGGCACCATCTAGTTCTTCTGGTCTCAGGGTTGAGGAGGCTGTGGTTCATGTAGACAATTAGTCCAGTAGACAGGTTCCTTCTTTGAATCTTGGGTTTCCTTCTTTCTCTTTTGCTCCAGATGAGTAGAGGCCAATAGTTGTATCTTAAATGGCTGAACACAAGCTTTTAAAACCCTAGACGCTACTCACCAAACTAGGATGTAGAAGATAAACTTCATGACCCATATCCTTCTAATGCATTCCTTTTCTGTTTATGTTTGCCTGAGTTGGTCTCTCTTGTTTGTAAACAAAAACTTTGCTGGTACAGCTCCATTTGGGTGTTTAGAAAAAAGAGGCTAGGAAGGATTATGAATCTTGCTGAAGTTCTTGAAGTTAGTGAATAGTGGAGGAGGAATTCAACCCATTCATTAACCTCACTCCTAGACTTCTCGGACTACAATAAATCCTTGGAAATACTTTCTTTAAAATAATAACTTTGAGTTTTGTTAAGTCTTCTATGAAAACATCAATATATTTGTTTTATAAATGGGTATACAGGGTGTTTTAGTATTCAATATGAAGTTTTTTTTGGGCAATTTAAGGCAGTTACTGGTTGAATACAAAGATATTTAATAAAACCTTATTTGTTAGCATTCTCATTGGTAAATTCTCTACCCAATATTATTATGATCTTGATGTTTTTTGTTCATCTGACAATTTTCTACATACGAAGCTCAACATAAAAGAAATAGATTTCCAAATACATTCTAGTGTGTGAAATCAGGATTAAATGATGAAGTAGAAATTATAGTATTTTACAGTATTAATTTAGTTAATTGATAAAAATGAACTATGATTTAAATATTTAACAGTAGGTTCTAGAGAAAAATATTTATAGGTTACAGTATGAATAGAGGCAAACCCTTGAAACATCCTTTGGAGAATGATGAATGCCGTGAATTTGAATTGCTCAGGTCCCTGGTGATGTTATACTTCCTTAATCTGTTCTACCAGAGTTATATGTCTATTGCATAAGCCTCAGGGTATGTCATGATTTTTTTCAGAATTGTATGATGTCTTGCAGAAATGATCTGGCTTATACCAGTCTCAGGCTATGGTGTTCAGATTTTGATGATGATGCTACTGGGGTCATCAAAGCAGTTTGGGACCAAAAATGCCAACCATAAATCCAGGGAATAAGTTGAAATTCAAGTCGAACTATTAAGCCAGAGATGGATTTGGGTACAAGCCAAGGTTGAATATGAAGTTAGGAATGAAGGAGGCCATAATCCTCTTTAATCAGCAAGATGAAAAATGTGGAACATCAAGGCAGGAGGATTTGGGGAGGGTAAAGACAGAATAAACAGTGAACAGAACCAAGACTGGAGGCCGTGAGGTGTATGTCAACGTTTTCTCAATACCTGACTACTCAAGCTGGTGATTCTCCACCTTGGGTTACATATTAACTACTCTGAGAAAATACTTGTGGGATTTTTCCAGTGAGTTTCTGGATAGATGTATCTGACCTTTTCATTTGCTTAAGGACCGCTTAGTCAACCCAGTGATGTCTGTAAAAATCGAGAAACAAATTCAATGAGTTACGGCACATGACATTTAAAATTATTGGAAATTTATCCACAGATCAGAGAAAATAATTCCCTCTTCCACTAATCCCCAGATTTAATGTTTTTAATTAAAGTAATTTATGTACAAGATAAAAAATGAAACAGAATACAAAAGCTTGTAATGAAAAACAACAGACCCCCGTACACCCTCAACATTTCCAGTTTTGTTTCCCAGAGGAAACTAATATAAATAGTTTTTATTTTTATTCATTCTGGTGATTACTTTTATGTCACTTGATTTATTGACCTATATATTTATTTGAGAATTTAAAAGAATAGGATTTAGCTGACACTGCACACTCTTTCCCCATTCTCTTATCATAATTTTTATATAGTTCTTCTGTTAACTACATTTATGCCTTTAAATTATATACTCTATTTGTTATTGCATTGCATTGGGCAAATCTGCTGCAAAAGACCTCTTCAAAGTGTTGAAAAGCAAAGATATTACTTTGAGGAAAAGGTGCACCTGACCCAAGCCATGATATTTTTAATCGCCTCATATGCATGCAAAAGCTGGACAATGAATAAGGAAGATCAATTGGCATAACACAGTTTATAAAGAAAATGTTCTACATTCTACCTTGGTGAGTAGCGTCTGAGATTTTAAAAGCCTGTGAGCAGCCATCTAAGATACTCCACTCATCTCACCCCTTCGGGAGCAAGGGAGAATGAAGAAAACAAGACACAGTGAAAAGATTAGTCCAAAGTACTAATGGACCACAGCTACCACGGCCTCCACCAGACTGAGTCCAGTACAACTAGATGGTGCCCAGCTACCACCACTGACGGCTCTGACCGGGATCACAACAGAGAGTCCTGGACAGAGCTGGAGAAAAATGTAGAACAAAATTCTAACTCACAAAAAAAGACCAGATTTACTGGCCTGACAGAGACTGGAGAAACCCCAAGAGTATGGTCCGCAGACACCCTTTTAGCTCAGTTATGAAGTCACTCGCAAGGTTCACCGTTCAGCCAAAGATTAGACAGCCCCGAAAGACAAAATGAGACTAATGGGGCACAACAGTCCATGCATAAGGACTAGAAGGAAGGAGGGAACAGAAAAGCTGGTAATAGGGAACCCAAGGTTAATAAGGGAGAGTGTTGACTTATCATGGGGTTGCTAACCATTGTCATAAAACAATATGTGTACTAACTGTTTAACAGGAAGCTATTTGTTCTGTAAACCTTCATCTAAAGTACAATAAAAAAATAATAAAATAAAACATGATTTGGTTAAAGAAAAAAGAATTGATGTCTTTGAATTATGGTGTTGATGAAGAATATTGGATATACCATGGACTTCCAGAAGAATGAACAATTCTGTCTTGCAGGAAGTATGACCAGAGTCCTCCTTGAAAGTGAGGATGGCGAGACTTGGACATGTTATCAGGAGGGACCAGTCCCTGGAGAAGGACATCATGTTTTGTGTGGTACAGGGTCATCAAAAAAGAGGAAGACCCTCAACGAGATGGATTGACACAGTGGCTGCAACAATGGACTCAAACATAGCAACTATTCTGAGGATGGTGCAGGACTGGGCAGTGTTTTGTTCTGTTGTATATACGGTTGCTATGAGTCAGAACTGACTCAATGGCATCTAACAACGTTTCTTATTCCAACAAATTTAAGCAACATCTCTTGACACCCCCTGTTGTTGTTGTTGTTAGTTGCTGTTAGTCAACTCCAACTCAGGGAAACCCCAGGTGTTAGAGAGTAGAGCTGCTCCATAGGGATTTTTGACTGTAATCTTAATGGAAGCAAATTGCCAGGTCTTTTCTCTGTGGTACCACTGTGTGGGCTCAAACTGCTAACCTATAGATTAGCAGTTGATCACAAACCATTTGCACCACTTAGGAACCCAACACCTCCTCAACCTTGAAAGATGATACTAGGAGAGCCTCTACCCTTGTCTTTGCCCCTCTTTTTCCAAGCCCTCCCACTTCGTGTCAGCTCCACCTTAATTTTACTTTATAACATTATATTTACATTACAACATTATATTCTACAACCACAAGAAATATTTCAAGTGTGTACAGAGGTTGATTTCTAAAAGTAGAAAAGTTACTAGTAAGTCTGTTCCCTTGAACTTTTTCTTTAATGCTGTTGTTTTTTCTTCATATGTCCAGTGATCTTTAGCTGTTTGTTCATGTTTAAGAATCAAGGACTCGGGTTGAATTTGAAGGAAGTAACTGTTTAGAGCTTTTGCCCACTAAACTGAAAAACAGACTCGTCGCCGTTGAGTTGATTCTGACTCATAGCAACCCTATAGGATAGAGTAGAACTGCCCCATAGGGTTTCCAAGGAGTGGCTGGTGGATTTGAATTGCCAACATTTTGGTTAGAAGCCATAGCTCTTAACCACCGGACCATCAGGGCTCTGTATTTTTTCACACTAGGTGTTTTCCATAAATAAGAAATATTACTGTGAGCTCTGTGCATGGGAAAAAGCTTATCAACTGGCAGACTTCACTTAAGGAAAAGGAGGAGAGGAGCCATTTTTTAGCCTGAGGTTCCCAACAAGCCAGAATGGGAAGGACTTTACTCTGGAGCTCCATAAGGCATCCCACCAACTCTACTTTCCATAGTGGTGTTGTTGTTAGATACCATCGAGTTGATTCTGACACATAGTGACCCCATATAACAGGGTAGAATTGCCCCATAGGATTTTCTTGGCTATAATCATTAGGGGAGCAGATAGCCAGTTCTTTCTCCCATGGAGCTGCTGGGTGGGTTCGAACAGCCAACATTGCCATAGTAGTTTAGTAAATTCATTTGAAGTTCTCTGTTGTTTGCCTGGGTAAAACCTGGGCAGCCTTGCAGATCATGGGTTTGGAGAATGCAGGGGATGGCAGGCTTGATTATCAGTTCTGAAGACAATTTTATCTTTTCTCTTGCTTGTCCTCCTTTGTACCTGCTAAGTCTGGAACTTCTCTGGAATCTGGCTTAGAAGATAAATTTTCTTCTCTGCTGTCATCCTTCTCTGCATATTTTGCACTGCTCTTTTTCATCTGTCAGCAGGCTTTTACTCTGTTTCGGTCTTTCAGAAATTTGTTGGAAATCTCTTATTGCTGGATGGACCTTCTCAATTCTCTCTTCTGTTAATGTATTTACTTCTATATCATCATTTTATTAGGGTATTGTAAGGGATGGAGATAAACACTTGCTGTAAATCTGCACTGTTGAATCAGAAAACCAACAATGACTTTTTGACCCCTCTTTGGCAAGATCTCACAAACTTCTCTCAAAGTAAAAAGAAAAGAAAAGAAAAGAAAAGAAATTAGGTTGCTATATTTATAGTCTTTTGAAATATGTATGAAGCTACTTACAGTTTTAATATTATTCATCAAGGACATGGAGCTAGATCCTCCTCTGATATGATTCAAGCATCAGTTTTCTCTGTCAAGTGAATCACTGAAAGTTTCCCGGGATATGAGAGTAAGGTAGATGTTTAGTTCCTATAGTAAATGCTGATATATTCCCCGGTGCAGTACTGAGGTTGTTTTTGTTTGCTTGATAGCTTATTTGTTTACGGGAAGAGGGGGTGAGAACAACTGAGGAAACCTTAGAGGAAACTTCATTGGAGGTTTTTAAGACCAAACTTCTTCTGCTTCTGCTAGGTTGATTTTGACATTTCAGTGCACCTCGGAGAGGTGTCAACTGAGCATGAACGGAGAGTACAGCCAAGGCTACTATTTCTTGACAGGGAGAAGAGGAGGGAGCTAGGTTTCAGCAAAAAAAGATTTAAGGTAAGTGTGAGATCAAAGCTTTCTAACAAATGGAAATTAGGGCAGAACTCTTAGGTGTAAAACTGTATGGAAGCTCAGTCAGGTAGGCATGATTGAACCATCTGCCTGCAGATTTCATGTTCCAGACATGGGGAAGTTTGCAGTCAAGAACTGAAAATCATTCCTTGAGAGTTGATTTGTTCATTCATTTGCTTAATCATCATTTATTCATTCCACAAATATTTTTTGACCAACCATTAAGCTGGTTACTGTGAGGTTTCTGGGGATCCACTGCGGGAAAATTCAGAATTGGTTTTTCCAAATAGAGAGATGAAGATCTAACGTGGGTGCAAACAACTAAAGAGGCAATACTCTTTCCCAAGATCTAGCTATAGCCAAATCACATCAGAGTAAGTCAACAGATTCTGCCATGGTTATTATGTCCTTACGTGCCAATTATAGCTCAGTAATTTATGAGATGTTTCAAATACAAATACTGGTATTAATAATGTAAATACATGAGGAGTCCCTGGGTGGCACAGAAGGATACCTGGTGGCATACTGCTTGAAGCGTTTGGCTGCTAAACAAAAGGTCAGCGGTTAGAACCCACCAGAAGCTCTGCTGGAGAACGATGTGGCAATCTGCTTCCATAAAGATTTATAGCATTGGAAACCCTATGGGGCAGTTCTACTCAGTCCTATAGTATCACTAGGAGTCAGAATTGACTTGATGGCAGTGGGTAGTGGATGGTGGCACAAATGGTTAAGCACTCGACTACTAGCTGAAAGATTGGTGGTTCAAACTTACCCAGAGGTGCCTCAGAAGACAGGCCTGGCGATCTGCTTCCGAAAGGTCACAGCCTTGAAAACTGTGGAGCAGTTCTACTCTGACACACATGGGGTTGCCATATTTGGAATAGACTTGACAACAACTAACATCAACGATTACATGGCTTAAATTAAAAAAAAAAAAAGACGAGAAAAATGAATTAAAAAAGGAGCAAAGTTGAAATGATGTAAATACATTAATAAGAGTGTGGAAAGTCTTAACTGTCAGTTGAAAACTATCTCTGTAACATACTATTCTGAGCAGTATTCAAGTACAAGTGATGTGGGTTCCCAAAATTTTGTAAAGAAAAGCTACAGTTAATTTTTTGAAGCCTTAATTGCACCAAGGGGTTTTGATGGGCCACATATACTTCATTTCATTTCCAGCTGAGAAAATGGAAGTGTGATGTCTGGTTCATTCTAAGCATATTCTAGAATCAACGTGTTGCGTTCTGATCAACCCTTGACATCTCTTTCTCTGTCCTGATCCTTACCTGAATATCTGCTTGCAACTATGAGATTTGATAAAGCGTGTGAAAGACTTAGTGTAGGGCCTAAAAATACTGTCTCCCTTTAGAGATGAAGCTGAGAAAAAAATTAATGGAAAAGAATGAACTGAGCAAGCATTTAACAAGCTAAAGCTACATCAAAAGGACAGAAAAAACCACTTGATAATAAAAACGTTGCTTTAATTGAAACTGGGCAAAAAGCCAGAGGTACTGGAAGGAGAATCTTAAACATACTGAATTTTTTCAGGATGAAACACTCCATAACTCTAGGTTAAAATGTGAAATTTTCCTAGCAAATTGTCAGGCTGTATCAAGTTCTCTTACTGAGGTCCTGGAGTGAGCTATTGTTCATAAATTTCCTTTCTTTCTAATTAAACAATAGATATAGATACATCTAATAATTAAAAAGGAATTTATCAAATATCTATCATGTATAAAAATTTCCCATCAGGAAATTCACTTATTTCTTTGATTATAAAGAAATCATTTAACAGATTGCACTGAAATTCTTATTAAAACACCTAAGCATTTGTAGACTGTAACAATATCTATACTTGGTAAAGAAACTTTATTTTGATGCAATAAAACTAATAATCCTTTGTGTTCTATCTTAGGCTATTTTACAACTTTGTCAGTTTTGAGGTTTACATGTTTGAGATCCATCTTCCCTATCATACCGTGTGTGTGTGTGTGTATATATATGTATATATGTACATGAGTATATATATATATATATATACATATATATATATATACTCATAGCTACCCTGTAGGACAGAGTAGAACTACCCCATGGAGTCTCCAAGGAGCGGCTAGCGAATTTGAACTGCCAACTTTTCGGTTAGCAGCCTAGCTCTTAACTACTGCGCCACCAGGGCTCGCTCTCTCTCCACACACACACACACGCACACACACACACACACACACACACACACACACGCACATATATATATAAAACCAAAAGGGAAGAAAGTGCTCAGCATTTCTCAAGCTGAAATAACTGAAGAAAAAATTCAAGCCTCAATTTGCAGTAGGGAAGGATTCTATGGGCAAAATACTGAACAACACAGCAAAAGAAGCATAAAAAGAAGATGGAAGGAACACACAGAGTCACTGTACCAAGAAGAATTGGTTGACGTTCAAATATTTCAGGAGGTAGCATATGATCAAGTTCCAATGGTACTGAAGGAAGAAGTCCAAACTGCACTGGTGAAAAACAAGGCTCCAGGAATTGACGGAATACCAGTTGATATGTTTCAACAAATGGATGCAGCACTGGAAGTGCTTACTCGTTTATGCCAAGAAATTTGGAAGATAGCTACCTGGCAAACTGACTGGAAGAGATCCATATTTATGCCTATTCCAAAGAAATGTGATCTCACAGAATGTGGAAATTATCGAACAATATCATTAATATCACACACAAGTAAAATTTTGCTGAAGATCATTCAAAAGCTGATGCAGCAGTACATCGACAGGGAACTGCCAGAAATTCAAGCCGGATTCAGAAGAGGATGTGGAACGAGGGATATTATTGCCGATGTCAGATGGATCTTGGCTGAAAGCAGAGGACACCAAAAGATGTTTACCTGTGTTTTATTGACTATGCAAAGGCATTTGACTGTGTGGATCATAACAAATCACAGATAAGATCGCAAAGAATGGAAATCCCAGAATACTTAATTGTGCTCATGAGGAACCCGTACATAGATCAAGAGGCAGTGGTTCGAACAGAACAAGGGGATACTGCGTGGTTTAAAGTCAGGAAAGGTGTGTGTCAGGGTTGCATCCTTTCACCATACTTACTCAATCTGTATGCTGAGCAAATAATTCAAGAAGCTGGACTATATGAAGAACAGGGCGTTAGGATTGGAGGAATACTCATTAACAACCTGTGATATGCAGATGACACAACCTTGCTTGCTGAAAGTGAAGAGGACTTGAAGCACTTACTGATGAAGACCAAAGACCACAGCCTTCAGTACGGATTACACCTCAACATAAAGAAAACAAAAATCCTCACACCTGGACCAATAACCAACATTATGATAAATGAAGAAAAGACTGAAGTTGTCAAGGACTTCATTTTACTTGGATCCACAATCAATACCCATGGAAGTAGCAGCAAAGAAACCAAATGACGCATTGCTCTGGGTAAATCTGCTGCAAAAGACCTCTTTAAAGTATTAAAAAGTAAAGATATCACCTTGAAGACTAAGGTGTGCTTGACCAAAGCCATGGTGTTTTCAATTGCCTCATATGCATGCAAAAGCTGGGCAATGAATAAAGAAGACTGAAAAAGAATTGATGCCTTTGAATTATGGTGTTTGTGAAGAATGTATCTGTCTTGGAAGAAGTAAAGCCAGCATGCTCCTTAGAAGGAAGGATTGTGAGACTACGTCTCACATATTTTGGACATGTTATCAGGAGGGACCATCCCTGGAGAAGGACATCATGTTTGGTAAAGTAGAGGGTCAGTGAAAAAGAGGAAGACCCTCAATGAGATGGATTGACATGGTGGCTGCAACAATGAGCTCAAGCATAATGACAATTGTGAGGATGGTGCAGGACTGGCCAGTGTTTTCTTCTGTTGTACATAGGGTCACTATGAGTTGGAACCAATATGATGACACCTAACAATGCCAACAACATATATACATACATATATACATATTTATATCAAGGAAATGACTCGTGCAGTTGTAGAGGCTGGGAAGTCCCAAGTCTGCGAGTCAGGCATCAGGCTGGAGGCTTCTCCTGACTCATGGAGCTGCAGGGGCTGACAATCCCAAGATAGGCAGGTCAGATGGCAGGCTGCTGGCTCAAGTTCCAAGAACCAAAGTTGAGATGATGACAAGCTGAATGCAGGATCCAGAGGAGAGCAAAAGCCAGTGAGCTTTGCCAGAAAGTCCAAATATATTGAATGCAGGCCATACCTGCAAGGAAACTCCCTTTCAACTAATTGGCTGCTAATAGCATATCTCATCAGGGAGAAGATTACATTATATCAGATCTTTTCATGGAGATGATTACCTCATTACATAACTGCCAAACTACATCATAACTACCAAACCACTAAAAATCGTGGCCCAGCCCAGTTGACACACAACCTTAACCATCACAACAATCATGCTTTATATCTAAGTGGGTGAAAATTTGTAAGATTCATGGAATTTTTGTATGACTTTATCTTACAAATTCACTGGCAGAGATACTAAAAAATAGAATTGTGAAAATCCAATAAGCCAAAAATGAGTGCAGATCGAGATAGATAATTGATGTGCTAGAGGTATGACAGCCCATAGTCCATACTGTCAGGAAAACTTTCTTCTGGTGAAGCTGAGGTGCCAGGTAGCCAGACATTTTTCCACTGGAGATACATGATTACCCAGGCACCCACAGCCATGCAGCGTTTTTGGAGCTCCAAGGAGTGGGTAGGAAGCCAGTTTCAGTGCAGGGCAGGGCTAGGTAAAATTAATTTTACCTACTATTCTGTCAGAAATATAGAAAATGAAATTTCTAATGTTGCTTATGTAAATTTAAAGGTAAGAGCAAAACACATTGTTTTTTGCAAATATTTCTAAGGAGAATATTGATATCAGATGGATGCCAGAGACAGTTAATAATAATAGTAATAAGAAGAACATCAACAACAATGTTGTTGTTAGCTGCCGTAGAGTTGATTCCAACTCATGGCGACCTTATGTACAACCGCATGAAACGTTGCTTGGTTCTGCATCATCTTCACAACTGCCAGCATGTTCCAGTCCATTGTTGCAGCGATTGTGCCAATCCATCTCACTGAGGTTCTCCGAAGCCCTTGTTGGCCCTCTACTTCACCAAACATGATGTTCTCCTCTCGTGATTGATCTCTCCTGATGACATGTTTAAAACATGTGAGTTGGATGATGTTCTGTTGTGATCCATAAGGTTTTCATTAACTAATTTTTGGAAGTACATCACCAGGCCTTTCTTCTTTGTCTGTCTTAGTCTGGAAGCTCCACTGAAATCCATCCACCACGAGTGCCCCTACTGGGATTTGAAATACCAGTGGCATAGCTTCCAGCATCATACAACATGCAAGCCACCACAGTATGACAGAATGATAGATGGGTGATGGAACAACAACACTAGCAGATGACATTTTCTGAGTGCTTACTATTTGCAAATACTTTATTAAGCAGTTTGCGTGCATTATCTATATCATTCCCTCAGACTCTGTATGATATGCACTGTCATTAGATCTGTTTCATAGGCGAGGTAGCTGCAGGTACAACAAGTGCACCAGGAAGTGGGAAGTGAAGATTCAATCCTGGACAACTTGGCCCAAATCCTATGGCCTTGATCTCTGTATAACGCTGCCTCATATCAGAAAATTCTGCATGTGATTGTCTGGGGATATAACTGGATCCTACCCTGGGGAACATGGCAGGCAGTTACTGCAAAGTGGATAGGGCAGGTCTGTGGGGAAAGCCAATACAGAAGGCCCATCAAGAGTAAGACTTTCCATAGGGAGTGTGACGGTTAAGATTGTGTGTCAACTTGGCTGGGCCATGATTCTCAGTGTTTATATGTGATCACTCCCATGATTGAATATGCTGTGAGTAGCCAATCAGTGGAAACGGAGTTTCCTTGAGGGTGTGGCCTGCATCCAAATATAAGCAGATGTTTTGGCTTTTTGCTTACTCTGGATCCTGCGGCTGCCTCCTGTTTGTCTGACTTCCAGTTCTTGGGAATTGAGCTGTCAGCTTATCTGCCGAACTTGGGATTCATCAATCGTCACAGCCTGTGAGCAGAGCCCTGCTCTTTGACCTGCCAATCTTGGGTTCGCCAGCCCCTGCAGCTACATGAATCAGGAGAAACCTTGCAGTCTTGCCAGCTAATCTCGGAATTTGTCGAACTTCACAACCTGTGAGCGGGAGCCCTGCTCTCCGACCTGCAGATCTGGGCTCACCAGCTTTTGTGGCTGCATGAATTGGGAGAGGCGTCTACCCTGATCCATGGACTTGGGACGTTCTAGCCTCTACAATCATGTGAGCTGTTTCCTTGGTATAAATCTCTCTCTCTATATATTTATATGCTTTACTGGTTTTGCTTCTCTAGAGAACCCAGCCTAAGACAGGGAGTCTGCAGCTTTATGCTCAGGAGGCCATCTACTAAGACGTCTGTTGTAACCCTAAGTACCAAAGAGAGGGAGCACATTTTGCAAAGTTTTAATTTGGTCTAATAACTGTATAATCAGCCAATTTGTGTTTTGTTTGTGAAAGGAGATAAAAGACATTTTAAGATATAGAAATGGCTGACACCTATGTAATATTCTGAAAAAAAGTCGCCTGATGTCACAATCCAATTGACAGACACTGAATGACAGGCCGAGAAGATGAAAAAGAGTAAAAAACAATTAGTACTATTGCAATTAAGTGGAAAGGTGAGGAAAGTTGAACTATCTATGGAATAAAGTAAAAAATTTTCTATACAACAATGAAAATTAAAACATTAAAAATATGTAGTACTAAAAAATCATATAATAATCTCTGTACAATATCTCAGATTAAATTAACAAAGACTGGTATGTGAATGAGAAACACTTGAACAGCTTAAATGTTAGCACTAGTAGAAATACTTCAGATCATAAAAGTCAAATAATAAAAAATTAAAGTTCACGTGGTAAAAACAAAGAAACAAAGAAAACAGCAAGAACATAAAATTAGACAGCAGAAGCCAGATCAAACAAATAAGCTATAATTGAGTAGAAAAAAAGATTTGTGTGTCTGTCTGAGAGGAGTCAGTCATTATAAACAACATCATTAAAAACATACCCACTCTAGACATATTGCTACAATTTTTTTTAAATCATGAAGATAAAGAAAAAATTCTAAAAGCATGTGAAAACAATTTAGGATGGCTGTTTAATTTTACAGATAGAAATCTTTGGTGAGGTAAAAACAAAAATCAAATTAATTAACAATGAGTCACATAAACGAAGTGTAAAAGCTGTTCAAAATAAAAGAATTGGCAAAGTTTTATCAGGCAAATAGAAGCTTTACACTATTAGTATCAGATATATAGAATTTCAGGTTAAAAACATTAAATGACTGTAAAGCATTAAGTGGGGCAAAGAAAAATTAAAGACTTCAATGTAAAAATAAAAGTGTAAACAACTTAAATAAATTTTTGATCAATTGCTGTGTAATCTGGCAGTGCAGGACCTTCTAAAGCTTGTCACAAAAACAAAAAACCATAAAGGAAAATAGATCTTAAAGATTTAAAATTTCAAACTTCCACATGCCAAAAAATAGATAAATAAATCAGTAATAAAATTAAAAGGCAACAACAAAGCTGAGGAAATACCTGCAACATTTATGACAGACAAAAGATTAATGTTTTCAATGTTTTTAAAAAGCAAACAACAACAAAAGGAAAAACTCAAGAGAAGAATGGGTAAATCACAAAATGGGACAAAAATATAAAAGAGATGACACATGGAAACAGCAAAGAAACATGTAAAAAAGGTTCACCCAATAGAGATCAAAGACATGCAAAATAAAATGACAATCTAGTTTTCGCCTGTCAAACTGACAAAAGAGGTTTTTTTTTTTTCCATTTTGTTTTAAAAATAATAATGGAATTTTCAGTTTTGAGGTAATTGAAAATTCTCAAACATCGTTGAAAGGCATATAAATTACCAGTCTTTCTTTCTTATATAAAATTTATTTTATTTTTGTTGTTGTTGAGAATATAGACAGTGGAACATACACCAATCCAAGAGTTTCTACATGCACAATTCAGTGACATTAATTACATTCTTCGACTTGTGCAACCATTCTCACCCTCCTTTTCTGGGCTGCTCCTCCCCCATTAACATAAACTCACTGCCCCTAAGTTTCCTATCTAATCTTTGGAGTTGCTGTTGTCAATTTGATCCCATATAGATAGATCTTATAAGAGCACAATGTACAAGGTAGACAATCTTTACTAGTTAAGCTAAACTATTGTTTGGTTTTAAGAAGACTTCAGGTGATACTTTTGGTTTAAAGTTTAGAGATTATCTCAGGGAAATAGTTTCAGGGCTTCATCCAGCCTCCATGGTTCCAGAAAGAGTGGATTCCATGAGAATTAAAAAGTTTGTTCTGTATGTTCCCCCTTTTGATCAGGATTCTTCTATAGAGTCTTTGATCAAAATGTTCAGTAGCAGTAGATAGGCACCATCCAGTTCTTCTGGTCTCATGGATAAAGGGGTAGTTGTTCATGGAGGCAATTTGCCAAACATTCCATTTCCTCCTCCTATTCTGACTCTCCTTCTTCCTCTATTGCTCCAGGTAAATAGAGACCAATCATTGTACATTAGAAATCTTTCTTTTTTTTAACCTTTTTTTTTTTTTTAAATTATACGTTAGATGAAGGTTTATAGAACAAATAGTTTCTCATTAAACAGCAAACATATTGTTTTATGACAATGGTTAACAACCCCACAACATGTCAACACTGTCCCTTCTCAACCTTGGGTTCCCTACTACCAGCTTTCCTGTCCCCTTCTGCCTTCTAGTACTTGTCCACGGACTGTTGTGCCCCTTTAGTCTTGTTTTGTCTTACAGGGCTGTCTAATCTTTGGCTGAACGGTGAACCTCGGGAGTGCTTCATTACTGAGCTAAAACGGTGTCCGGGGGCCATACTCTCGGGCTTCTCCGGTCTCTTTCAGGCCAGTAAGTCTGGTCTTTTTTTGTGAGTTAGAATTTTGTTCTACATTTTTCTCCAGCTCTGTCCGGGACCCTCTGTTGTGATCCCAGTCAGAGCAGTCAGTGGTGGTAGCCCATCTAGTTCTACTGGACTCAGTCTTGTGGAGGCCGTGGTAGTTGTGGTCCATTAGTCCTTTGGACTAACCTTTCCATTGTTTCTTGTTTTCTTTATTCTCCCTTGTTCCTGAAGGGGTGAGACAAGTGGAGTATCTTAGATGGCTGCTCACAGACTTGTAAGACCCCAGACACTACTCACCAAGGTAGAATATAGAACGTTTTCTTTATAAACTGTGTTATACCAATTGAGCTAGCTTTTCCCTGAGACCATGGTCCCCACAGCTGTCCACCCAGCCCTCCATTCAGGGAGTTTGGATGTGTCTATGGTGCTTCCGTGACCTTGCCTTATAGAAGTTGTGCTGGCTTCCCCAGTATTGTGTACTGTCTTACCCTTCACCAAAGTTACCACTCATCTATTGTCTATTTAGTATTTCCCCCCACCCCTCCCATCCCTCATAATCAACAAAGATTGTTTCTTTTTGTGTATAAAATTTTTCATGAGTTTTTACAGTAGAGGTGTCATATAATATTTGTCCTTTTGTGACTGACTTATTTCACTCAGCATAATGTCTTCCAGTTTGATCCATGTTATTAGATGCTTCACAAATTCATCATTGTTCTTTATCATTGCATAATACTCCATTGTGTGTATGTACCATAGTTTGTTTATCCATTCATCTGTTGATGAGCATCTAGGTTGTTTACATCTTTTTGAATTGTTAACAATGCTGCAGTGAACATGCGTGTGCATATGTCCATTAGAACTTCGCCTGACTTGTAATGTCCAAAATTTTTTTTCCCAGTCTGTAGGTTCTCTTTTTACTCTTTAGTGAAGTTTTTTGATGAGCATAAGTGTTTAATTTTTAGGAGATCCCAGTTATCTAGCTTATCTTCTGGAGTTTGTGTGTTGTTAGTTATGGTTTGTATCCTGTTAATACTGTGTATTAGGCCTGCTAGTATTGATCCAATTTTTTTTTTCCATGAACTTTATAGTTTTTGGCTTTATATTTAGGTCTTTGATCCCTTTTGAATTAGTTTTTGTATATGGTGTGAGGTATAGGTCTTGTTTCATTTTTTTTGTAGATGGATGTCCAGTTTTGCTGGCACCATTTGTTAAAAAGACTGTCTTTTCCCCATTTGATGGATTTTGGGCCCTTGTCAAAGATCAGGTGACTATGAGTGGATGGATTTACATCTGGGTTCTCAATTCTGTTCCATTGATTAATGTGTCTGTCTTTGTACCAGTACCAGGCTGCTTTCACTACTGTAGCTGTATAGTAGGTTCTGAGGTCAGGTAGTGCGAGTCCTCCTACTTTATTCTTCTTCTTCAATAGTGCTTTACTTATGCGGGGCTTCTTCCCATTCCAAAAAAGTTAATGATTAGTTTTTCCATCTCTTTAAAGAATGTTGCTGGTATTTGGATCGGGATTGCATTGTATTTGTAAATTGCTTTGGGTAGAATTGTCATTTTCACAATGTTAAGTCTACCTATCCATGAGCATAGTATGTTTTTTCCATTTATGTAGATCGCTTTGGGTTTCTTGCAGTAGTGTTTTGTAGTTGTCTTTGTATAGGTCATTTACATCCCTGATTAGATTTATTCCTAAGTATTTTATTTTTTTAGGAGCTATTATAAATGGTATTGTTTTCCTGATTTACTTTTCATCATTCCCTATATTGGTGTATAGGACTGCAACAGATTTTTGTATGTTTATATTGTATGCTGCTACTCTGCTGAATCTTTCTGTTACTTCCAGTAGTTTTCTTGTGGAGTCTTTTGGGTTTTCTATGTATAGTATCATATCATCTGCAAGTAATAACAGTTAAACTTCTTCATTACCAACTTGGATGCCCTTTATTTCTTTTCCTTGCCTTATTGCTCTAGCTAGAACTTCCAGCACAATGTTAAATAGGAGTGGTTATAAAGGGTATCCTTGTCTTGTTCCTGTTCTCAAGGGGAATGTTTCCAGCCTCTCTTCATTAAGAACGATGTTGGCCAATTGTTTTGCATATGCCCCTTATTATGTTGAGAAATTTCCCTTCTATACCTATTTTGTTGAGAGTTTTTATCAGGAATGGGTGTTGG
>NW_004443938.1:18213345-18248048 GCF_000243295.1 Trichechus manatus latirostris | reverse complement strand
GTTTGTAAGCAGAGTGTTATTCAGTTTCCATGTAACTGATTTTTTTCCTTGCTCTTCCTGTTGTTGAATTCTACCTCGATGACAGTGTGGTCAGAGAAGATACTTTGTAGTATCTCAACATTTTGGATCTTGTTGAGGGTTGTTCTGTGGCCTAAGATGCAGTCTATTCTGTAGAATGTTCCATGTGCATTAGAAAAGAATGTGTACCTTGCAGTTGTTGGGTGCAGTGTTCTATATATGTCTATGAGATCAAGTTGGCTGATTGTGCCCTTTAGGTCTTCTGTATCTTTGTTGAGTTTCTTTTTAGATGTTCTGTCCTTTACCAAGAGTGGTGTGTTGAAGTCTCCTACTATTATTGTGGAACCATCAATTTCTCTTTTCAGTGATGTTAGAGTTTGTTTTATGTATTTTGGAGCCCTTTCATTGGGTGCATAGGTGTTTATTATGGTTATGTATTCATGATGGATCATCCCCTTAATCATCATATACTGTCCTTCTTTGTCTTTCATGGTGGATTTTGTTTTAAAGTCTATGTTATCTGAGATTAGCATTGCTACTCCTGCTCTTTTCTGGTGGCTGTTCACTTGAGATTTTTTTTCCCATCCTTTGATTTTTAATAAATTTACATATTTGTTTATAAGGTGTGTCTCTTGTAGACAGCATATTGATGGGCCCTGTTTTTTAATCCATTATGTCACTCTCCATCTCTTTATGGGTACATTTAGACTGTTTACATTCAGTGTAATTATTGATAGGTGTGAGTTTATTGCTGTCATTTTGTAGTGATTTTTTTTTTTGGTGCTGACGTTTTCTTTGTTTCTCTTACTCTCCTGTGCTGAATTCCTTTTGTTTGTGGATTTTATTTTCATTTCTTTTGTTTTTGTAGGTTTTGCTTTTAGTGAGACTTTATGTTTTTCTTCTTTATTTTGATGAGTAGGTTTGTTAACTTTTTTTGTGGTTACCTTAGAATTTACCCTTATCCTCCTAGGTTTGAACCGGTCTATTATTACTTGATATCTATCGCCTTCCTTTCCTCTCCATTAGAAGGTTGTATACCTACACCGTTTATTCCCTCTTTTATTGTTGTGATGTTGTTGTCATTTACAGAGTAACCTGTCTGGTTCCCTGTTGTAATTCTTTTGGTTTTGGATAGTCTTTTAGTATTCATTTCCTGGGTTGTTATTTGGCTGGTATGATCCTGTGTCCTAGATTCAGCCTGTGGTCTGATGTTGTTTGTTCTCAGATCGAAGGACTCCCTTTAATAATTCTTGTAAGTTAGGCTTGTTTTTTACTTAGTCCCTTAATTTCTGTTTATCTGGAAATGTCCTAATTTCACCATCATATTTGAACGAGAGTTTTGCAAGATATTATTCTTGGTTGGGAATTCTTTACTTTCAAGGTTTTATATATGTCATCTCATTGCCTTCTTGCCTGCGTGGTTTCTGCTGAATAATCTGAGCTTAGTCTTATCGTTTCTCCTCTGTATGTGACTTTTTGTGATTCTCGAGCTGCTCTCAGGTACTTTGTCTTTGGTTTTAGCGAGTGTGATTATGATATGTCTTGGTGGTTTTCTTTTGGGGTCTATCCTATATGGGGTTCATTGAGCTTCTTGGATGATCAGCTGTCATCTTTCATGATATTTGGGAAGTTTTCTGTCAGCAGTTCTTCAGCGATCCTCTCTGTGTTTTCTGTTTTCTCCCTCTGCTCTGGAACTCCGATCACTCATAAATTTTTGCTTTTGATTGTATCCCGCATAATTCTCAGGGTTTCTTCATTTTTCTTTGTTCTTTTTCTGAGTTTTCCTCAAACAGGAGTGTAGCTTAGTGTTTGTCTTCAGTTTCTCTGATCATGTCTTCCATTGCTTCAAATCTGCTCCTCAGCCCTTCTATGACACTGTCCATTTCTGAAATCTTTTGTTCATCTTTTGGATTTCTAATTGTTTTTGTATGATTTCTAGTAGAGAATTTATTTTGGCATTTTGTTCCTGTATTATTTTCCTGAATTATTCCTTTTTTTTGTCTGTATTTTCCATGAATTTGTCTGCCTTTCCCATGAATTTGTCTATTTTTTCCCCATTTTTGTCTGCTTTTTGCTTCAACTCTTGGATAGCTCTGAAAGTTAGAGATTCAAATTCCCTATCAGGTAGTTCTAGTGCCTTTTCTTCTACTGGAAAGTCATCTGGTGTTTTATTTTGGACACCTACTGGAACCATCCTGTCCTGTTGTTTTATATGTTTTGATATTGTCTGCTGTCTTCGGTACATTCAGTAGTTACTTTTCTTGTTTATTGATTGTAGATTCGTTTGTTTTGTCCTGCTTTTTTGTTTTATTTGGTTATGTCTGAGCAGGTTGTGCATTTTTTTGTTGTTTTCTCGTCTGTAGGCATGATACTTTTCACCTCCTTCTTCCATGGGTAGAGTCAGTTGCTCAGGTATGGTACTGCAGGGCAGGTCCAGCTGAAGGGGAGTTGTTGGGGTGGGTTATTCTTGGCATGTACTAGGGCTGACAGGGCGGGCCAGTAATCAGTGCAGGGCAGGTTTTGGTAGCCTGTGCCTGTGCTGCTTGGGGGAGTGATGTTCAGTGCACGGTGCAGGTAGGCAGGAGGGTTGGGGAGATTGTGATGTGTGGTGCTAAGATGGGTATGGGAAAGAGGAGAGAGGGTAGAGAGGAACAGGAGCCAAAAACATACAAAGAAACAAGCTAAAAAGAGTGCTAAGGGAGTTTGCTGTTGGAGTGGAGAGATAAGAGACAGAGAAATGGACAAAAACAAAAAGGAATAAACGAAAAAGGGTAAAAGAAAAAAATGAATAAATAAAAATTAGAAGAAAAAAAAGAAAAGAAAACTAAAGACCCCAGGGATCCCAATGGTGTGGCTGCGAGGACTGGGGAAGTTACTCCCAGGCCGTGAAGTACAGCCTGGCTAGAAGGGCTACAGGTGTCACACAGTGACAGGTAATCAGGAGACAAGAAGAGAAGTTAAGTATACAGAGATGAGAAACTGAGAAATAAAGAAAGACAAAAAGGGAAAAAGAGAGAGAAGAAAATAAAATAAAGAAACAACAACAACAGCAACAACAAAACAAGAAAAAAGAATTGCCTCCAGGTATACCACTGCTCATCTGCACAGAGTTAGGGAGTAGCTCCCAAGCTGCTCAATACTGCCCAGCTAGAAGGGGATCTCTAGCGAAAAATAGAAAAATAAAACAAGCAAATCAAAACAAACAAAAAATCCCTGGGGATCCCCCCAGTGTGGCGGCACAGGCTGGGAATCAGTTTCATAGTCGAGCAGTGTTTTGCGGCCTTTCAGAAAGAAGCAAAGATAGCACATGGAACCAGGTATTTGAGAGAAAGGAGAAGGAGGTGGTGAGAGGTATAGAAGAGATCAAAAGAAGCAGAAAAAAGCAACACCAGCAGCCAACAAATGGCACTCAGGGAGCTGGCCAATGTGCTTGGGTGGAATCCAAGCAGTGCCAGGGTGAAGCTGGTGCTTCCCAGCCAAGTCTGGCCAAGAGACTCTGGCTGCAGGAAGCAGAGGAGGCCGAGTGGGGGTGAAGGGTAGAGGATGGGAAAGCTTATATCACTGGTTACCGGTTGTTCTGTTTCCTGCTGGAAGCTCCATGAAGCTGCTTTCTCAGACCCCTGCTTGCCGATCTCTGGTAGGAGCCCAAGGTGGTGGATCCATGCTGCGTTAGCTGATAGGGGACCTCTGCATGAATCTCTCCTCCCTCTCTGTTCTCTGTCAGTTTCTTATTCCATTCGGTGCTTGCCTGAGTTCTTTATCTCTTCATTTGACACTTAGGGTTTCATTATTGATGTTTGTCTCTGACTTAGTTTTTCGGATCTTTGCTGTGGAGGGATGGCGTGGTGCTTCTCTCTATAGTGCCACGTTGCCCGGAAGTTCTTAGAAATCTTCCTTGAAGGCAATTTGGTAACTTGTTTCAAAAGTCTTAAAATTATTCATTTTCTTTTAAATTATTCTAGGGGGAGAAAAGCCTTCAGTCACACAACAGTGTGTTACAAGAGAGTTCATAACAGATGTATTTATGCCAGCAAAGTAAATTTTTTTTCTGTTGTCTTTTAATAAAGGCAAATCTTAGAGTAGAATATTATCAGCCATTAAAATTTATGTTTCTGGATTATATTTCACAACACGGAAAATTCCAGTGGTATAATGTTATATGAAAAAGAGCAGCTAATACATTTTTATTACTTAAAATATATTTTAAAGTATTGAATTCTGCCCGTTTTCCCAGAGTAATTATTAGTAGCAGTTATTTTCACTCTCCCAATATCAATGCTACTTTTTATCATCACCCTAACTGTAATGTTTTTGAAAATAATTAAAAAACAGATGCAGCAGTACACTGACAAGAAGCTTCCAGAAATTCAAGCTGGATTTAGAAGGGGACATGGAACCAGGGATATCATTGCTGATGTCAGATGGATCCTGGCTGAAAGCAGAGAATACCAGAAAGATGTTTACCTGTGTTTTATTGACTATGCAAAGGTATTCTAGTATGTGGACCATAACAAATTATGGATAGTGTGTGGGGTCTTAAAAGCCTGTAAGTAGCCATCTAAGATACTCCACTCGTCTCACCCCTTCGGGAGCAAGGGAGAATGAAGAAAACAAGATACAAGGGAAAGATTAGTCCAAAGGACTAATGTACCACAACTACCACAGCCTCCACCAGACCGAGTCCAGTACAACTAGATGATGCCTGGCTACCACCACTGACTGCTCCGACAGGGCTCACAACAGAGGATCCCGGACAGGGCTGGAGGAAAATGTAGAACAAAATTCTAACTCACAAAAAAAGACTATACTTACTGGCCTGAAAGAGACTGGAGAAGCCCGAGAGTATGGCCCCAGACAGCCTTTTAGCTCAGTAATGAAGCCACTCCCAAGATTCAGCCAAAGATTAGACAGCCTCATAAAACAAAACGAAACTAATGGGGCGCAACAGTCCATGGACAAGTACTAGAAGGCAGGAGGGGACAGGAAAGCTGGTGTCTTAGTCATCTAGTGCTGCTATAACAGAAATACCACTAGTGGCTGGTTTTAATGAAGAAAAGTTTATTTCCTCACAGTTTAAGTAGGCTAAAAGGCCAAATTCGGGGCATCAGCTTTAGGGGAAGTCTTTTTCTCTCTATCGGCCTTCTTCTCTTCAGTGTTCCCCCAGACTAGGAGCTTCTCTGCACAGGGATCCCGGTCCAAAGGACACGCTCTGCTCCCAGCACTGCTCTCTTGTTGGTATGAGGTCCCCCTCTCTCACTGCTCACTTCTGTCTTTTATATCTCAAGAGAATGCCTCAGGACACAATCCAGTCTTGTAAATTGAGTCCTGCCTCACTAACACAACTGCTGCCCATCCTCCCTCATTAACATCATAGAGGCAGGATTTACCACACATGGGAAAATCACACAATACAGGGAATCACGGCCCAGCCAAATTGATACACACATTTTTGGGGGGGGGGACATAATTCAAACTATGACAGCTGGTAATAGGGAACCCAAGGTAGAGAAGGGAGAGTGTTGACATGTCGTAGTGTTGTTAACCATTGTCATAAAACAATACGTGTACTATTTAAAAGAAACTATTCTGTAAACTTTCATCTAAAGTACAATAACAAAATTATTAATAAAAAACGGAATTATGGATAACATTGCGAAGAATGAGAATTCCGGAATACTTAATTGTGCTCATGAGGAACCTGTACATATAACAATAGGCAGTCGTTTGAACAGAGAAAGGGGATACTGCATGGTTTAAAATCAGAAAAAGTGTGCGTCAGGGTTGTATCCTTTCACTATACTTATTCAATCTGTTTGCTGAGCAAATAATCTGAGAAGCTGGAGTATATGAAGAAGAACGAGGCATCAGGATTGGAGGAAGTCTCATTAACAACTTATGATATGCAGATGACAAAACCTTGTTTGCTGAAAGCAAAGAGGACTTGAAGCACTTACTGATGAAGATCAAGAACTACAGCCTTCAGTATGGACTATACTTCAATATAAAGAAAACAAGAAGTCTCACCACTGGACTAATAAGGAACATCAAGATAAAGGGAGAAAAGATTCAATTTGTCAAGGATTTCATTTTACTTGGATCCACGATCAATGAAAACAGTCAAGAAATCAAAGGACATATTGCATTGGGCAAATCTGCTGCAAAAGACTTCTGGAAAGTATTAAAAAAGGAAAAATGTAACTTTGAGGACTAAGGCACACCTGACCAAGCCATGGTATTTTCAATTGCTTCATATACATGTGAAAGCTGAACAATGAGTAAGGAAGATCGAAGAAGAATTGATGCTTTTGAATTATCGTGTTGGCAAAGAATATTGAATATACCACGGACTGCCAAAAGAATAAACAAAATTGTCTTGAAAGAAGTACAGCAGAATATTCCTTAGAAACAAGGATGGCAAGACTTCATCTCACTTACCTTGGACATATCATCAGGAGGGACTAGTCCCTGGAGAAGGGCATCATACTTGGTAAAAAAGAGGGTCAGTGAAAAAAAGAATGACTCTTAAGACAGACTGACACAATGGATGCAAAAATGGGCTCAAACAGCAACGATTGTGAGGATGGCTCAAGACTGGGCTGTGTTTTATTCTGTTGTACATAGGGTTGCTATGAGTCGGAAATGACTCAGCAGCAAGTAACAACAGCAGAACAACTGTAGTGTGCATTAAAAATGTCAAATGAGTGATAGATGTATATGAGAGAAACTGTAGGAGTTGAGACCTGAGAATTTTCAGCTGTGTTCTTCATGAGTACTTGTCCCTCGCAAGTGTACACCCACTCTTGCACAAGACAGTTTTCTCTTCACCCTTTTGATAAAACCCGAACTGTCCAAACAATGACTGCTAATCCTTGTGAAAAATCCCTCATCCCATTTTTGGAAGTAGCTAAACTTTGACAGACCTCCTTCTACTAAAGCTCCATAAAACATTCTACCCTCTTTTCCCTGGTTAGAATGCTCCTTCATTACTTCACAGCCTTCTGATGCCAGTAATGTTTGAAGAAAGTATTATGTGAATGGTGCTCTGACTTATTTTCTTCCCCTAGCAGGGGGAGAAATCTATAGGAATTCAGAGGCAAGGTGGTAGAGAGTATTTCTAGCTATTGTTGTCAATGGAGATTAATGGAGTGGGAAACTGTTTGAAGGAGCTAAAAGCTTAAAATGGGTGAACTGTGGATGGATACACTTCATAGATTTATAACTTACTACCAGGTATCCATTTTCACCCAAGTAGGTGGGGCCAAGATGGCGGAGTAGCCAGATGCTTCTGGTGGACCCTCTTACAACAAAGACCTGAAAAAACAAGTGAGTTGATTATATATGGCAATCTGGGAGCCCTGAACATCAAAGGTAGAGTTGAGGAACAGGACTGAGTGGCAGAGGGAGGGAGAGAGTCCGGAAGCAGTGAGGAGTTGCCAGATGTGACCTGGTGAGAGCCTGAGCCCTTCAAGCCTGATCAGCTCAGGGCAGAGCAGTGAAGCAGGCGGAAGCAGGCGAGCAGCCATGCGTAGGAGGTGCATTTTCCGCACCGGGGGAGACCCAGCACCAGAGACTCCACATGGCCACCCAGAACCAGTGAGAAGCAGCCCTCCACAAAAGATAAGTATTTGCGTATGGCTTACACGGATCAAAAACACCCCCCGTTAGGGAAAAACCTCTCTTCCATTTACCTCCCCGCCCCCTGCTCTGCACTGAGTCCGGGAACAGCTTCAGCAATGGCTGAGTCCCCTGGGCTGGAAGTAGGATAAGTCACACGCCCTGAGCCATTCTCCCTGCCTTGGAGAGTGAACAAATTAACAAACGGGAAAAAATAAACTGCCGGCTCCCCTAAGCCAGGAACCCAGGGTAGGCACAGCTCCTTTGCCTAGGCATAGGCATAAGGTATCCACGGATTTTGAGTGCCTTTCCCCCTGCATAGACGTGTGGGCCCATCTCAACAGCGTAGGCCCTCATTACCACAGTATAACAGGGTATATACCAAAACTCTTAACTTCAACTGTTCTAGCTGTGAAGTGGCAGGTTCTTGACATTTGACACTTCTCTGCCTATTAAGCAGGGTCTTCACCTACTCACATCAGGGGCCTGAGGACTGGTGGCTCCACCCATGCCACCTAGCCACCTGCGAGGGGCCCATGAATAAGAGGTGCCCCCCAGTCCTTACAGCCAACAGCATTAGGTGCTCATAGTCTGGCTTCAAAACCCACCCACCTACATGCTCTAGGGAACAGGGACACGCCTTCCTCCTGGACACTTGGAGGCGGCCGTCAGCCCCCTGCCTTGCTCAGAGTGTGTCCCCCTGCTGCAGCCAGATGCCTGTGCCTACACCGATCACCCATGCCTTTCTAGGACTGTAGGTGAGAACCTACACCACACACTTGGTGGCTATCTACCTGGGTGCTTGAGCTGAATCCATACAGGAGGAGTGGGCCGACTCCTGAGCTCACATACCTACTAACAGATCTAACCACCTGGTGACAGGACATTAGAGCTTCAAAGGTGCCAATAATCAAATGAGTTCATATGAGCAGCCCATTTGGGCATATCAAAACAAAACAAGAAGCTAGAACACAGTAAGGAAACATAAAATAAATAAATATAATAACTTATTGATGGCTCAGAGACAACAGTCAATATCAAATCACATAAAGAGACAATCCATGATGACTTCAGCAGGCTCCCAAAGTAAAAAATCTAGAAATTTTCCAGAGGAGGAAAATTTTTTGTAATTACTGGAGGCAGACTACAAAAGATTAATATACAGAACTCTTCAAGAAATTAGGAAGGAAATCAAACAAAACACAGAACACGCAACAGAGGAAATTAAAAAGATTAAAGAAGAGCATAATGACAAATTTAACAGGCTGCAAGAATCCATTTTCACCCAAGTATTCCTAATTACATCAAGGCTAAACATATGTGTGAAATAAAATTAGAAGAGGGAGAACTCCCTGTGAAGGTAAATATGTGAGTATAAGTGCTGATTAAAGTGTAAATCAGCAAGTGTGGAAGGTCTCATTCAAGCTGGTACTTCAGTTTGTTCTAAAGCCTTTTGAGTATCATATGTGGGTTTCTAAAACCTACATACATTCTGATCCATGTAGTCACAAAAATTTCACTTCAAAAAACTAAAAACCATTTTCTTTGTATAACAAAAGAGCCAAAGATTTCAGAGAAATATTTGAAGTTTTTGATTTATTAAATTGTGACAAGGACATTATCACAAAAACAAATGTAAATATGCTGTTTAAGGTGTAAATGCAGAAACAGTATAATCATTAAAGTATTTATGTTGGGTTCTGAGCCGTTCTTAGCAACCATGTTCAATACATATCCATCCCCACATGGAAAATAGAAACATTTGAAAACATAGAAATACACAGAGATGGGCAGAAAGTACTGGTGCATTGTAGCATTCTAGAATTAATTGGTAAAGTAGGAATCCTGAATTTTGCAGAGAATTTTGGGGAAAGCTATCCTTCTTAATAATTTCAATAAGTAGTTGGGTAAACTGACACATTCTGTGGATATCAGTGAGGCTGTTCCCTCAGTGCTTGTTCAGTTACCCAGATACAGAGACCATGATGCAAGCTCTCCATGCTTCCACTTAAAAAGGCTTATCTGGCCAATGCTTATTGCTGAGTAGCCAGCTACCCAACAACAGAGAGCAATACTGTGTCCCCAGTGTTGCACCAGTGTCTTGAGGGACTAGCCAGCCACATGGTGGCAGATTGATTACATAGAACTACTACTTCTGTCATGGAAGGGGTAGAGGTTTGTCTTCACTGGAAAATACATCTATTCTGGATATGGATTTGCCTTCTCTGCCTGTGATACTTCTGGAACACCACCATTTGTAGACTCACAAAATGCCTAATCCACAGTCCTGGGATCCCACACAACATTGCCTCTGATTGAGGAATTCATTTCACACCAAAAGAGTTGCAGTAATTGGCTCATGTTCAAATAATTAACTGACCTTACAATACACCCTGACACCTTATAAATGACTGGCCTACTTAAAGGTGGAAAGGTTTACTGAGGTCTCAGTGGGGAGATTGGGTTACTGCTATACAATTGGGGTGTCATGGATTGAATTGTGTCCCCCCAAAAATGTGTGTAGCAACTTGGCTAGGTCGTGATTCCCAGTATTGTATGACTGTGTTATCTGATGTGATTTCCTTATGTGTTGTAAACTCTATCACTATAATGAGATTATATGTGATCTCCTTATGTGTTGTAAGTTCTATCACTGTGATGAGGTTATACTGATGAGGTTGACAAGATTAGATAGTGTCTTAATGCAGTCTCTTTTGAGATATAAAAGAGAGAAGCGAGCAGAGACACACAGGAACCTCATACCACCAAGAAAGCAGTGCCGGGAGCAGGGCGTGTTCTTTGGACCTGAGGTTCCTGCGCTGAGATGCTCCCAGAACAAGGGAAGACTGATGTATCACAAGGACTTTCCTCCAGAGCTGACAGAGACAGAAAGCCTTCTCCTGGAGCTGATGCCCTAAATTTGGACTTGTAACCTACTGGACTATGAGAGAATATATTTCTCTTGTTAAAAGCCATCCACTTGTGGTATTTCTGTTGAAGCAGCACTAGATGACTGAGACAGGGGGCAAGGAGGACAATGTCTGGAACCCAGGGGATTTTTTTTGGAGTTCCTTTTAGCATTTCTATGCCTAATAATAGAGGTTAATAGAAAACTATAGCAACCAAAATAAGGTAGGGTGATTGAAGGCTCAGACCCTTCAGGAATGAAGGCTTTGGTCACTCCTCCAGGTAAGGAACCCAGAGAAGCTGAAGACTGATTAAAGACAAAGGAAATATGGAATAGGTGGTGGAATAAAGATGTCATAGTTATCAACTACTGCCTTAGGACCAATTAGAGAAACAAAGATTGTAGTAGCTTTGTATATATTCTCCTTTCTTGTTGTGTGTATATGTTTATACATATTATTGGGTTTTTTCTTCTTTCTCTTTCTCATTATTTTATAGAAGTTGTCAGAAGTTAACTTTACAATTTAGTCTGCAGGTAACATAATCTTCAATGGCACAGTGTCTGAATGTGTGGGATTATCAATAAGCCAGTGATGGACACAATAGCTGCTCCGACTGTGAGTTTTTCCTTTTTGGCAGATAGTGAGAGCTTCTTCACTTAGATGAAGATGATGGAAGCCAATCATTGTGAAACCATGAGAATATCCTGCTATTGTGGGGATGAATATACTTGCTAGGGAGTATCTGTAGTGAGCCACAAAGGGCATTACAGGTGTAGGATATGCTGCCACGTCCGCATCACACCAAGTTGCTCAATGTCCCATGGAAAACAGAGAACTGGAAGCAGAAAAATCCCTTCTTCTTCTGGCCTTCCAGTGTCCCTCCAGTGCCTTTTGTTAGGAGAGCCTAACATCAAGCTAGCTGGCAAAGGATAAAAGTAGTCTGCAGAGTCTAATTCCAGTATCACACAGCAGGGCAAACATGGTTGAGTTAGGAGCTGAGAAACAATAAGTTAATAACTGGCAAAGTCCATCCCTTTGGCTACTCAGCAAGTATACACATACTTCCATATACATTTGAACCTCCGTTTAATAACAAGATAATTCTGTTTCCATCTAAAATGCAATGTCCTGCATATGAGTGAATTGTAATGGTTGAGTCCTGAGAAAGATAACAAGGAGCCAATTAGGCAAAGAAGATGAAAAGAATAAAACATTTAGGATGGAGAAGACAGCACATATTGAGGACTTGAGATAATTACCCAATAATTGTGGAAAAATTCCTGAAATATTAAAATTAAAAAGCAATTAAAAGTTCTAGCAATTAATTCTGAATTCCTAACCAATTAAAAATAACTGATTTTGGAAAGCTGGCCAATGAGTAAGGAAGACTGAAGAAGAACTGATGCCTTTGAACTATGGTATTGGCAAAGAAGATTGAATATATCGTGGACTGCCAAAAGAATGAACAAGTCTGTATTGTAAGAAGTACAAGCAGAATGCTTCTTAGAAGCAAGGATGGCAACACTTCATGTCTCATACCTTGGACATGTTTTCAGGAGGGACCAGTCCCTGGAGAAGGACATCATGCTTGGTAAAGTAGAGGATCAGCAAAAAAGAGGAAGCCCTTCAACTAGATGGATTGACACAGTGGCTGCAACAGTGGGTTCAAGCATAACAATGATCATGAGGATGACACAGGACCAGGAGGTGTTTCGCTCTGTTGTACATGGGGTCGCTATGAATTGGAACTGACTTGATGGCACCTAACAACAACAACAAGTGATTATGGAGCTAGTTTCTCTTGGGGCTTTTTATAGCACTTATAGTAAAAAACAATTGCTGTGTTTAAGAAATAAATATTCATTAGGGAATTCTGATCAAGGATGGGAAAATGAAGATTGTATTTAGAATAAAGTCAGTGTCAGTGTACTATTTATGCAGTCATAATTTATAATATTTTCATAAAAACAGAAACAAATTTAATATTTTAACATTTTAAATTTGAATACAACAGGGAACATTTTAAATGTTGGTAGAGAATTTTTTAAAATTTATTATTTAGTAGCATCAGAAAAAACTAACAATTATTTTTTCTGAAGCTGCTGAAATACACATTCATTGAGTAAAATTTGGAACATAGGCAAAATTACAAAAAAACTAGAAATTAGCAAGTATCTACTGATCAAGGTTTATATCAATTTTAGTTATATTTAATTCAAATTGTTGACTTAAAATAATCATACAATGCTATATATAAATAATTTTAAATCAGATTGCACAGATACAGACACAAATTAAGTTCTTAGATTACATAGTTCTAAAGTTAGTGTATTTAGGATATTTATATATGCACTATTTATAAATATATATCAGAGCCCTGGTGACGCAGTGGTTAAGAGCTATGGCTGTTAACCAAGGTCGGTAGTTGGAATCCACCAGTCATTCCTTGGAAACTCTATGCGGCAATTCTACTCTGTCCTATAGAATCGCTATGAGTCAAAAATCCACTCGACAGCAATGTGTTTGGGTTGGTTATTTATATATATATAGACATTAATATAAGAAAATAGCAACATTGGTAGTTTTCTTGTTCCTATCATTGTTAAGCTTAAATAATGATTATATCTAAAAAATTGGAAAATTATATTCTAAATATATAACCTTTTTTGTTGAAGAAACATAAACATTCATTATGAGTTTTTCATGGTGTAAATGGTTATAAAGTAGAATGAATTTTCTGGTATTCTGATTATTCTTGAGCATAATATATTGTCCTAGTGTAAAATATAGGTAATGCATTACAGATATGAGATTTAATAGAATTAGCTGTGTAATGAGTACATTAAGAATTATTAGATTAAAAGATTTGTTTGATTATCTCCTCTTTTATTATATTCTAACTTATTAGTTTTCCATAATAGTTGCACTAGAGAAGTTTGCTTTCCTCTACTTAAATGTATTTCCCCTTCCTCAAAATACCCAAAGGCCTGGGAGACTAAAAGGAGGTGTAAAATGCAGATACAACAATTTATAGGTTGGCAACTAAAATTTCTCATACAGAGGGCAATGCAGAGGGTCATTTACTAAATTAATAAATGTTACAGTGTACTAAAATCCCTGTGCACAGGTGGGTGTGTGACCTGCGTGTGGCCAATCATAGTTCCCCATCCCCACGCCCACAGTAACTGGCACGGGCCATAGGCATATAGTAATTCAAACAAGTCAGCACTGTTACTACATGTATAGTTATGGACTGAGAGAAAATTTTTTTCTTTTTTTCCTTGATGGTTGTAAGCTTGAAGGCTGGAACTTCTGTCGTCTATCTTTTCTACCAGGTGAAGTAAGTCTGCTCAAAAATAAGCTGAAAAGAAAGCCTAGTTGAGTAGTGAAGAGTGGTATAGAGGTTGGAAGACAACATTTGAGCACCCAAAGCTAGCAGTTTGAAGCCAATATAGGATCCTTGGCTTGTCAGTGACACAGGTCAATTCTTCCTTCCTTCCTGCTTCCCACGCTCTCTCTCTTCCTTCTCTCCTGCTCTCCCTCCCTTCCTCCCTTTCTTCCTCCTCTTCCCCCATCCTTTCTTTCTTCTTCATCTAGTTTAGGTTGGTTTGCTGATAGGATTTGACAGCTGAGAAGATTTGACAGGTGAGCTCCATCAAATTTTAAAGGAACAGATAATTTCTATCTTATTTAAACCATTTGGGGACATAGAAAACTTCCCAATTCAGCCAGATACCAAAACCTCTTTAGTTTTCCCCAAACATACACCATATTACAGGCCAATCTCACTTATGAGTATAAGCAAAAATATTAAGTATTAGTAAATTAAACCAAGCACTATAAGAATAATTCAACACTGCTAATAGATTTTTTCCAGAAATTCAACAATAGAAAGCTTATTAACATAGTTAATCATATTCATATGCAAAGGAGAAAAGCTTTTAATCGTCTTGATAAATACCCAATTATATAAAATGCAGCTGCACTCTGGAGTAGAAAAAAGTTTTTCAAATAGAATGAGAAATATTCCACATCGTAAGAAATAGCTGTCTTGAAAAACTAGGTAGTCTTATATTTAGCGCTGAAAAATTAGAAGTGTTTATATTCAAATCTGGAATAAGAAATTACAATGCCTAGCACATTGAATCAGACGAAATAACAACATGCAATGTAGTAGAAAGGCAAGAATGAGTATTGCTGTTTTCAGATAACGATTATATAGACAGAAAGTACAAAATAGTCAAACAAAAATATATACGTTCTATTGAAAAATAAATATGTAAATGAAAATAATCAACAATAAATACTTAAAATATTGAATGAAAAAATAGATACCATTCACAGTAGGGTCTACTTTATAAATTTTCCAGCAATAAGATTAAAAGAAGTATTTGTGGTAGATTGAATTTTCTCTACTTACATTAAACTGGAGTCAAACAGTTAACATTCTTGGATGCTAACCAAACATTTGGAGGTTTGAGTTCACCCAGAGGCAGCTTGAAAGAAAGCCCTGGCAATCTACTTCTGAAAAATCAGCCATTGAAAACCCTGTGGAGCACAGTTCTACTCTGATACACATGGGGTTGCCATGAGTTGGAATTTACTTGACAGCAACTGTTTTTTTTATATTAAACTACTTCATAAAACTTCTATCACTGAACATAGATTGTGGTAAACTGATTACATTAATGGTTCCTACTAATGGCCTACCTATATCCACATTGTGTTTTGCACCATAACATAATAGTCCCCTTCCATTGTGACTCTAGGCTCAGCCATGTGTCTTGCATTGGCCGGGAGGAGGCTAGCAAATGTGATACAAACATACACTTAAGAGGATCTTACACATTAAGGCTTGCCCTTTTGCGTGATTAGGCTTGCTCTCTCTTGCTTCTCTGCTGTTGCCATGAAGACATGCTTGGGCTAGCACAGTGATATAACAGACATGTACATGTAAAATTGCCACAGCCTAGGCCAGCTTTTATGGATTGAATTGTGTCCCCCCAAAGTCATGCTGAAGGCACAAACCCTGGTGTTGTTGTTATGTGCCCTTGAGTCAGTTCCGACTCATAGCAACCCTATGTACAACAGAATGAAACACTGCCCTGTCCTCTGCCATCCTCACAATCGTTGTTATGCCTGAGCTCACTGTTACAGCCACTGTGTCAATCCATCTCGTCGAGTGTCTTCCTCTTTTTCGCTGATGCTCTACTTTACCAAGCATGATGTCCTTCTCTAGGGACTGGTCCCTCCTGATAACGTGTCAGAAGTATGTGAGACAAAGTCTCACCATCCTCACTTTCAAAGAGCACTCTAGCTGTATTTCTTCCAATACAGACTTATTCATTCTTCTGGCAGTCCATGGTATATTCATCATTCTTCGCCAACACCATAATTCAAAGGCATCAATTCTTCCTTGGTCTTCTTTATCCATTGTCCAGCTGATGCATGCATATGAAGTGATTGAAAATATCATGGCTTGGGTCAGGCACACCTTAGTCCTCACTGTGGCATCTTTGCTTTTTGACACTTTAAAGAGGTCTTTGGCAGCAGATTTGCTCAATGCAATACAACATTTGATTTCCTGACTGCTGCTGCCATTGGCATTGATTGAGGATCCAAATAAAATGAAATCCTTGACAATGTCAGTCTTTTCTCCATTTATTATGATGTTCCTTATTGATCCACTTGTGAGGATTTTTCTTTTCTTTATGTTGAGGTGTAATTCATACTGAAGGCTGTAGTCTTTGATCTTCCTCAGTAAGTGCTTCAAGTCCTCTTTGCTTTCAGCAAGTAAGGTTATGTCATCTGAATATTGCAGGTTGTTAATGAGTCTTCCACCAATCCTGATGCCACATTCTTCTTCATATAGTCCAGCTTCTCGGATTATTTGCTCAGATTACAGACTGAATAAGTGTGGTGAAAGAATACAACTCTGACCCACACCTTTCTTGGTTTTAAACCATACAGTCTCCCCTTACTATGTTCAAACAGCTGCCTCTTGGTCTGTGTACAGGTTCTGCATGAGTACAATTAAGTGTTCTGGAATTCCTATTCTTTGCAATGTTGCCCATAATTTGTTATGATCCCCACAGTTGAATGCCTTTGCACAGTCAATAAAACACAGGTAAACATCTTTCTGGTATTCTTTGCTTTCAGCCAGGATCCATCTGACATCAGCGATGATGTTCATCATTCCACGTCCTCTTCTGAATCTGGCTTAAATTTCTGGCAGTTCCCTGCTGATGTACTCTGCAACCACTTTTGAATGATTGTTAGCAAAATTTTACTTGTGTGTGATATTAATGATATTGTTCAATTATCTGAATTCTGTTGGATCACCTTTCTTTGGAATGGGCACAAATATGGATCTCTTCCCGTCAGTTGGCCAGGTAGCTGTCTCCCTAATTTCTTGGCGTAAATGACTGAGCAACTCCAGTGCTGTGTCTGTTTGTTGAAACATCTCAACTGGTATTCCGTCAATTCCTGGAGACTTGTTTTTCACCAATGTCTTCAGTGCAGCTTGGATTTCTTCCTTCACTACCATCAGTTTTGGATCATATGCTACCTCCTGAAATGTTTGAACTTCAACCAATCCTTTTTGGTACAGTGACTCTGTGTATTCCTTACATCTGCTTTTGATGTTTCCTGCATCATTCAATACTTTCCTCACAAACCAAACCAAACCGGTTGCTGTTGCAACTCGAGGCTTGAATTTTTTCTTCAGTTCTTTCAGCTGGAGAAATGCCGAACATGTTCTTCACTTTTGGTTTTCTAACTCCAGGCCTTTGCACATTTCATTATCATATTTTACTTTGTCTTCTTGAGCTGCCCTTTGAAATCTTCTTTTCAGCTCTTTTACTTCATCATTTCTTCCATTCGCTTTAGCTACTCTATGTTCAAGAGCAAGTTTCAGAGTCTCTTCTGACATTCATTTTGATCTTTTTTTTCTTTCCTGTCTTTTTAATGACCTTCTGTTTTCTTCATGTGTGTTGTTCTTGATGCCTTCCCACAACTCGTGTAGTCTTTGGTCATTAGTGTTCAAAGCGTCAAATCTAGTCTTGAGATGGTCTGTCTCCAAATTCAGGTGGGATATACTCAAGGTCATATTTTGGCTCTTGTAGACTTGTTTTAATTTTCTTCAGCTTCAACTTGAACTTGCATAAGAGCAACTGATGTTTTGTTATGTAGTCGGCCCCTGGCCTCATTCTGACTGATGATATTGAGCTTTTCCATTATCTCCTTCCATGATTGTGAGGATGGTGCAGGACCTGGTAGTGCTTCATTCTATTGTACATAGGGTCACTATGAGTTGGAACTGACTCAATGGCACCTAACAACAACAACAGCGTGTATAGCCTGAAAGACGATATAACTCATGTAAACTATTTCTGGATGATGAGATGAAGAGTTCATTTATTTTTTTTTCCAGTTGTCTCTCTGTATTTCTGAATTGCTTTTACTACAAGGGGCATGTTTTACTTTTCACAGCATCTTTCATTTTTTGATATACATCATTTTCATTATTGTTCAGTTCTAAATATCTTGTAATGAATATTGTTGTTTTCTCTTTATCCCACAAAATATTTAGGAGTTTTTTTGCTTGTTTCTTTTACTTACTCAACATTTTTTAAATGGAGCCTAGCATATTGTTGATTTCTAATTTTCTTGGAATTGTTCAGAGATCAGTCTATATGATAATAATTTTGGGGACTTAGTTGAGACATCATTAGTAGTCTAGCATGTGATTGATTTGAAGTACTTTATTTTTTGGGGGGATGGTACAAGAGGATCTTAATAGATCTCTGTTGGATTATGTTTATTAATAGTATTGCTCAAATCTTCCTTATCTTCACTATTTTTGTCTGCTTGATCTATCAGTTTTGTAGAGTCATGTATCAATACCTCCTGATAATGATTGTGAGGTTGTCAAATTCTCATTAAAATTCTGTCAGTTTTAGCTGTGGTTTAGGTACATAAAAAACTCATTGCCATCGAATCAATTCTGACTCATAGCGACCTTATAAGACAGAGTAGAGCTGCCCCATAGAGTTTCAGTGAGCAGCTGGTAGATTCGAACTGCCAGCCTTTTGGTTAGCAGCTGTAGCACTTAACCACTACACCACCAGGGCTCTGGTTTAGGTACATAGATATTGATAATTGTTATACAGTTAACTTTCCCAGAAATTATATAATACCTCCTCTGTCTTCGACTCCTCAATACATAATTCCTCATTCTTAACTGGTATTTTACTGAGAAAACTGTAACAATCAGTAGCATCTTTCCACATTCTTTCTCCACCAAATCTGCCAACTTATCTGCTGTAGTATCTGCCTTCCTTCTTGTTACAATGGAAAGCTGACTATATAACAATTATCAATACATATGTACCTAAAAACATAGCTAAAAAATCAGCCTTGAGAGAACACAGTTTCCTCTGTAACAGCACTTTCCTTCATCATTAATTTCTTTCCATATACTGGATCAGTTGCATTGGCATATGAACTTGCTACATTTCTCCCAAGTTAGAAAAAGAAAGAAACTCTCTTAACCCTAAACTCATCTTAGTGCAACATTATATCTCTCTGTTACCTTTCACAGTAAAACTCCATGAAAAAATTTATCAATTATTAGTCTTAAAGTTTTGACTGGGATCAAAAACCACTCAAACTCTATGTTGGCTACATAAGGGGAAGTCATGGAATGGATGGAAGCAACTAGTCAACCGTGCCCACTACACTCATCTGTACCCCCTTTGGTCTTCTTTTAACTGTGTTGATAGAGTTTTGAACCAGTCTCCAGCTTCTCAGAAATCCTTAAATGCCACAATGTAAGTAATGTCTCTCTTCCCTATGGTTCTTCTCCACCGGAGAGTATTAAATATGCATACTTTGACCTCCAAAGGAGTGGGCTCTTGAAGACTCTCTCTCTCTTTGTTTTTTTTTTTAGCTGTTTCTCAAGTCTGTCCTGAGACAAAAGATAACTAAACTCCAGGCTGAAACTCACCTGGCTCTGGAGCGGGTGGAGTTGAGGTCCCTAGAAACCTAAATGCCTTATGCTCAAAATACGTTAAGTTTTATTTTTTTACAACCTCCTGTTATTCCTAATGTGAATTATCTTCATTTAAATGAAATCAATATGGCACGTCCCTTCTTTCTCAATCATCTTGAGCTGGATACCAACAGGGTCTACCTATGCTTAAACTTTTGATGACTTTGCAATTGCTTGAGTTCTATCTCTTGGAAATAGGGTCGGGGTACAAAACTGGGGATGCTTCCTCTCTCATTTGATTTCTCACTTTCAGTTATTCTGTGGCAGTCTTCCTTCCTAAAATATGCAAAGCTAAATGCACTTTGTCAACACAAGAATTAATTTTCTTTCAAAGACTCTGGTCTTGGTTTATATGAATGATATATATTCTTTCTGCTAGTATTACTTTCTTGCAAAAATAATAAAGTTGAACTTAATTTGTAAATATACATTTTTTTCTGGCTTGATTTTCATTAAAAAGGCTTATTACTTTAATCAATGAAGACAGGACTGTCATGAAGGAAAATTTCCTTTTGGGACACAAATTCTTTAGTAACAGAAGGGATAATATATACATATTTGAGGCTGCGGGATGGGTGAAGAGAATTGGAGTTGGGGAATTTTCACCTTACTTTGTCATAGCAGTGAAAATAAGTCTGGAAACATTCAAGCAAAATTTTCTTCATTCCTTTCATTTTGAAGACCATGGCCATTGCTGGCTTCTCTGCTCTCATTGATAGAAAATAAATGGAAGAACCATCAAACTGATGGACTTTTCAGTGTTCATCTAGTTCTCTCAGGGATCCTGGTGAGGTTATAATAATGAAGTACAGCTTTTGGTCTGCTGCAAAAGACTTCTTTAAAGTGTTAAAAAAGAAAGATGTCACTAAGATACACTAAGGTGTATCTGACCCAAGCCATGGTATTTTCAATCACCTTATGTGCATGCAAAAGATGGACAGTGAATAAGAAAGACTGAAGAATTGATGCATTTGAATTATGGTGTTGGTGAAGAATATTGAATATACCATAGACTGCCAGAAGAATGAACAAATTTGTCTTGGAAGAAGTACAGCCAGAATGCTCCTTAAAAGTAAGGATGGTGAGACTTTGTCTTACATACTTTGGACATGTTAATTGGAGGGGCCAGTTCCTGGAGAAGGACATCATGCTTGATAAAGTAGAGGGTCAGCAAAAAAGAAGACACTCAATGAGATGGATTGACACAGTGGCTGCAAAAATGGGCTCAAAAGTAGCAATGATTGAGAGGATGGTATAGGACCGGGCAGTGTTTCATTCTGTTGTGCATGTGGTCTTTATGAGTTGGAACTGATTTGATAGCACCTAACAACAAACAGCATAGCTTTTAGAATTATGTACAAAAGGTATCAAAATTCAATTTCTCTGCTTAGTGTATGTATGAATTGGGGAAAATTATCTCTTTATCTCTGTTTGCACATCACTCAGTAGATTGTGGGATAATTATACTTCACAAGGTTATTGTGAGGGATTGCCTGAAATAGCAGACATAAAGTGCCTAGCACAGTGCTTCTCACATAATACATACTCTATAAACATTATTTCACTCTTCTGCTGTGTATCTGCAAAGGCAAGAGCTGAAGCCCAACAGGGTTCTGTTAAGACCCCACTCAGGGGAATTGAAAATCTCCTAGCTTTCTCTCTTTCTATTGCTCTCTTGATTTCCATGTCTCCTCCCACGAGTCAGAGAGTTCAGTGCTCTAAGTGATGTCTGGGAGGGGCCACGATTTTGCATTGTGTACATAAAGCCTATGTACCTAAGACCTCTTCAAAGTGTTAAAAAGCAAAGATGTCACTTTAAGGACTAAGGTGCACCTGACTCAAGCCATGGTGTTTTCAATCACCTCATATGCATGTGAAAGCTGGACACTGAATAAGGAAGATTGAAGAATAAGTGACGACTCTGAATTGTGATGTTGGCAAAGAATATTGAATATACCATGGACTGCCAAAAGAACTAACAAATCTGTCTTGGAAGAAGTACCGCCAGAATGCTCCTTAGAAAAGAAGATTATGAGACTTCATTTCACATACTTTGGACATTGTCTCAGGCTGGGTTCTCTAAAGAAGCAAAAGCAGTAAAGCATATAAATAAATAAATATATATAGAAAGAGATTTATATCAAGGAAATGGCTTACGAGGCTGTCCCTGGATCAGGATAGAAGCTTCTCCTGATTCAGGTAGCTGCAGGGGCTGGAGAACCCAATATCGGCAGGGCAGAGAGCAGGGCTCTTACTCACAGGCTATGAAGATTGATGAATCTCAAGATCGGCAGGCAAGACCACAGGTAACCTGCTAAGTTAAGTCCCAAGAACCAGAAGTCAGATGAACAGGAGTCAGCTGCAGGATCCAGTGTGAGCAAAAGGCCCCCAGCCTTGCCAGAATGTCTGCTTATATTTGTTGCAGGCCACACACCCAAGCAAACTTCCTTTCAACTGATTCGCTACTCACAGCAGATCCCATCATGACGGAGCTCACGTATCAAATCTCAACATTATCCGACTGCCAAAACGCTGAGAATCATGGCCCAGCCAAGTTGACACACAGTCTTAACCATCACAGACATGTTGTCAGCAAGGACCAGTCCTTGGAGAAGGACATCATGCTTGGTAAAGTAGAGGGTCAGCAAAAAAGAGGAAGACCCTCAATGAGATGTATTGACTCAGTGGCTGCAACAATGGGCTCAACCATAGCAACGATTGTGAGGATGGTGCAGGACTGGGCAGTGTTTTGTTCTGTTGTACATAGGGTCAGTATGAGTCAGAACCAACTCAGTGACACCTAACAACAACAACAACATAAAGCCTACAACTATCATTATCTCAGCCCTTAAGCTGGTGAAAAGAGCCCTGGTGGTGCAATGGTTAAGCGTTTATCTGCTAACAAAAAGCTTGAAGGTTGGAACCCATCATTGGCTCCGTGGGAGGAAGATGTGGCAGTCTGCTTCTGTAATGATTATAGCCTTGGCAACCCTATGGGGCAGTTCTACTCTGTCATATAGGGTCACTATGAGTTGGAATCGAGGTGACAGCAATGGGTTTGGTTTAATGGGTTTTTAAGCTGGTGAGGTAGGAAATACATTTGATGCCCCAGCAGCACTAGGAAATAAAACTCAGTTTCGTAGAACAACCTTCAAGATTGCACTAGGGAAAGAGGCTGTCTTTTGCATTTTTCTTCAGTAGGCTCTGGCATGGTGCCATTTGCAGAATGGTGTAGATTCAAATTGGCATAAAGCACCTTTCTAGGAAATCCTAATGTGTTTATCTTTCTTTTTAGGCAGGCTCATTTATCCCATGTTTCACATGCTTAGTGAGCACTTGACAACTCATGTGTTGAGAGAGACACCTGCATGTTGTCCTTGCATAGTTTCAGTGGGCAGCTGGGAGAGCCTCTTCTGCACAGCTGCTCCCTCCGTGGCCAGTCCAGCTGGCCCCAGGACAGCATAGCCCTTTTCTCCATCAAACACAGGATTGGGACTCTCTTTTTATTTGCTTTGCCCTAGACAGAACTGCTTGTCTGCAGACCAGAGACAAATCATAACAGGTCTTCGCTCTTAGTCCCAGACAAAGAAAGCATTCTACTGAGATCATGAGGACAGTCAACATTCTTTCATTCCTGCTTTGAAAGTAGTCACTATTTCCAGTAGTTACATTAGAGGGAATATCTTAATGGCTGGTAAGCCATCACAGTATATTTGTAAGGACTGAGATTGCTTTTTTGGAGCAAAGATGTGGGATAATTTCTAGTGTTAAGAATTAACAATATCAATATACCTTTCTGACAATGGTTGTAGCTACTAATATAAAAGAGATTCTAATTAGCTATATTGTGTTCATATTCTTATCTTTGGACTATGGCATGTAAGAAAATGTGTATTTTATGACTCTTTGAAAAATAAGGATATTTATACATTTAATTAATTTTGGGGGTATTAGTTTCAGGTGGCCGCTGTAACAAATTACTACAAACTTGGTGTCTTAAAACAACAGAAATTTGTTATCTCACAGTTCTGGAGGCCTTAAGTCCAAAATAAAAATGTTTTCAGGGTTCTGCTTTTTCTGGAGGCTCTAGGGGAGAATCCATTCCTTGGCTATTCCAACATCTAGTGGTTGCTGGCATTCTTTGCTTTATAGCTGCATCACTCCAATCTCTGCCTACATTTTTGCAATGCTCTCTCTCTCTCTCTCTCTCTGTGTGTGTGTGTATGAAATCTCCCTCTGCCTTTCTATTATAAGAACACTTCTGATGGCATTTAGGACCCACCCAGATAGTCAAGGATAGTCTCCCATCTCAAGATCCTTAACTTAGTCTCATCTTCAAAGACATATTTTCCAATAGATAACACTTACATTTATGGTTTCAGGGTATCTATGAGGCCACCAATCAGCCCTCTATGCTTAATAAGTTGCATTGTTAAATGATAGTAAGTATATAACACTTGTGGTCTTAAATATGGTAAATTTGATGAAGATGAATGAATAATTTTAAATTATGCTCTAAGGTGATAGAATAGTGTGTATAAAGCCAAGTGAAAAATAAATTTGTGAATGAAGTTAGCAGAAATGGCAAGGGAAGCAAAGAGAAGAAATAGGATAAACCAAGAAATTAGCTCCTGAAAGCGTTCAAATAATTCCCATTGCTAAGGAAACCACCCATTACTTATCTGTCAGTTTGTTGTACTGTGGTGGCTTGCTTGTTGCTGTGATGCTGGAAGCTATGTCCCCAGTATTTCAAATACCAGCAGTGTCACCCTTGGTGGACAAGTTTTGTCAGAGCTTCCAGACTGACTAGGTAGAAGGAACTGGCAGTCTGATTCTGAAAAAAATTGGCCAGTGAAAACCTTATGAATAGCAGTGGAAAAAGTGCCAGAAGATGAGTACCACAGCTTGGAAGGCACTCAAAATATGACTGGGGAGGAGCTACCTCCACAAAGTAGAGTTGACCTTAATGATATAGATGGAGTAAAGCTTATAGGACCTTCTCTTGGCACGACTCAAAATGAGAAGAAAGAGCTGCAAGCATCCATTAATAACGGAAGTGTAAAATGTACCAAGTTTGAATCTAGGAAGGTTGAAAGTCATCAAAAATTAAATGCAGACCATAAAGATCTATATCCTAGGCATTGTTGTTGTTGTTAGGTGCCATCCAGTCGGTTCCGACTCATAGCAACCCTGTGTAAAACAGAATGGAACACTGTCTGGTCCTGTGCCATCCTCACAATCGCTGTTACTCTTGAGCCCATTGTTGCAGCCACTGTGTCAATCCATCTCCTTGAGGGTCTTCCTCTTTTTCACTGACCCTCCTACTTTACCAAGCATGATGTCCTTTTCTAGGACTGGTCCCTCCTGATAACATGTGCAAAGTATGTGAGACGTAGTTTCGCCATCCTTGCTTCTAAGGAGAATTCTGTTTGTACTTCCAAGAGAGATTTGTTCTTTCTTTTGGACACGCATTGTATATTCAATAATCTTTGCCAAAACCACAACTCAAAGGTGTCAATTCTACTTTGGTCTTCCGTATTCATTGTCCAGCTTTCGCATGCATACGAGGCGATTGAAAACACCATGGCTTGGGTCAGGCCCATCTTAGTCTTCAAGGTGACATCTTTGCTTTTCAACACTTTAAAAAGGTCTTTTGTAGTGTATTTGCCCAATGCAATATGTCTTGATTTCTTGACTGCTGCTTCCATGGGTATTGATTATGGATCCAAGTAAAATGAAATCCTTGACATCTTCAATCTTTTCTCTGTTTGTTATGATGTTCCTTATTGGTCCGGTTGTGAGGATTTTTGGTTTCTTTATGTTGAGGTTTAACCCATACTGAAGGCTGTGGTCTTTGATCTTCGTCAGTAAGTGCTTCACTGCCAGCAAGCAAGGTTTTGTCATCTGCATATCACAGGTTGTTGATGAGTCTTCCTCCAATCCTAATGCCCATTTCTTTTTCATATAGTCCAGCTTCTTGGATTATCTGCTCAGCCTGCAGATTGAATAGGCATAGTGAAAGGATACAACCCTGACACACACCTTTCCTGACTTTAAACCACGCAGTAACCCCTTGTTCTGTCCAAACAACTGCCTCTTGATCTATGGGCAGTTTCTTCAGGAGCACAATTAAGTATTCTGGAATTCCCATTATTTGCAGTGTATCCATAGTTTGTTGTGATCCACACAGTGGAATGCTTTTGCATAGTCAATAAAGCACAGGTATTAGTGAGCAGAAGTGCACTGGTATTGGCCATCTGGAATGCGGAAATCATATGGTCTACTATGCCAGAATGACAAATTGAAGAGGAATGGTGTTGCATTCATTATCGCAAGGAACAGTTCAAGATCAATCCTGAAGTACAATGTTGTCAGTGATAGGATAATATCCATGCTCCTACAAGGAAGACATTTAATACCACTATTATACAAATTTACACACCAACTACTAAGGCCAAAGATGAAGAAATTGAAGATTTTTTACTAACTTCTGCAGTCTGAAATTGATCAAACATGCAATTAAGATGCATTTATAATTACTAGTAATTGGAATGTAAAAATTGGAAACAAAAAAAGAATAGGTAGTTGGAAAATATGACCTTCGTGGTATAAATGACACTGGACATTGCATGATAGAATTTTGCAAGACCTATGACTTATTCATTGCAAATACCTTTTTTCAACAGCATAAACGGTGACTATCCATGTGGACCTTGTTGGATGGAATACACTGGAATCAAATCGACTACATCTGTGGAAAGAGACCATGGAGAAACTAAATAACATGAGTCAGAAGAAGGTCAGGGGACCACTGTGGAACAGATCCCAAATTACTCACATGCAAGTTGAAGCTGAAGCTGAAGAAAACTGAAACAAGTCCACAAGAGTCAAACTACGACATTGAGTATATCCCACCTGAATTTAGAGACCATCTCAAGAATAAATTTGACTCATTGAATACGAATGACTGAAGACTGGGTGAGTTTTGGGATGACATCAAGGACATCATACAAGAAGAAAGCAAGAAATCATTAAAAAGACAGGAAAGAATGAAAAGACTGAAATGGATACCAGAAGAAACACTTAAACCTGCTCTTGAACGTAGACTAGTTAAAGCTAATGTGAGAAAAGATGAAGTAAAAGAGGTGAACAGAATATTTCAAAGATTGGCTCAAGAAGACACAGTCAAGTATTATAATAAAATGTGCAAAGACCTGGAGTTAGGAAACCAAAAAGGAAGGTACACTCAGCATTTCTCAAGCTGAAAGAACTGAAGAAAAAATTCAAGCCTCAAGGTGTAATATCAAAGGATTTAACAGGGAAAATATTGAACAACATAGGAAGCATCAAAAAAGATGGAAGTAATACTCAGAGTTACGGTAGTAAAAAGAATTGGTCAATGCCCAGCCATTTCAGGAGGTAGCATATGTTTAAGAACTGATGGTACTGAAGAAAGAAGTTCAAGGTACACTGAAGGCATTGGCAAGAAACAAGTCTCCAGGAATTTACCCAATAACAATTGAGATCTTTCAACAAATGGATGCAATTCTGGAAGAACTCACTTGTTTATGCCAAGAAATTTGGAAGACAGCTGCCTGGCCAACTGATTGGAAGAGATCCATATTCCTGTTCATTCCAAAGAAAGGGATCCAACAGAATGCAGAAATTTTCAAACAATATCATTAATATCAAATGCAAGTAAAATTATGATGAAGATAATTCAAAAACGGTTGCAGCAGTACATAAACAGCGAACTGCCGGAAAATTAAGCCAACTTCAGAAGAGGATGTGGAACGAGGGATAATATTGTCAGATGGATCTTGGCTGAAATCAGAGAATACCAGAAAGATGTTTACTTGTGTTTTATTAACTACACAAAGGCATTCAAATGTGTGGATCATAACAAATTATGGACAACATTCTGAAGAATGGGAATTCTAATGCTTAATTGTGTTCATGCGGAACCTGTACATAGACCAAGAGGCCATTATTGGAACAGAACAAGGAAATACTGTGTGGTTTAAAATCAGGTAAGGTGTGCACCAGGGTTGTATCATTTCACCATACTTATTCAGTCTGTATACTGAACAAATAATCCAAGAGGCTGGACTATATGAAGAAGAACAGGGCATCAGGTTTGAAGGAAGACTGGTTGTTGTTGTTCTTAGGTGCCATGGAATCAGTTCCAGCTAACAGTGACCCTATGTACAATAGAACGAAACACTGTCTGATCCTGCGCCATGCTCGCAATCCATGTTATGCTTAAGCCCATTGTTGCAGCCACTGTGTCAACCCATCTCGTTAAGGGTCTTCCTCTTTTTAGCTGACCCTCTACTTTACCAAGCATGATGTCCTTTTACAGGAACTGATCCCTCCTGATAACATGTCCAAAGTATGTGAGATGTAGTCTCGTCATCCTCCCTTCTAAGGAGCACTCTGGTATTACTTCTTCCAAGACAAATTTGTTCGTTCTTTTGTCAGTCCATGGTATATGCAATATTCTTTGCCAGCGGCACAATTCAAAGGCATCAATTCTTCTTCGGTCTTCCTTATTCATTGCTCAGCTTTCACATGCACGTGAGGCAATTGAAAACAACATGGCTTGGATCAGGCGCACCGTAGTCTTCAAGGTGACATCTTTCTTTTTGACACTGTCCAGAGGTCTTTTGCCGCAGATTTACCTAATGCAATGCATCTTTTGATTTCTTGACTGCTGCTTCCATGGGTGTTGATTGTGGATCCAAGTAAAATGAAATCCTTGACAACTCCAATATTTTCTCCATTTATCATGATGTTGCTTATTGGTCCAGTTGTGAGGACTTTTGTTTTCTTTATGTTGAGGTGTAATCCATACTGAAGGCTGTGGTCTTTGATCTTCATCAGTAAGTGCTTCAAGTACCTCTTCACTGTCAGCAAGCAAAGTTGTGTCATCTGTATACCGCAGGTTGTTAATGAGTCTTCCTCCAAGCCTGACGCCCCATTCTTCTTCATATCATCTAGCTTCTTGGATTATTTGCTCAGCATACAGGCTGAATAAGTATGGTGAAAGGATACAACCCTGACACACATCTTTTGCAACATTAAACCACACAGTATCCCCTTGTTCTGTTCGAACAGCTGCCTCTTGATCTATGTACAGGTTCCTCATGAGCACGATTAAGTGCTCTGGAATTCCTATTCTTCACAATGTTATCCATATTTTGTTATGATCTACACAGTCGAATGCCTTTCCATAGTCAATAGAACACAGCTAAACATCTTTCTGGTATTCTCTGCTTTCAGCCAGCATTCATCTGACATCAGTAATGATATCCTTGGTTCCACATTCTCTTCTGAATCAGACTCGAATTTCTGGCAGTTTCCTGTCGATATACTGCTGCAGCTGCTTATGAATGATCTTCAGCAAAATTTTACTTGCGGGTGATATTAATGACATTGATAATTTCTACATTTGGTGGGATCACTTTTCTTGGGAATAAGCAAAAATTTGGATCTCTTCCAGTAGGTTGGCCAGGTAGTTGTCTTCCAAATTTCTTTGCATAGACGATCGAGCACTTCTAGCACTGCATCCGTTTGTTGAAATGTGTCAATTTGTATTCTATCAATTTCTAGAGGCTTGTTTTTCACCAACGCCTTCAGTGAAGCTTGAACTTCCTCCTTCATTACCATCAGTTCCTGCTCATATGCTTCTCCTGAAATGATTGAATGTTGACCAGTTCTTTTTGGTACAGTGACTCTATGTATTCCTTCCATCTTCTTCTGATTTTTCCTGTGTTGTTTAATATTTTCCCCATAGCATCCTGCACTATTGCAACATGAGGATTGACCTTTTTCTTCAGTTCTTCTAGCTTGAGAAATACTGAGCGTGTTCTTCCCTTTTGGTTTTCTCTCTCCAGGTCTTTGCACATGTCATTATAATAATTTCCTTTGTCTTCTCAAGCTGGCCGTTGAACTCTTTTGTTCAGCTCTTTTACTTCATCATTTCTTCCTTTTACTTTAGCTACTGAACATTCAAGAGCAAGTTTCAGAGTCTCTTCTGACATCCATTTTTGTCTTTTCTTTCTTTCCTGTCTTTTTAATGACCTCTTGCTTTCTGCATGTCTGATGTCCTTGATGTCATTCCACAACTCATCTGGTCTTCAGTTATTAGTGTTCAACACATCAAATCTTTTCTTGAGATGGTCTCTAAATTCAGGTGGGATATAATCAAGGTTGTACTTTGGCTCTAGGGGACTTGTTCTAATCTTCTTCAGCTTCAATTTGAATTTGCATATGAGCAATTGGTGATCTGCTCCACAGCCGGCCCCTGGTCTTGTTCTGACTGATGATATTGAGCTTTTACATCATCTCTTTCCGCAGATGTAGTCAGTTTGATTCCTGTGTATTCCATCTGGCCAGGTTCACGTGTATAGTCACCATTTATGTTGGTGAAAGAAGGTATTTGCAATGAAGAAGTTGTTGGTCTTGCAAAATTCTGTCATGCGATCTCTGGCATTGTTTCAATCACCAAGGCCATCCATATTTTCTAACTACAGATTCTTCTTCTTTTTTTCCAACTTTCACATTCCAATCACCAGTAATTATCAATGCATCCTGATTGTATGTTTGAGCAATTTCAGACTGCAGAAGTTGGTAAAAATCTTCAATTTTTTTCATCTTTGGCCTTAGAGGTTGGTGCGTAAATTTGAATAATAGTCATATTAACTGGTCTTCCTTGTAGGCATATGGATATTATCCTATCACTGGCAACATTGTACTTCAGGATAGATCTTGAAATGTTCTTTTTGATGATGACTCATTAACAACCTGTAATATGCAGATGATACAACTTTCCTTGCTGACAGTGAAGAGAACTTGAACCACTTACTGATGAAAATCAATGACTACAGCCTTCTACATGAATTACACCTCAACATAAAGAAAGCAAATATCCTCACAACTAGTCCAATAAGCAAAATCATGATAAATGGAGAAAAGATTGAAATTGTCAAGGATTTCATTGTATTTGGGTCCACCATAAATGCCCATGGAAGCAGCAGTCATCAAATGAAGTATTGCACTGGGCAAATCTACTACAAAAGACCTCTTTAAAGTTTTAAAAAGCAAGTATATTGCTTTGAGGACTAAGGTACTGACCCAAGCCATGGTATTTCCAATTGACTTACATGCATGGGAAAGCTAGACAGTGAATTAGGGAGACCGAAATAGAGTGGATGCATTTGAATCATGGTGTTGGCAAAGAATATTGAATATATTATGGACTGCCAGCAGAACAAACAAATCTGTCTTGGAAAAAGTACAGCCAGAATGTTTCTTAGAAGCAAGGATGGGGAGACTTCGTCTCATGTACTTTGGACATGTTATCAGGAGAGACCAGTCCCTGGAGAAGGACATCATGCTTGGTAAAGTAGAAGGTCAGTGAAAAGAGGAATACCCTGAATGAGAATGTCAATCCACCTAATTGAGGGTCAAAAAAATAAAAGTAAAATGATTGATACAGTGGATGCAACAATGCTCTCAATCATAACAAAGATTGTTCTGATGGCACAGGATTGGGCAGTGTTTTGTTCTGTTGTACATGGCATCTCTATGACTTAGAACTGACTTGATGGCACCTAACAACAACAAAGAAACCACTTCACAATTTCCTGTCTCTCTCTTTCAGCTCTAAACAGCTGCTTTGCTTAAAATTTGGCTTCCCTGAAAGAATTTAGTTGCTTGCTGAAGAAAAGCGAAGTACTAAAGTTAGAGTAGAAAGAAAATTTGTGATGATGAAAATTAACAGAAAAACAAATAGTTTAAGATAACCGGTAAAGTCAATGCTTTTAAAAAGGAAATTATTGCTCACTTTTTTCTCTCTGAAGGTATCCTAATGATAGTGGCACGGTTATTGAAAGTGATTACTTAAAACTGGTGCTTTTATATTTCCTATGTATATAGAAAAATTAATTAAACAATAATGTTAATTCCTTTTTCTCAGCCAAAACTCTCAAATGGACATTTTGTTTTTTTACCCCTTTTCCTTCTGTTAAATATTTTATCTAAAAAAGTCAAAATAAATTTCTTTCTGAGCAATCTCAAGATTCCCTTTCACTGAGTGGGAGGATTATTAACCTGAGAGTTTGCTAACTGTTTGCTGTCCAGTCGACTCCAACTCATAGCTACCCCATGTGTGTCAGAGTAGATCTGTGCTCTGTAGGGTTTTCAATGGCTAATTTTTTGGGGAAGTAGATCACCAGGACTTTCTTCCCATGTGCCTCTGGGGGGACTTGAACTTCCACCCTTTCTTTTAGCAGACAAGGGCATTAACCTGTTTGCACCACTGAGGGACTCCGAGAGCATGCTATTAGCTAGAATCTCGCTAGTTCTGTAGGAATGTAGTTCTGTTTTGGGCTTTGTCACGTAGCATTCTATCAAGAGAATTTTTGTTCTACTTTCTCATTTTCCTCTTTCCTTGTACTGCAGAAGGACTGCATGAGTTCAGCAGCTTACCTCCTCCCCTCCGACAACCAGCACTACTGACAAAATTTTAGCTTCTCTTTCCATCCTACTTCTTCTGCCATAAAAATCAGTTTATCCTGTTTAATAATTTATACAGAAATAGTCGGTAGTGATAGAAATTAGGAGTTGCATGCTCTTTTAATCTCTTCTTTTGCATATACGCTATTAGACAAAAATATAGAATTATTTTTTCTTTTATTGAGTGAAAACTCAAGATGTTCTACAGGAAACAATCTCCAGGTAACACGTTCAGCACCAACATTAAAATGTTTCTGGATGAGTGCTGTCCAATATAATTTTCTGCAGTGGTGAAAACGTTCACATGCTGTATTGCCCAATATGATATCCTCAACTACTAGCCACGGTTGCTATTAAGCACTTCAGAGGAAGCTGGTATGACTTCAAGAACTGAATTTAAAATTTTATTTAATTGTTATTAAGTTAAATTGAAATAGTCACATGTAACCAAGTGGCTATCATGTAGGACAGTGCAGTTCTAGATGGACTCACTGGTATTATTTATTCCTTCTTATTCGATGATATTTCTAGTTGTGTTGCCACTTTTCACCCATTGAGGGTAAGATTGGCAAAATTATCTTTGTGGATTAAAAATATAGTTAAAGGCTGAAAAAACTTGAAATACACACACAAAAAAAACTTCAAAGAGACCTAGAATAATGCTGTGCACTTACCTGTCTTTTGATGGTTATTTGGGTAATGGATAAAAAATGGAAAAGTAACAATGTAATAGAGATTGTAACAATATAGTAGAGATGATGTTCCAAATTTATTTAAATGAATACCTGCCTACTCGTACATAACTAGTATATCCTGATGATGAACTTGGCTGCTCAGTTTCTTAAGTTTGCCCTTGTCTATGTTACCTTGATAGACCATAACCTGGTAGGAAAAGAACAGACATAGATTAAAAACATGATTTAAGTTACTCTTTTGAGTACAGAGCATGATAGAGCTAGGGGCTTGGATATTTGGGCAATCACGTGTTCTAGTCTAGAAAAACATATCCGTCTCAGCAGTTCAAGAGCTTCTGAGATCTCTCGTTGCGAAATCTGCCCAGATCTGTTGGAAATGTGGGCAAGAAGTGTACTGAATTTACCTCGGCTTCTCCGCAGCCCCTAGTTTCTCTCTTCAAACCCATCTGATCATGAATTGTTCCCCTTCCTGTGACTAAAACCCACCTAGGTTATTAAATATTTTATTCCTCTTTCTGGTAACAAATTCTTACTCTGCTGTTTTTCGTAACTGGAACGGCATGGTGTGCAATAAAGATTATGAGCTTTGACAGGACAGGGATTATGCCTACCTAATAGTTTAAGTTCAATATCAATGTCAGCGTCACAAAAGTTTAAACACTAAAAAAATAAAACAAATCCCTGTTCCTTGCTGCTGCTGTGTGAAGGAGCGGAGCTGTATGCCACAGCACAAGGAGCATTTCTTATTTAAGATTGACATCAGTTAAATGTTGATAGCCAACATTACTTGAAAAAGTTTAAATATTTTGCAGATTCCAAATGAGGAAAATAAAAGAAGGAATCTGGTGTTTAGTACTGCACTCAGCTGCTTCTGCAAACATGCTGAGCCTGGATAGGGTAGTGCTCCACAGGCGAGGACAGAGAGGGGAGGGATCAGAGAGGTGAGGGTCAGAGAAGAATGTGCATGGAGCCCCCTGCAAACTACTTGTTGTTGTGTGCCATGGAGTTGATTCTGACTCATAGTGACCCCATGTGACAGAGAAGAACTGCCCCATAGGGTTTCCTAGGCTGTAATCTGTATGGAAGCAGGTCGCCAGATCTTTCTCCCACGGAGCCGCTGGATGGAGTCGAACTGCCAACCTCTTGGTTAGCAGCTAGCAGCTTAACCATTTTGTCACCAGTGCTCCCTGCAAGCTCTTTAGTTTCCCATTCAATAAATTATTTTGTTTTTAAGCAACTCAGGCATCTAGATTTCCTAATCTGACTTTGTTGACTTTACTGTGGCATATTCCTGATTTCTTCTTTTTCAATATATATTCTAAAATTGACACCACGGGTTATGTATTTTAAATTGAGATCACAATGCAGCAGTGAAAAATAAAAACAAGACAGAAGTGATTTTAAAATAACCCATATCCATTTTCTTTTATATCTGGCAAGTCTCTCTTGGTTCCCACCACCCCACCCATTCAGTATTGGAATTTCTCACTATTTTCCGTTAACTGTCCTGAGAGGTGGAGTTGACGTCCTCAGATATCAGCGCCCACGTGTTTTGGCAATTAGCTGTTGGTTCTCATGTTCAGGTTGGTAAAAAGAGTGAAACTTATGATTAATTACTACTCCATGTAAGTATTCTGAGGATAGTTAGTAAAAGTCTTTTCCATAAGAGAGGCAAAGGGAGTACCAATTACTTTTGTGAAAGATGTGAAGAATCCGTCGTATTGCTTGATTAGTTTTGTCCATTATTGATTGCTTTTGTCCAGGTATTGTAAAGAAACCCAAAACAAAACAAACAAGCAAGAAAAACAATGACAATATCTTGAGTTTTATTTAAAAAGTAAAGAACTGTAATACCTAAGACATTTAACATAAATCTTTTTTTTTTTTTTTTTTTTT
>NW_004443938.1:18166146-18205326 GCF_000243295.1 Trichechus manatus latirostris | reverse complement strand
AGGGTTTCAGGATTGTTGATTCTCTGTTTGGCTTAGTTTTTCGGATCTTTGTTGTGGAGGGACGGCGTGGTGCTTCTGCCTAGACCGCCATCTTGCCGGAGTCCTCTTAACATAAATCTTATAGTAAAGAAAATGTTTCATTTCCAATGACGGCTGCGGAGTAAAGGCACAGAACCCAATTAAACCCAGTTTTCAATTTGTTTTCATTATTGTGTGCGTATTAACTCACAATTTTTTTAGCTTTCTTAAAAATGTACTTTATTATTTTATAATGTGTAATATAAATGAATAGAACAACATTTTAAAAGATATAAAAAATCTAGAGTGCAATTATCCCTCTCTCATAGGCCGTCAGTACTCATTCCCAGAAACAACCATGTTAGCAATTGTTTATTCTTCCAGAGAGATATTTCACACATTTTTGTGTCAGTATGTATGTGTACATAGGTATGTGTCTGTGTTACATTTTCCAAACACAAATGAAAACGCAGTATGCATCTGGCTTTGCATCCTGCATTTTCCATTTAATAATATATCAGGGAACACCTTCAATTTCAGTAAATATAGAGCTGACTCCTCCTTTTTTACTGGCCGCATATTATTTCATTATGTGGATGTATCGTAATATATTTAACCAACCTTCTATTTAAGGACATTTGAGTGCTTTTCAAACTTCTCCTCTTACAAAAAAAAAAAAAAAAAATCCTGAAAAAAAAATTCCCATCCATATATCACTTCACATACGGATTCAAGCATATTTGTAATATTAATATCTAGAAACCGAAATCATGGGTTAAAAGTGTGCCCAAGTTTAGTTCTGTAGATATTGCCCAGTAGCTCTCCATAGAATGGAAATGAGCACTCCCATCAGCAATGTGTGAGACTGTAAATTCCTCCCTTCACACCCACACAATTAACAAGTTTTGATATCTACCAGTCTTAAATTTGAAAATTATGCTTCATAGTAGTTTTAACTTTTATGACTTTTACCGTGAGGGAGGCTGAACATTTTTTTCATCCTTTCAAGATCTCTTGTCAGTTTTACTCAGTTTTTATTGATTTTTTGTTTTGTCTTTTTTGGTAGGTTTAGTTCTGTTCTTTTTATTTACTGTAACTTGCTTCTATTTTCAGTGGCACGTGTTTTATATTTCTTTTGAAGTTTATATTTGTCTCTTGACTCTGCCTTTTACCTTGGAGAAGATTTTTTATTTTGTGTAAATTATATTATCGGTCTTTTCCTTTGATGGCTTCTTGGCTTTTTTCTTGCTTTGAAATGACTCCCTCACAGTTTGAATAGTTTCCTTTTGGCCATGGTTTTATCATGGTTTATCATGGGGTTGCCATGAGTTGGAATCGACTTGCTGGCAAATAATCTATATGATATATATAAATTTGAAAACATTTAAATCTTTGACATATATGGAATTTATTTTTGTGAAAGTATCAAGTTTGGATCCAACATATTTTTGTTGCCAGGTTGTTATTATCTCGTTGTTCCAACACTGTTTATTGAGTAATCTAGCTTTCCTTCATCATTTCAGATTCTATCTCTATCATTTGCTGAATTCTGTACGTATTTGGATCTTCTGAACTTTCTCTTCTGCCCATTTGTGGAGAGCGGGTTGGCCCTTATTGGCCCTGGTAGAGCTCTCTGCAATATGCTAGTTAGTACCTGTGGTTTCCCTTCCTTCTAGTGAGAAGACTTAACATGGCTTCAACTTCCCACAAGGCCTTCAGGTGCTTTCAGCACTATTACACACCTCATCTGGGCAGATGGCATCCACATTAACCCTATAAGAATGGAGAACAGCTGGGTGGTAGAGTCCCAACACTGGAGCAGAATCCATGATGAAGTTTAACTGTGCTCAGCCCAACCATGTGTCTCCAAGGGATTGGGAGGGCTTATGAACATCTGGACCCTCCTCCTGTGGGCTCTTGCTTATATTCAGTGATGCTTGTAGTCTTGTCATAGATCTTCTCTTGTTGCTACTCTTGTGGAATAAGATTAGGGATTTATTATTGCAGCTTTATTTTAATATGTGCTAAAATTAGTCTTCCCCTTATTGTTATTCTTCATCATATTTTTCTTTCCTATGTTTGCTTACTTACTTTCTTCTATAGTTCAAAAACATATCTGTTGTTACTTTTTCAATCATTTTAATTTTATCGGCTACTTTAGATGTTTATTCTCTCTGGATATGAGATAGCTTTAGGATGTGGGACTGACTCTTGTCAAGAGGAAAGTAAAATTAGAGGCTGCGGCTGGAGCTTCCTCTGCTTGATAGAGAAATAAAGAGATCTGCATTTGGAGATGTTTACACTTCTGTAGATAACAGCACAAAGATACAGCGTCTGGAGACCAGATGTGGACCCTATGAAAGGGAGATAGCAAGAGGCTATCTTAAAGGGATCTCACTGAACAGGGCCACTTGGAGGGGAATGTGACCATAAGAGGGGGTAGGTCGCTAGAGCCCAATTGCCAAGGAAGGAGTCATAATTTACCATGAGATAGTGTGTCTGCAATAAAGGGTTTGTTTCCTCATTCCAAGCCCATTTTCATCTCCTCAATCTCAGTCTCTATGTCCTCTACCACTGAGTGCTGGGAGAACGGGTGTTGGGGAAAAGTGGTGTCATCTTGCAGGATTTATAGAGCTGTATTTAGGGCTTGGTGCCCTCTCAAATGGGCTATTTTTGAAAGTCGTAGAAAATCTTCTGGTGGACTTTGTCTGACGTTCCCTGCTCTCAGGCTGTCATGGGTATGTTGAGATACAGAAAAAATGATAAGGAAAAGCAGGAGAATGTCCTTTAGTCCTTTAGTCCACTAGTGCTGTCACATTAGGCATTTGCATGCTTCAGATCGTAAACTTTCAAATGTTGGTAATTGTGATGTTCAAATCTTATCTTTACTTAAAACTTCTGTTTTATTTATGAATTACTAACAACTATGTGAAAAACTACCATCTGTTGGTGGGTTTATCAATTTAGCATTGCATTTTTGTAATACAAATGACCAAATTGGCCACAGAAGATACAGAAAGTATAAAAAACTGATTATTGTAGGAAAATTATTTTACAAAGAACACAAAGGCCTGTGATTACAATGTTTTTAAAACCATTTTACAAATTGAAAAAACAATGACAATTTAAAAATATTTTTACAAAATTAGATAACATTGACAACAAAACTTAATAAAAGGTAGCACAAACAAAAGAGAACTATAATCGAATAAATATTAGCATAAAAATCCTAAATATTAACAAACAGAATTCAGCAACGTATTGAAAAAATATAACATGAATAAACCTAGGCCTACAAAGATAGTATAGTATTAGAAAAGCAATATAATTCACCATATTAGTAAATAAAAATAGAAAAATTAGAGATTATATAAAGGAAAATTTACTAAAATGGGAATAAATATTTATTAACATGTTAATTCACACTTTATTCATAGTAAAATGTTTATCTCTCTATGCAAATTTTTGTTTTTACTGAATGGACTATATGCAAAGAGATTCAAATAGGAAATATATTCTTCTTCATGCCCTCGAACATGTTCTGTCACATCTTCCTTCCCCATACTTTAATAATATCTTAGGCAGATCTACATAGCTTTCCACACACTTTCCATCAGGTATTAAGAATGACAATCAAGTTCAATTTAAAAATTCAAACTTACTTCCAGTGGAAGGTTTCTCCTTCTTTCCAGCTCAGGCTCCACCTGTAATTAGTGGGCCTGCAGTGGAGAAGCAATGGGGGAACATCTGCAAGCTCTTTCACTCATCATCATTCATCACTTGACTTTCCACACTTTGATGCTTCTGAGTCACCTTTTCTTCCCTGTTTGCATAAATCTCTAAACTCCGGGGAATACAAGTCAAGGTCTCTTAAGAACTCTTTTACCAACTTGACTTTGGTGTACTGGTATGGGATTAAACTTTCCAGCAGCTCAGCAAACACCAAGCCAGGAAGCAAGGTGTCAATCTGCCCTTCTTGCAGTAAACTTCAATCTCTGTGAGCAGATCTCTTGGAACCTCACTCTTTTGGAACTCCTCAGGAGGAGGGACCACCCCTCTCCTCATATCTTCATCCATAGGCCAACCACTCACTGCCACCACAGATTCATTTTCCTACATCCACCCCAATCTTTTGCTGATATGCGATGGACCGAGTGTTGGGGGTGAGAGTCAAACAACCAGTTGCCACCTCTGGTCTGGCAGCTTCTTGGCTGCTCTCTTTGAATGAAAAGTTCTTCTCTTGTCCTTTGTTTTGTGACTTTAGTTAATATTCTAAAATCAAGAAAATCCCCGTTCTGTAACTCGTTATGTGTATGTTTCTGGGTTTTCTAGGGCTTAAATAGAAATTAGTTTTATTTTTTCTACTCCAAACCTGATCTGTGTTATATCTTTTCTAACCCATGGGTAAAATATTGGGCAAGCAGGTCCTATGGCTTTTCCTGCAATTTCTAGATACTTTTGGCCTTGCTTAATAATTACATAATACTTGTAATATCAGAGTTCCAGTCTTATCCCATTTAAAGCTTCCGTCACCCACAGTTTAGGCATGCTTAGAACTCATAACTCCATGCCATGCATGCTGGTGGACATCAGGCTTCCCCTGCTGCTGACCTCTCTCCTTACTCTATTAACTCAGGCCACTTTAGCTAACAGCCTGAGTGGATGACATGGAAGATAAGGATGTTTGAGAGACCACTCATGAACAGCAGTATGCTAAGACAAGAGGACCCCAGCTGTAAGATGATGCATATGGATGGCCAGAAGCTTGAGCCTAGTGGGCAAGTCACAAGAACATAGCTGGAGCATGTGTTGCTCACATCAGGGAGCTGTGCAATACAGAGAAATCCCTGGGGAGGTGCTCAAGGACTGAAATAAGTTAGAAATCATTAACAAATGATACTTTTAATAGCCTTGTGTTTGGAAGTCTAAATATTAAAAACAATCGTGGAAAGAACATAATTTCAGGATTTAGAAAATATTTTACAATAATGGTAACACAAAAACTATATTTCAAAGCTTATGGGATGCAGCTAAAGCAGTACAGGAAAATTTATAGTTTCAAATACTTATTTTAGGGAAAAAAAGGCTTCTTAAATATAGAAGAAAGAGATGCAAAAGAAATGATGATGATAGTTATAATTGTTGTTGTTGCTGTCCGTTCTGACTCACAGAGACCCCATGTACAACAGAACAAAACACTGCCCGGTCCGGCACCATCCTCACAATCGTTGTTATGCTTGAGCCCACTGTTGCAGCCATTGTGTCAATTCATTTTGTCGATGGTCTTCCTCTTTTTTGCTGACCCTCTACTTTACCAAACATGATGTCTTTCTCCAGGGACTGATCCCGCCTGATAATATCTCCAAAGTATGTGAGACAAAGTCTCACTATCCTTGTTTCTGAGGAGCATTCTGGCTGTACTTCTTCCAAGACAGATTTGTTCATTCTTCTGGCAGGCCATAGTATATTCAATATTCTTCACCAACATCATAATTTAAAGGCATCAATTTTTCTTAGGTCTTCCTTAGTCATTGTCCAGCTTTCACATGCATATGTGGCAATTAAAAACACCTTAGCTTGGGACAGGCTATGTCCTTAAAGTGACATCCTTGCTTTTTAACACTTTAAAGAGATCTTTTGAAACAGATTTGAAAGTTATAATAGAGAAACTGACAATTCAGAAAGGTGAATTTTCTTATATCATTAAAGAAACTAAATTATTAGTTATAATCTTTACATTTATGCAAACACATAAAGTTATAATAGAGAGAATCAAAAAGGTAAAAACGTCTTTTAAAGAAAAGTAAATTTGCTATACTTCTGGAAAGATTAATCAAATAACAAGACAGGAGTTGGAAATAATTTTTTAGAGGAATAATAAAGGAGATATAATTTAGGTGCAGATTGACACAGTTGCTGTAACAATGGGTTTAAGCATAAGAGTGATTGTGAGGATGGTGCAGGACTGAGTAGTGTTTCATTCTGTTGTATGTAGGATCACTATGAGTTGGAACCGACTCAAAAGCACGTAACAATGGCTACAATTTAGATGCAGGGCGTATTAAAAGGATGACAGAATATCATAATAATTATATTGATTGGAATCTGAAAACTTAGGGTAAGCAGATATATTTCTAGAAAAATTATTAGCAAAACTGAATCAAGAGGAAATAGGAAGCTGAACTGTCTTATATCATTAAAGACACTAAATTATTAGTAATAATCTTTATACAGACATATACACATACAGACAGACAAATAAGAGGACAATATCAGGCAAAGACATTTTTACGGTTAAATAATTCCAAACTTTAAAGGACTAACTCATTTTAATCTTAAAAAACCATAACTGCCACCTGTGTGTATCTCTTCTCAATTCTGCAAGAAGTGACATCATACTGGAAGATTTAAATCTCAGATGGTAGGAGTATTTACACCATGGAAACAGGCAAATGCTACAAGTCAAGGCTTTGAAGAAAATCAGTTGTTAATTACTTACTAGAATACATCTGTGTCAGGGAGCGTGTCCTACCATGCGTTATATCATAATCAGAACAATATAATATTTACACACAAATTTATAAATAGATGAATGGAACAGAAGATAGAGGTCAGTAATGAATATAAATAATATGTGAGAAATTAAAATATGATAGTATTGGAATTCAGTTACAAAGGGTGATATATTAAATAAATGATCTTAATATAACTAGCTATTCTTCAGCAAAATCAGAGATATACCCAATGTACATTACATGCAAAAATAAATGCCAGTTAGATTAAAGATTTAAATACACAAAATAAATTGATGAAAATTTTAGAAGAAAATAAGATTACTTGTATAATATTTTGGTGGAAGATGAAAGGAACTCAGGAAGAAAAGATTTTACTATCATTAAAACTAAAATTCATATGGAAAAGTTAGCTAAGCAAAGTAAAATGAAAAAGATAACTTAGAAAAATATTCGTAGCAAAGACAAAATAGTATTATCTCTAACATAAGTATTTCTTAGAAATTAATTTATAAACAAAAGACAAACAACCCTATAGAAAAAAGTAGATAAATGATATAAGAAGGCAAGTAGCAAAAGATCAAATTTGCAATCAATTACCAAATAAAATCATAAAAATGTAAATAATTCAAATGTAGTTAAATAAACAAAATTAAAGCAACTATTAAATATTATTTTCAACCTTTCAACCAAAACTGTGGAGGCTTACAACATCAGAGCTAGAGGGCTATGAGAAAAAAGCTTCGTTAATTATTATGGTATGTAAATTTCTCCAGCTTTTTTTTTGGGTGGGGGGAGGAATTGATAGTGGCTAGTAAAAGTGAAAAATACAAATAACATTTTTCCATCAATTTTTTTATATTTCTTCACGTCTTGCAAGCTGAATACTGACTGCCTTTCTTCCAAACTATCTTTTCGAAGATGTTTGCATAGCAAATAACCTTGGAAGATAGTGTCTACCTCTGAAGCAAAGAGCGAGCATATTTACTGCCCATTATAAAAGACTCTAGGTTCCTTAAGTTTAGGTTCCTCTGATGTAATCCAACCCATTGTGGGTGCCTCGCTCTCTTCATATCACCTTCTGGGAATTGGGACTTGAGGAACTGATGTAAATGCTGATACTACAGTGACTGCTGTTGCTATAATTAATAAACTGTTCTTTGTCTCTGGTACATAAGCCTTATGCCTTCTACCAGCACCCATAAAATTTGGTAAGACTACTTCACTAGCTTGCAAGTAGTATAAAACCTTAGATCCTGCACAGTCCTTGACACTTTTGGCCCAGAAATCCAATTTTTAAATCTGTACTATAGAAATAAATGTAATAATGCAAAAGAATGTCTGTACTATAGAAATAAATGTAATAATACAAAAGAATGTAAGTGCAAAGAAGACTTTGTCAAAAAAAGTGGAAACGATCTAAATTTTCATCTATATTGAAATGGAAAAATTTATGCTCTAGTTTATAAAATATTATGAAGCAATAAAAAATGGAGTGTAATCTATATTATGTTAAATGTAAGGTCTTTTTATATAAGAAGAGCAAGTTGCAAAGCAATGAGTATGATCCTATTTTTCATAAATCAAAACAAAATAAAGCCTATATAAGTGTAATGTATATGTTTGAATACGGAAAGATACATACCTTGTTATCCTTGGTTACCCATGGGGGCTAGGACTTGAGGGTCCTTCTAGCTGATTCTTCTCTCATTTAGTCACTAGAGTTGCTTTCCTTTTCTCCTCTTTTCTCACTGACAAAGGAAGACCGCAGTTGCTTATTAATTTCTGATTTATTTCATAGCTTAGATTCTTCTGAGCCTTGCAAACCTATTCCTACAGTCTGGTGTTTTTAGTCTACCAGTTTTTTAAAGCCTGGTATGATTTTTTACTTTTCTCTTTGTTAGCATAACTCCAAGAGTGAGGTGAATATGTACCAGCAAAAGGTTATCATTTTTTGCTTTTCTTTGCAGCTAAGATATAGCATTTTAACTAAGTTCCAGCCAAATGAGAAGTAAGGACAAGGATTGTATCATAGATACTGTGTGTGCCCATCTTCTCTTCCCTTCACCCTGATGCCTTAAACAAGATGAGATGTCTTCAGCAGCCAGCTAGAAGCCTGCAGTGACTGTTCTTGAAGTTCCTGAAGGACAACGAACACCAGTCCTGCATTACCTAATTTTAGACTTTTTTACATAAGAGAGAAATAAAATTGAATCTTGTTTAATCAACACTATATTAATTTTTTAATTTTTTTTCATATGGATAATCCTAATGAATACGAGGCTCCTGGCAGATGGTGCATGGTGGTGCTTCCTGGCAGAACACAAAGCCAGAATACCATTCCCTGGGTCATTATCATTTACTTTTGGGTTTAGCACCTCTGTTGCAGTTATTGTCCCTCTTACAATTCACTTTTTTAGGGCAGTTCTTAGCAGAAACAGCCGCCTCTATGGCTTTGAATCTAGAAAGAACCTTGTTTAGTGCAAAGCTTTGTAAACTTCATCTGATTGTGAGATTTTTCATCCATTGACTTACTGTCTCTGCGATATGATTTATCTGTACTCTGCTAATTGTTTCCTATGAATGTTTTGATTTTCTGGAGCAAGTAGTTTTCCTCAGGGGGTTCAGATTCACAGCCAAGGCCACAGCCACAGGCTCTGTTTGTAGCTGGTGGAGCCGGGTGAAACCTTTGCATCTTTTTAAGAAACTTGGTGTCCATTTAAGAGTCCAGTTCCTGGTAGTACTCACATGAAAGTTTAAAAGATTTTCTAAATTTAGTTAACTGGCACCATCTTCCCATCCTTGTTTAAGGAGTCAGGGTGAAGGAAGGGGAAGAAAGGCCCACACATCTGTATGAAACGATCCGTGTACTCGTACTCACCTCTCCTTTGACTGGAACTTAGTTAAAAGGCTGTATCTAGCTGTAAGGAGATGGAAAAAAATAGTAATCTTTTGCTGGTATATTTTCACTCCATTACTGAAGTTATGTTAGCAAAGAGGCATTGCAGAGATCTAGTTTTCTGCCTGGAATATCCAGTGCCAAACCATGCATTCCCCCCAAATTGAAATTCCAATCTCAGTGTGGCCTCCACAGATTCCTTGTTCCTTTTGGTGGTGGTCCAAAAACCGTCCCTGCTCATGCTGGGGCAGGTTTTCCCTCTGTTCCTCTCTTCATATTCAGGCCAACACAGTGAAAACATGCTCGTGGCTCAGAGAGAGGGTGAGTGATAATGCAGTTCTGAAGTCCAGTTGGGTATGCCACCTTGGCTTACTGATATTACTCACATGACCACAATCAAATATAGCACTTAAAACTTTGACCTGATCACACTTCTCCACTGCTGAAAGACAAGTGTCCTCGTAAGCAAGAGCAATTTCAAAATAACACAATGGAGGGAACATTTAGTCCCTAACAATGCTGAAAATCTCCTTTGCTTCCTTTCCCATCCACCTGACTCACACCAAAGCTGCTCTTATGTCCAGCCATATCCCCTCCAAATTTTTTCTGCAATTGTCACCTTTGTGTATCTTATATTTTCCTCGAACCCTCTTGTCTTTTTCCCGATTTGCTCCCACAAAAGCCAGAATAACTTGTCTGATAAGAAAGGATTCTCTGTAGAGAAGAGGGGGCAAAAGAAAGACCGAAATGGGATGAGACAGAGATAGCTTTTTTGAGGGTAGAGGAAAAGAAGGCTGGGGGCACTTACAGGTTAATAATTTCTGTCCTAACACAGAAACTACACATTCATCATTCTCATTAACACGAGTTCTCATTCCTTTACAAAGAACAAACCTGTTGCTGTCGAGTCAATTCCAACTTATGACGACCCCATGTGATACAGAGTAGAACTGCTCCATAGGATTTTCTTGGCTGTAATCTTTATGGAAACAGATCACCAGGTCTTTCGTCCACAGCACCCTGGGTAGGTTTGAACCACCACCCTTTAGGTCACCCTTCCTCCCCTATATTCTTTATCTTTTATGTTACAGAAGGTCTCCACCAGAATCACTTTGTTGGTCTTATTGTTGTTCTTGTAACATTCTGTTGACTTATCTTTTAGTAAATAGAAAACTATTAAGTATACAGTTTTAGTGTTTGTTTATGAACAAAATAAAAATTCTATTCTCCTTGGTTCCCTTCACTGTACACCTGCCTGTGTATATCTGAAGAGTATATTTATTTGATCAATCATGAAGTCTGTGGATTTGAGGCCACTGGAAGATTCCTTCATCATCCAACCATTTATGACCCTTGCTCACCTCTATACTTCAGAGACTGTATTTGATCTATCAGAGCAAGAAAAGGTATTTCTCCTAAAAAGGAGCTATAGTCTAGGACAGACATAGATATTTACTACGCTTATTCCTCAGTGAGATGGAGTGACACAAAAGCAACAACAATGGACTCCAACATACCAATGACCATGAAGATAGCGCAGGACTGGTCAACGTTTCGTTCTGTTAGACATAAGGTCATCATGAATCGGGGCCGACTCAGCATCAGCTAGCAACAATGATGATTCCTCCATTAATACCTGTTTCATAAATATATTCTAGGACTTTAGTTTCCACTGATACAAGGTAACTGGTGACATAGAATTTAGAATAAAGTACAATATATCAAGTAAAAAAAAATTAGTGGATAAAAAGGAATAGGCCCCGAAAATTCATTGAGGAGGTCCATTCTAGGAGTATTGTTTTTATATATACACTTTTGGGAAAGAAAAATAACTAGACTATTTCTGACTTCAGGAATAAACTCCAGTTACTGCAAACAGATGACAAAATAGCAGACACCCCTAGAACCTCTCTCAGTCTTGCCGTTCCACACTCAGTAAAGATTGCAAACAGCTGAAAGAGTCATTAAAGTCAGTGCATTTATCGGTCCATTGTTAAGGAAGAGAGGAGACTCTGAACGCAGGCAGGTGTACATTGAAGGGAACCAAGGATAATTAATAGAATTTTTATTTTGTTCATAAACAAACACTGAAACTAGATACTTAATAGTTTTCTATTTACTAAAAGATAAGTCAACAGAATGTAACAAAAACAACAATAAGACCAACAAAATGATTCTGGTGGAGACCTTCTGTGACATTAAAGATAAAGAATATAGCAGAGAAAGGGTGACCTTAAGGGTGGTGATTCAAATCCAGCCAGGGTGCTGCAGATGAAAGGCCTGGCGATCAGCTTCCATAAAGGTTACAGACAAGAAAACCCTATGGAGCAGTTCCACTCTGTGTCACAGGGGGTCACCATGAGTTGGAATTGACTCCACAGCAACAGGTTTGTTTTTTGTCTTTTTTTAATGAATTAAGAAATAAAAGATGAAATGATAAGACAACAGATTGAGATGAAAAAGGAGCCAGCTCAGAGGCATATATAAAGTTAAAGAGAAATGAATGAGTTGAATAAAATATTTGTTTAAATTAAAATACTCACAGAGTTTAAATATATGCCTCAAGCAGTAACAGACAGAAATGAAATCGTAAAATATTGAAAGAGTAATGTGGGAGAATAACTTGAGAATCTTTTTTAGAATATGGAGGAAAATAGCAATGGATCTAAGAGGGGCAGAGGGAGATGCCAGATTTGGGTGACAGAAATGGTAATATAACACGTGGATAATGAGTATATTTTCTTATAACAAAACCAACAAAAATAACTGAACAGTACATATTTTAAAATCGAGGATAATTCTAAACTGCAAACATTACTCAGGAAAATGGCTCTTCATAAGCAAAATTAATTACAAGGTACCAATACTTTCATTTATTCTCATAAGATGGTACAATTTAAAGGTTAAAGAAAGAACCATTGAAACTGGTGGTTCCCAAACTGTGTGCCAAGAAGACTTGGGGTGCCACAGTAAACTCATAGGGTCACAGTGGGACTCTTTAAATTTTTTGAAAGAACCATAGTAATACTGGATCTTTCAGACACTGTGTAAATTACTAGCTTAAGGCAGTTCATGGGAGTCCCTGTGTGATGCAAACAGTTAAGTGATCCACTACTAGCCAAAAGGTTGGCCGTTCAAACCTACCTAGAGGTGCCTCGGAAGACAAGCCTGATGATCTACTTTTGAAAGGTCGCAGCGTTGGAAACCTATGGAGCAGTTCTATTCTGCCATGGTGTCGCCAAGAGTCAAAATCAACAGAACGGCAACTGACAACAACAAGGCAGTTCATAATTTCAAATCTAAAGTTGACGTTATTAAGTGTAACTTAATCATTAAGTTCAACTTTCTATTCCACTAGATTCTTTTTTGATGTCTTATCTTTGTGAAGCTGGGTTTTTGGTGCATGCTTTGATAAAAAAAAAAACCCATACCACATGAAACTCAACGTGGAACAAGAACTGAGGAGGTAGTAGCTAATCTAATCCCAAGGTTTGAGAAGTTGTGCTGTGATCAACAGGCACACACATCCCATTGTTAAGTAATTGTGGTTATTAAATAATTTAAAGGTGTTTATTAAATAATATTAAATTATTTAAGAGCTACGGCGAGCTATAGCTCCTAACCAAAATGTCAGCAGTTCAGATTCACCAGTCACTCCTTGGAAACCCTATAGGGAAGTTCTACCCTGTCCTATAGGGTCGCTATGAGTTAGAATTGACTCGACAGCAATGGGTTTGGTTTTTGGTTCTTTAGAACTAAGAAGGTTTGGAAATCTCGAATTAATCAGAAGGACATTTGAGCAGATAGCAAACTAAAGAAAAAGAAGAAAATGAAAGTGTTTTCTAAAATAATACACATTAGCTCATCTCAGATTTTTCCCACAAAAGTAAACTCCAGATGGCAAAAAAATTTATATTAATGCTCAGCCAAACTAATCTCATTCTTCTTCAAATGTTTTGATGAGGATATGTTTATGGTATATATATATTCTTAGTTCTTGAATTTCTACTAGTGTCTTTTAGTTGAGAGTCATCACTGAAAGACATTAGCAGAAGACGTGCTTAAACTAAAGAAGTGAAATCAAAATTAGTATGGCGTATAGGAGATCATGATAGTAACGTACTGAGAGTTAGTACTGAAAGTGCAATTATTTGTATATACGGTTTCAAATCAATTTAAAGGACAAATTATTTTAAAAGAAAATAAAAAGTACATTTAAAAAAATAAAAATTTATGTCTACAACACTGCTTCTGAAAATCAGTCAATGAAAACCGTGTGGCTCACAACAGTCTGATCTACAACCGATCATGGGGATGGCGCAGGACCAAGCAGCGTTTTGGTCAGTTGTCCGTAGGGTCACCATGAGTTGGGGGCCAATTTGATGGCAGCTAGCAATAACAACAACCTTACTTTTTCAAATGAGAAAAACTGATGTAATAAATACAAACATTTAACCTATTAAGTATCTAGTCAAATCACTTTTTCATGCTTTTTTGAGAGAACATCACGTGCCAAATGCTTCTAAGTCGTGGAACCAATTCGCCAATGTGTAAAGATTTCCTGCGACATTTTATTTACCCTCTAGCTTATTTAGAAAATAAATTTTTAGAACTCAAATAAAATTAATTTTCAGTCTAGTTAATATCTGAATGATCATAAATTGAAAGGAAAAAAATCCAAATAAACGTGCTTTCATTTGATTTTTGAAATCCAAAGAAAAATAGGTAGCAGAAAAATACATGACCATCTGACGTTTGTTCTAGTGCTGAATTTAGTAAAGAAATTTACAAACTATATTAAGAAAAGTGCAAATAAAAATTAATGTATCTCTAACTACTTTTAAGTACTAGATTTATCTAGATATTTTTATAAAATGCATTTTAATGATTTTATGAATAATTATGACTATTTAGGCATATGCACTTGGCCTTCATTCTTACAGAACTCACTAATCAAACTGTTTTTTGAGATTTCTAGGTTATTTTTATCTAAGTTTGAAACAAACAGAAAAGTACCAGGAACTAAAACAAACTAATCCCAAATGTACAGATTTATTTCAAATGCTATAACACAAAATGTCAAAAACTATCACAAGATAACTAGAAAAGGAAAATATTAAGATACAAATAAAAAAAATTTAAAAACTAAAATGGTCTTACTCAAATGTGATTTGGAAGGAGGCAGATGTGAAGTAATTCTGTTGTTATTAGGTGTCGTCGAGTCAGTTCTGACTCATAGTGACCCCATGAACAACGGAACGAAACACTACCTGGTCCTGTGCCATCCTCACAATCATTGCTAAGTTTGAGCCCATTGCTTCAGTCACTGTGTTCATCTATCTAAGTTGAGGGTCTTCCTCTTTTTCACTGACCCTTTACCAAGCATGATGTATGTGAGAAGTAGTCTCATCATATTTGCTTCTAAGGAGAATTCTGGTTGTACTTCTTCCAAGACAGATTTGTTCATTCTTTTAGCAGCACATGCTTTACTCAATATTCTTCGCCAATACTATAATTCAAAGATTATCAATTCTTCTTTGGTCTTCCTTATTCCTTGTCCAGCTTTTGCATTCATATGAGACAATTGAAAACACCACGACTTAGGTCAGGCACACTTTAGTCCTCAAAGTGACATCTTTGCGTTTTGACACTTTCAAGAGGTCTTTCGCAGCAGATTTGCCAAATGCAGTGCACTGTCTGATTTCTTGACTACTGCATCTGTGAGCATTGACTATGGATCCAATAAAAATGAAATCCTTGACAACTTCACTCTTTTCTCCATTTATCATGATGTTGCTTATTGGTCCAATTGTGGGGATTTTTGTTTTCTTTATGTTGAGGGGTAATCCATACTGAAGCCTGTGGTCTTTGATCTTCATCAGTAAGTGCTTTAAGTCCTCTTCACTTTCAGCGAGCAAGGTTGTGTCATCTGCATATTGCAGGTTGTTAATTAATCTTCCTCCAATCCTGATGCCCCGTTCTTCTTCATATAGTCGTTTCTTGGATTATTTGCTCAGCATAAAGATTGAATAAGTATGGTGAAAGGATACAACCCTGACACACTCCTTTCCTGATTTTAAACCACACAGTATCCCCCTGTTCTGTTTGAATGACTGCCTCTTGATCTATGTGCAGGTTCCACAAGAGCAGGTTCTAGCAGATGCGAATTACTTTTTCAGGTCTGACAGTAATGCATTCTCACCTATATCCATGAGAATGTCAGCATTCCTCTCAGAGCTTTTCTCCACAACTCCCTGATTTGTTTAAAAATAATAGGGTTACCCAAGCAAAAAATTTCTACAACCGTGAGTGAGTATCCCTCCCGCTGCTACTGCACTTGTGACTGTGCCACATCTTGCTGCTGCAGAAAACCTGTGGCTGCTCACTGTCCAGTGTCATGTCCAGGTGACTCTCTTGTTGGGCTTGCCTGATGTTCTCAAACTTAAAAAAGAAAAAAAAAAAAGTTGCCATCAAGTCGATACCGATTCATGGTGACCCAGACTCACGGTGATCCTGACTCTTGGTGATACCATGTGTTTCCAAATAGAACTGTGCTACATAGAATTTGCAATGGCTGATTTTTCTGAAGTAGTTTACCAGGACTTTCTTTTGAGGCACCTCTGGGTGGACTTGAACCTCCACCCTTTCAGCAAGCAGCCTAATACTTAATGGTTTGTGCCAACCAGGGACTCTTCTCAGGATTAGACACAGGTGAAAACAAAAGGGTGAGAAAGAGAACGCCTTCTCACAGCACTGCAATTGCTGTGGATGAGAGCCCTGCATGTTGCAGCTCTTTGACTGTAGGCAGGGGTGCAAATCCTGACAACACACTATGGTGGTTGTTTGACGAGGAGAGATTTTTGGGGATATGCATATAAATTTCTCTCTAAAATAGGATGGCTTAGTTAAGTTCAGGTTATGACAAATATCTTACTAATTTTTTGAGATGTTTTATGGACAAAAACTTCACTGATGTGTATGTATTTTGCTGCACCCGTAAGTGGACCATTGAATTGGGCCCACTTTAACAGAGTATTTTATAGGTAGGAAATATATGCATATTTGTAAGGAGTTTCATTTATTTATTTACTCTGGATGCAGTGCTGTATACAACTTTTACAAAGGATTGTTTAGTGCCTGAATGTGTTTAAAATATATTTTGAAACCTGTTCTGCCATGATCCTTGCACCATACTGTTGGCTTTTACGCTAAGCTTCCTAATGCAAGATAAGTTTTTAAAGAATAACAACAACAACAAATGTTTACTCAAGCAACCCCAGTGTGGCTCCCGTGACTCCCATGCTTAGTCATTGAAGCAATTCCTTTGGTCAGGGTTGCTGACAATTACAGGCTTAGCCACACACTGGCTAGAAATAATGGCTTGTCCAAGTCCCTGTAGACCTGATCCTGAGATGAAGTCTCTAGTCCTGGGGACCACTTTCTAAGTGGTGAATTTATGATCAATATTTGGTTACAAACCCCGAACCAATTTTTGATTAACTTAAAAAAATAGAATTTTTTGGAAGGAAATTGAGGATTTTCAAAATTGGCCAGAGGTTGGGAAACCAGCCTTGAGAATAGGCGGGGAAGAAATGAGCAGGGAATAGAGCAACCCTCCCAGCAGAAACCATCTGTCAATACTGCCATTTCTGATTTCTCTGTTGTGGTGAGTGACCTCAAACTATTTTCCCTTGACTTCAGGTCACTTATCCAAGATTTGAAGTCCAAGAAAAAACACTAACTTCATTAACTTGGATTATATGCCAGAGTATATTGGGGCAAGAAGAGAGACGTTCTAAGAAGGAGGCAGACTCTTAACGACACCACACATAAAGGGGAAGAGGTAAGCAGAGTGCCAATATGTAGGCCTTGATATGGCCAACCGAAAGTGACAAGTGTTCGTTGGGACTGGCCAATGCACTCTCAATGGTTCTACACATGGACCTCAGTTACTGTTGTTGTTAGGTGCCATCCAGTAGGTTCTGACTTATAGCAGCCCCATGTACAACAGAACAAAACATTGTCCAGTCCTGTGCCATCCTCACAATTGTTGTGCTTGAGCTCATCCTTGCAGCCACTGTATCAATCCATCTCGTCAAGGGTCCTCTCTTTCACTGACCCTCTACTTTACCAAGCATGATGTCCTTCTCCAGGGACTGGTCCCCCCTGATTCAATGTCCAAAGTATGTGAGAAGAAGTCTCACTATCCACAATTCTAAGGAGCATTCTGGCTATACTTCTTCCAAGATAGATTTATTCACTCTTCTGGCAGTCCTGGTATACTCGATATTCTTCAGCAACACTGTAATTCAGATGCATCAATTCTTCTTTGGTCTTCCTTATTTATTGTCCAGCTTTCACATGCATATGAGGCGATTGAAAATACCATGGCTTGAGTCAGGCACATGTTAGTCCTCAAAATGATATCTTTGTTTTTTAACACTTTAAAGAGGCCTTTTGTAGCAGATTTGCCCAATGCAGTGTATCATTTGATTTGACTGCTGCTTCCATGGGTGTTGACTGCGGATCCAAGTAAAGTGAAATCCTTGACAACTTCAGCATTTCTTCCATTTATCATGATGTTATTTATTGGTCCAGTCATGATGATTTTTGTTTTCTTTATGTTGAGGTGTAATCTGTACTGAAGGCTATTGTCTTTTATCTTCGTCAGTAAGTGCTTCAAGTCCTCTCCACTTTCAGCAAGGAAGATTGTGTCATCTGTACACTGCAGGTTGTTAATGAGTCTTCTTACAATCCTGATGCTGTATTTTTATTCAAATAGTCCAGTTTATTGGATTATTTGCTCAGCATACATATTGAATAAGTATGGTGAAAGGATACAACCCTGATGCACACGTTTACTGGTTTTAAACCATGCAGTATCCCTTGTTCTGTTCAAATGACTGCCTCTTGGTCTGTGTTCAGGTTCCTTATGAGCACAATTAAATGTTCTGGAATTCCCATTCTTCCAAATGTTGTCCATAATTTGCTATGATCCACACAGTCGAATACCTGTGCATAGTCAATAAAATACAGGTAAACATCTTTTTGATTTTCTCTACTTTTAGCCAAGATCCATCTGACTTCAGCAATGAGAGCCCTTATTCTACATCCTCTTCTGAATCTGGCTTGAATTTGTGGAAGTTCCCTGTCGATGTATTGCTGCAATCATTTTGAATTATCTTTAACAAAATTTTACTTGTGTGTGGTATTAATGATATTGTTTGATAATTTCCACATTCTGTTAGATCACCTTTCTTTGGAATGGGCACAAATATGGATATCTTCCAGTCAGCTGGCCAGTAGCTGTCTTCCAAATTTCTTGGCATAGATGAGTGAACACCTCTAGCGCTGCATTCGTTTGTTGAAACATCTCAGTTGGTATTCTGTCAGTTCCTGGAGCCTTGTTTTTCACCAATGCCTTCAGTGCAGCTTGGACTTCTTCCTTCAGTACCATCAGTTCTTTATCATGTACTACCTCCTGAAATGGTCGACCAATTCTTTTGGGTACAGTGACTGTTTGTATTCCTCCCATCTTCTCAAGATGCTTCCTGCATTGTTCAATATTTTCCCATAGAACCCTTCAATATTGCAACTCGAGGCAAAGTTTTTTCTTCAGTTATTTTTCTTGAGAAGTGCCGAGCATGTTCTTCCGTTTTGGTTTTCTAACTGCAGGTCTTTGCCCATGTCATATAATACTTTACTTTGTCTTCTCAAGCTGCCCTTTGAAATCTTCCGTTCGGCTCTTTTATTTCATCATTTCTTCCATTTGCTTTAGCTGTTCTATGTTCAAGAGTAAGTTTCAGATTCTCTTCTGGCATCCATTTTGGTCTTTTCTTTCTTTCCTGTCTTTTTAATGACCTTTTGCTTTCTTCATGTATGATGTCCTTGATGTCATCCCACAAATCATCTGGTCTTCAGTCATTAGTTTCAATGTGTCAAATCTATTCTTGAGATGCTCTCTAAATTCAAGTTGGATATGCTTTGGCTTTCATGGACCTGTTTTAATTTTCTTCAGCTTCAACTTGAACTCACATATGAACAATTGATAGTCTATTCCACAGTAAGCCTCTGGCTTTGTTCTGACTGATGATATTGAGCTTCTCCATTTTATCTTTCCACAGATGTAGTTGATTTGATCCCTGTGTATTCCATCTGGTGAGGTTCATGTGTATAGTCACTATTTAAGTTGTTGAAAAAGGTGTTTGCTATGAAAAAGTCGTCAGCTCTGCAAATTCTATCACATGATCTTCAGCATCATTTCTGTCACCAAGGCCCTAATTTCCAACTACTGATTCTTTTTCTTTGTTTCCAACTTTCACATTCCAATCACCAATAATTATCAATGCATCTTGACTGCATGTTTAATCAATTTCAGACTGCAGAAGTAGGTAAAAATCTTCAGTTTCTTCATCTTTGGCCTCAGTGGTTGGTGGGTAACTTTGAATAATAGTCATATTAACTTGTCTTCCTTATTGGTGTATGGATATTATCCTGTCACTGACAGCATTGTACTTCAGGATAGATCTTGAAATGTTCTTTTTGACGATGAATGTGATGTTATTCCTCTTCAATTTGTCATTCTGGCATAATAGAGTATATGATTGGCCAATTCAAAACGATCAATACCAGTCCATTTCAGCTCACTAGTGCCTAAGATATTGATCTTTATGCATTCCATTTCACTTTTGATGACTTCCAATTTTCCTAGATTCATACTTTGTACATTCCATGTTCAGATTATTAATGGATGTTTGCAGCTGTTTTTTTCTCATTTTGAGTTGTGCCTCAGTTAGCAACCTCTTAATCCACCAAAGAGGTTCTGATAATGGTGGACCTCTAAAGAAATGAAGAGAATTCATTACTCTTTCCCTAGGAGGCACGAATGCAAATTTATCCACAGGGAGCATTAACCTATTGTAAGACAAAAATATATACTTGACTATTACACATTTCTCCCAGCAACCAAAATATTTTTTACTGGGAGAAAAAATACACCCAAAATAAGTTAAGCTGGCTATTTTCCAGTGTCAGCTTCTCTCACTGAAGATATTTTGGACTTTCCTCTAATCAGAGTCCACGTACAAAACTAAAAACTAGGATATATACAGGTTTTCTCATAATTTAGAGAAAGTTTTTTTGGGGAGTCTCTTTATTTCTGACTAAATAATTGTCATTCCGTAGACCAGTGCTTTTCAAACTTTATGTGCGTACGAATTACTTAAGGAAGTTGTTAAAAATGTAGATTCTAATTCAGTAAGTCTTCTTGGGTGATTCAGTAGATGCTGTTGTTCTATGGAACTTGAGTTGCAAAGATGTAGACAAATGGATTCAGAACAATGGCTTTGCACGGTCAATGAAAAGAGAGAGAGTGAAGAGCTTTGTGAATTATTATGAGAACTTTTAACTTTATCTTGAAAGCTATAGAAACCTGGTTAGTTATGGAATGGAGTATGCATTGGAGGGGAACTGACTAGAGTCGTAGAAATCAACCAGGAAACAAGAGCAGAATCTAGGCAAAGCCAGATTAAAGGCTGCTGGTCCACAGACCATAGAAAGCAAATTTATAAAATACTCTAAACTTGACAGAAATCCACTGAATATGGTGCCAGGTAAACAAGGCTTCTATATGTAACTTTGTACAACTGTAGAATTGTAAAGTGATCCTGCTTCTAGGAAAGTACATTATACTTTTAAGCAGAAATATCACAGCATGTTTTGCTATTCCTGACCTATGTCCTGTTGGATATTATTGGAGCATGGAGATGCACATTGTGAGGAGCAACTACAGACTTATGTTTAACCATGAGTCCAGTCAAGTAGAAAGTACTTGAAGCTTACAGTTTCTTGTTATTATCAGTTTTGTTCTGACCTGAAATAATGCATAAGATAGTACTATAACACTGAATAAAGCAATATATTTTATCATTTAAATTTAACATTTACATATACTCCCAAGACATGGTCTGGTTTATAAAATTGATACATAAAAAACACAATATTTTTAGTATATTCAGGTAAGGTATCTAGGTCTTCAGTGACTGTGAATGACTAATGTTATCCTTTATAGGGTTTCCACTGGCTAATTTTCAGAAGTAGGTCACCAGGCGTTTCTTCCTAGTCTGTCTTAGTCTGGAAGCTCTGCTGAAACCTGTCCACCACGGGTAACCCTACTGGTATTCAAAATACCAGTGACATAGCTTCCAGCATCATAGCAACACATAAACCACCATAGTATGACAAATTGACAAACAGGTTCTAGGAACTGACAAAATATCAGTTGAGATGCTTCAAAAAAAGTTCAAGCCAGATTCAGAAGAGGATGTGGAATAATGGATATCATTGCTGATGTCAGATAGATCTTGACCGAAAGCAGAGAGTACCCTAAAGATGTTTATTTGTGTTTTATTAACTATGTAAAGGCATTGAAGTGTGAAAATCATAACAAATTATTGATAACATTTCAAAGAGTGGGAATTCTAGAGCACTTAATTACGTTCGTGTGGAACTGGTACATAGATAAAGAAGCACTCATTCAAACAGAAGAAGGGGTAATTGAGTAGTTCAAAATTGGAAAATGTGTGCAGCAGAATTGTATCCCTTCAATTTACTTATTTAATCTGTATACTAAGTAAATTATCTGAGAAGCTGGACTACATAAAGAATAATGTGGCATGAGGATAAGAGGAAGATCACTAACAACCTGTAATATGCAGATGATGCAACCTTCCTTGCTGAAAGTGAAGAGGACTTGAAACGCTTACTGATGAAGGTTAAAGACTATAGTCTTCAGAATGGATTACTTCTGAACATGAAGAAAATGAAAATCCTCACAATTGGCCTGATAAACAACATCATGATAAATGGAGAAGAAATCAAAGTTGTCAAGGATTTCATTCAACTCGGAACAGTAATCAATGTCCATGGAAGTAACAGTCAAGAAATCAAACAATATATTTCCTTGGGCAAATTTGCTGCAAAAGACCTCATTAAAGTTTTAAAAAACAAAGATGTCACTTTGATGACCATTGCATCTGACCCAAGTCGTGACATTTTTAATCATATGCATGTGAAGGTTGGATAATGGAAAAGAAAGACAGAAGAATTGATACGTGGTGTTGGGAAGAATATTGAATATACTGTGGACTGCCAAAAAAACTAATAAGTCAGTAGAAGAAATACAACCAGAATGTTCCTTAGAAGTGAGGATGGAGAGAATTCAATTCCCTTACTTTGAACATATCATCGGGAAAAACCAATCACTAGAAAAGGAAATTGTGTTTGATAAAGTAGAGGGTCAGCAAAAATGAAGTAAACCCTCAATAAGATGGATTGACACAATAGCCAAAACAATGGGCTCAAACATAGCAATTATCATGAAGAAAGTACAGGACCAGGCAATATTTCGTTCTGTTATACCTAGGGTCACCATGAGTTGCCACCCGATGACAACTAACAACAGCAAACGATAATGCTGTCCTGTGATGAATGAAGAAGACCTTGAAGTGAAACCTAATTCCAAATAAGTAAAAATGTAATATTATACTCAATAAACATAACAAACTTTTATTTAGAAGATAAAGAACTAGACAATTTTTATTAATATAAATTATATTCTCTATGCCATAATAAATTACAGATTGAACTAATGATTAGAGAGCATTTGTTTAAATGTTGCCGAAGTATTGGTCTTGATGAGCACTCGTAGGAATGACCATAGGTGGTATTTTGAATACATTTCAAAAAAAAGAAACAGTAAAATAAATGAAATAACAGAAACTGATAGCTTACTCTTCCTTACAGCTCCCTAAGTGTCTAGGACACTTTGTAACACTTAAGTAGGAGTGCTGGAGTAATAATTGTACTTGAATAAAGATAACTTTTGGAATATCCCTGGATGCTTTTCCCTTCTTGGTAGTTTGATTCCTCTCCTTGGGTACTTTCCACTATTTCAGCCATAGTGAAGGATAGGGTTAGGGTTTGTGTGTGTGTGTGTGTGTGTGTGTGTAAGAGAGAGAGAGAGAAAGTTCTTGGAGTAGGAGACAATTATCCTGTAAAGGAAGTAACTATCATTCAGGAAGAGAATGAAGAAAAATGGGAGAGTGGAGGGCATCTACTCAGCTAATATTACTTTGACATGTGAGAACGTAGGGAGTGATCACTTTGCAGTGTGCAATAAGGCTACAACAGGAGCTGAGAAGTAGTAATAGTGTGTTTAGGCAAAGAGGAGAGACAGAGTTAATTCTTCCATGTCCATTCTTCCAGCACTCTCATGTGGCCTTTGGAGCATTTAGAACATCCCAATAGGGTGAGGAATGAGGCTAGTCTGAAACCAGCTAGATTTTAAGGCTTCTAAAAAGAGCAGTGTGACTCCCGAGTGGTCTAAACAGGAGCCAAACTGAGGTTATGGCCAAAATCATGGTGGTCTGAGTCAGAAAGGAAACACATCATACATGGAGGAAGCAAAAGATTATTAAAAAGACAGGAAAGAAAGAAAAGGCCAAAATGGATGTCAGAAGAGACTCTGAAACTTGATCTTGAACGTCGAGTAGCTAAAGAGAAAGGAAGAAATGATGAAGTAAAAGAGCCGCGTAGAAGATTTCAAAGGATGGCTTGAGAAGACAAAGAAAAGTATTATAATGAAATGTGCAAAGACTTGGAGATAGAAAACCAAACGGGAAGAACATGCTCAGTATTTCAAAAGCTGAAAGAACGGAAGAAAAAATTCAAGCCTCAAGCTGTAATATTGAAGGATTTTACAGGGAAAATATTAAACCGCACAGGAAACATCAAAATAAGATAGAAGGAACACACAGAGTCACTGTACCCAAAAGAACTGGTCGATGTTCAGCCATTTCGGGAGGTAGTATATGATCGAGAACCGATGGTACTGAAGGAAGAAGTCCAAGCTGCACTGAAGGCATAGGTGAAACACAAGGCTCCAGGAATTGACAGAATACCAATTGAGATGTTTCAACAAATGGATGCAGCACTGGAAGCCCCCACTTGTCTATGCCAAGAAATTTGGAAGATAGCTTCCTGGCCAACTGACTGGATGAGATCTGTATTTGTGTCTATTCCAAAGGAAGGTGATCCAACAGAATGTGGAAGTTATCAAACAATATAATTAATATCAAATATCACATACAAGTAAAATTTTGCTGAAGATCATTCAAAAGCGGTTGCAGCAATACATCGACAGAGAACTGTCAGAAATTGAAGCTGAATTCAGAAGAGGACGTGGAACGAGGGCTATCATGGCTGATGTCAGATGGATCCTGGCTGAAAGCAGAGAATACCAGAAAGATGTTTCCCTGTGTTTTATTGACTATGCAAAGGCATTCGACTGTGTGGATCATAAAAAATTATGGATAACACTGGGAAGAATGGAATTCCAGAAGACTTAATTGTGCTCATGAGGAACCTGTACATATACCAAGAGGCAGTTGTTCTGCTAGAACTACGGGATATTGTGTGGTTTAAAGTCAGGAAAGGTGTGCATCAGGGTTGTATCGTTTTACCATACTTATTCAATCTGTATGCTGAGCAAATAATTTGAGAAGCTGGACTATATGAAGAAGAAAGGGGCATCAGGACTGAAGGAAGACAATTAACAACCTGTGATATGCAGATGACACAATCTTGCTTGCTGAAAATGAAGAGGACTTGAAGCACTTACTGTTGAAGATCAAAGATTACAGCTTTCAATACGGATTGCACCTTAATATAAACAAAAATCCTCCAACTGGACCAATAAGCAACCTCATTATAAAGGGAGAAAAATTGAAGTTGTCAAGGATTTCATTTTACTTGGATCCACAATCAATGCCCATGGAAGCAGCAGTCAAGAAATCAAAAGATGCATTGCATTGGGCCAATTTTCAGCAAAAGACCTCTTTAGTGTTTAAAAGCAAAGATGTCACTTTAAAGACTAAGGTGTGAATGACCCAAGCCATGGTATTTTCAATCACCTTATATGCATGTGAAAGCTGGACAATGAATAAGGAAGACCGAGGAAGAACTGATGCATTTGAATTATGGTGTTGGCAAAGAATGTTGAATACACCATAAACTACCAGAAGAACAAACAAATCTATATTGGAAGAAGTACAGCCAGAATGCTAGTTCGAAGTGAAAATTATAAGATTTTGTTTCATGTACTTTGGACTTGCTGTCTGGAGGGACTGATTCCTGGAGAAGGACGTAATGCTTGGTAAACAGAGGGTCAGCGAAAAAGAGGAAGACCCTCAATGAGATAGATTGATACAGTGGCTGCAACAGTGGGCTCAAGCATAACAACGATTGTGAGGGTGGTGCAGGACCAGGCAGTGTTCATTCTGTCGTACATAGGGTCGCTATGAGTTGGAACCCCCTTGACAGTACCTAACAACGACAACAGATTTTAGGGCTTTTGAAGAAAAGAGCAGTGTGACTCCAGAGCGGTCTAGATAGGAGCCAAACTGAGGATAAGGCAAAAATCATGGTAGTCAGAGTCAGGAAGGAAACATGAGGCTTTGAGTTTGCTGAAAGGGATTTATTAGGTATAGACTTCAGTAGGGGATGTCAGTGGGGTGCCGGAGACCAGGAAATAAAAGGATATCCCAAGCAGGGAAACATGACACAGGATAATATTCTGTTCATGGAGATACACTCCCTTGTTCTCTGGTTATATATAAACATCCTTGTCTATTCTGATGCCATCTTAAATTGGAACCTAATTGAAAGCATAATAATCGTACGAAAATGGTTGCATCTTAAAAGTAATTATGCCTTGAATTATTTTAAGTAAAGAATTGATAATACTTACTTTCTTCGAGCTTAACTTGATTAAAAGCTAAACAAATGTGACATTTCAGGTTTAAATTCAAGAAGCTTTTGTTTTCTAATCTTAGAATAAAAAAACCTTCAATTTAAATTCAAATTTCTCATTAAGAAAGCTAAGAATGATCTTTGCTAGCACCGCTATGCTTATTTTAAATGGTAAAGATAATTTGCTGTACTTGTGGAATAGGATATAGTGCCTAGAGAGATTAAAATTCTTCAAGTTGCTCAAATTTGTTAACGGCTGGATTCTAGACAGTGCTGCTGCCTTTATTTTCTTCCTTCTGGATAATTTTTACATTATGGAGGGCCTTACATGTTTAAAAATATCTTTGTCAGGAGAAACTAGCTTGCTTGTAATTTGCATCTTTCTCCCTGCTAGGACTTAAATTTTCACACGGGTATAGTCCTAATGATACGTGAGAAAAGTGGACAGATGACTCCATTTCGGGTTTTATAAAGCTACTTCTTAGCACATTGGAAAAACTCATTTGCTAAATGGACCGTTATAGAATTACGAGATGTTTGCTTTGCTCTTCTATGTAAATTCAGCCTGTTTTGGTCATTTCTCCTAATCTCTCATTTTTCATAGCATAAAACATGTTCATTCAGGCATTTATTCAATCCTGTAAAAAGACAAGTCGAACTACTTCCAGGTTATTTTTATTTTAGTATTTTACTTCTAAAGCTGATTTTTTTTAGAGTCCTTTTTTTTCTGTCTGTGAAATAGGAGTTACTCCATGGAAAAATAATCTTTATAAAATGGGTGTAACAATTCGGGTTGCTTTAATCTCTTTATTGTTGATGCTCAATGTTTCTTCAAAGTAAATCCGAAATGTAAAAGAACACTCAACTAAATTGGGGTGCGCTGCATATTAACTTCATTGCTGTCTTTTTCGAGAGAATATGTTCTATGTTTTACATACTGCTTTTGTTCAAAATCTTTTCCCTAGAGAAAAGATAAAGACAACTGAAAGAAAGAAAATGATGCAAAATTTGAAAGACAATGGTTAAGTTTTTTTTTCTTTTAACCATTGATAAATATGCTTTTATGTTAAGGTGTACTTGCCAATTACAGTAGAACATCCTTTGCAAAAATGAGAGAAATCAGTACGTGTGACATGTGAAGCAGGGTGTAAAAGATGTCAACTGCGCTTCTAGGCAGCAACACAAGAAGGCACTCAAACACTGCAGTAGGTGTCTGCCTGGCAGTCGAGGTGGCGTCCACAGCTGCCCGGTACACAGTGCATGTCCTGCATATAATGCTCAACTGAGGGCTTGACACTGAGGAGTGAATTGTAAATACATTTGATTTTAGATGATGTCTAAATACAGGGAGTATTCCATTTTCTTTCTGTACACGAGAGGGTACAGGGGAGCTCAGGATGCAAGTTCCTTCCCCTTTGTGTCTCTTTCGTTCTTGATGGCATGATTTAGTGATTGGCTACCTGACATAGATGGAGAGAAAAACCTGGCTGTTCCTGCTTAAATTAAGCCCTGGGCAAGGACATTAGGAAAATGATAACAGGGAAAGATCCTCTGCAAGAAACTCAGGAATAATCTTCAAAGAATTAGAAGAGTGGAAGCCTGGGGTGCAGTGGGAGAGGAAAATCCATTTTGAAAATCCTGAAAAAATATGAGAACTATTTTTCTCTGATGCTATTCCCGTTGGAAACAATACAATAGTGGATTTTGAAATTGTATGTTAGGATTAACATTAAGTTTTCTAAGAAAAGCTGACGTCTTTATGTCAGGCTTCTTCTAGAGTTAGAATATTGAGTGAGGCTCACTGCTGCGTCAGGCACTGCCTTCAGCTGGATAGGAAACCTGTGACAGGAAGCAATCACAAAGTTAGGCATAATTCCATAATTGCTTTTTAAAAAAATTTAAAACATGTATTTAATGGTAAGGCAGCAAACACACAGCAGAGTGCTTCTATTTTAAATTACCTGAGAATCTCTATATAGTTGTGAGCAGTATCAAAATTTATTTGATCCTGACAATAAATGATGCCCTATCGTTGGAGATATTTCAACAGAGCTCGGTGGCATCCATCATCAATGTTGATGGGGGCGATGCTCAGGCCCTGGATAAAGTTGGGTCCTCTGTCCTCTGATGAACTCTGAGATCATATGATTTTATGAGAATAAAAATCATTTGATAGTAATAATGACAATGTCATCATGAATACTGATTCATTTAACTGCCTAAATTTATTACTTAATGATTATATTGCTTGGACATTTTCAGAAAAAGCTTTTTAAAGAACAACATAAATTTTAAAAAAGAATCAAAAATGTATTACTATTATAGTTCCAGTTCATTAGAGAAAAGTAAAGAAAAATGCAAACAATTAAATTTATTACCAATGATCCAAAATAAAAAAAAAACTTGTAATTTTGGAGTCATTCCTCGTATTCCTACAAATCATTAAGAGAAAAATACAGCAAACCATTTAATTAAGAATAGGAAAAATATTGTTGTTAAACAATACATGCTTCTGCAAATTTTATAAAGAAAGTAAGTGATGAGAGCTTTACAATAATTTTTGTTAAGATTATAAAACCACACAAATGCTATTTGACACTGAAGAGAGATTTTCAATTTTATTCCTTAATTCTTATTTCTGAAAATGAAAATTTAACAGTTTGCTATTTTTCAGAAGCTAATACTCAATAACAATTTCTTTGTTTTACTATAATACCACTGATAAAGAGAAAAAAGCATTCCCAATTTTGTTGTTTTTCTTTTTGGTCTGTTTTTTTTTGACAATTTCTTTTGACAAGGCAAAAGACCAAGGCTTACAAGATAGCTTCTCAACCTCATCAACTCATCGTCCAAACCAAACCTGTTGCCGTTGAGTCAATTCTAACTCATAGTACCTCTTGTAAATACAAACAGAAATCTGAAAGTAAAAAGCTTTTAAAACGAAATTAAATTAGCACAATCACAATTTTTGTTTGAACCAACTTCTATTTTTATTTTGTATATATTAGGCTTAATAGTTCCAAGAGTATATAAACTGTGAAGTATATGTTTTATTTTCCTATGCCAAGAAAGAACTTCAGGGCCAACTAAATGGTGCCAAAGTAAATATGTATTATATTTTAATTCTCCTCATTACTGTTTCAAGTATATTTCATCATTTAAAATGCCTTGATATTTTATATCTTTATCAGAACATAGATTAACATGAACTGTAACCATATGGATCTTTAATTTTTGTTACTAAGACAAGGAAGCCGCTGGCAAATATCTGAAAGTTGTTTGGCTGCTTGGATTTCTAGAAGGTAGTGAGTTCTGAGAAAATTATGACAATAGACAGAGTTGTGTATGTAGTATTGTAAACAGGGAAAATTGAAATGGCGTCAAATTCTAAACATAGGCTAATACAAGTTAATCCTAGAGAATTTAAGTGTTTGTATTTTAGGACTCTTTTTAATTTGAATAAGTGATTTGAGAGTCGCCAATAGACTGTAAGGATGAATGGTAACTGACTAGAAAGGGATTCCTGAGAGAAGATGAATACTATAACACACAATGAAAATCTGACAAATAACATAACATTTGTGATGGGATCCTAAAGGACCAGATCTCTCAGGGGGGCTGGAATTGTTCAGTCTCAGATCCATTTTTGCAACTCTGCTAACAAATCTGAAGTAAATACACATATTGATGAAACGCTGACAAGCAATAATATTAAACATATCACTATATTTCAAATAGAGCTCTGGTGGCATAGTGGTTAAGAGGTCGGCTGCCAACCAAAAGGTCAGCAGTTCGAATCCATCAGCTGCTCTTTAGAAACCCTATGAGGTAGTTCTACTCTGTCCTATACGGTCACTATGAATCAGAGCCGACTTGATGGCACCTAACAACGACAACATATCTCAAATAATTCCTTTTAACCCAATGTAGTTAACGACCATCAAAGAAGAGACCCTTTAGTAAGGGCTTACCCAAAGAAGATAAACAATGTTAGAACTACAGCTAATAAATGCAAACTGAAAGACCCCATGATTTTTAACACTGCCAGTGTTTTACATTAATGTCTGTGTTATTATTATTTATTAATTTTTGACAAGCCACAGAAGCACAACCATTTGAGTAGGGTCAGCATGAAGTCTACAGGTGAACACATATTTAACATGTTTTCAGTACTACCTTCATGAACCTGTTTCTTGAAGAACCTTCCTCAAGTTCTATAACATGGAACCATGACAGATGCTACATGAGAATGCCTCAGCCCCCATGGATCCTTGTAGATATTTCCACAAGAAACTTAAAATCATAAAATGAATATATTTGTTGCGAACTATTAAGTAACAAGTCAGATTTCCATAATTTACCCATCAAGTTGAGTAATATGCTGATATTAAATCATATTTTGCATTTTTTTCTCATCTACCCTAAAATGTAGTTTTATGTGCTCCTTTATCGAGTTTAAGTAATTTCCTAACTTTAGTGCATTATATCCTAATTGAAATCCATTTAATTTAACAAATTCTCCAGTTGTATCCCTTTGGTTGCCATGCAACACTTGGTAAACCGTTAATTCTTAGGGCTTGGTTTAGTCAATTCTGTCTAATAACGAGTCTTGGATTCTTATTACTTACAAAGAGAAAAAACAGTATCTGTTTTAGGATCTGAAGTAGGAAAAAATTTAGTTAAAAAGGCTAAGACTTATTATCTCTTTATTATATAGTTTAATCTGTAAGAAGAGAATTTTGGATTTTCCTTCCTTTGCCCCTGTAGCCTTACATTCTAATCTCAACATAGCTGTCCTTTAAAAACCAAAGTCAGCATGAAATGCTCAAGTGGGTTCCCATCTCACTCAGAGTTAAACCCAAAGTCCTCACAGTCACCTTAACGATACTACAAGACCTCTAATTGTGCTCTGACATGACTCCTCTCTCGCTCACACCTATCCACCCAGACTGGTCGCGTTGCTGTTGCTTCTACACACAGCCCACTCCACTCTCAGATCCCTTGCTCCTGAAGTATTATTAAGCATGGAAGGCAATTAAGTAAGGCATAAAAAATAATCTGCACTGTAGATTTTTCTACAAATATCAAAACACTTTTGGTAGAGTCTGCTTTTTCTTTCTTTCTTGGATGGGAGGGTGGTGCTGATTTATTAGCAATAATTCACTCTTCTCCCTCAAGCACACTTTTATTTTCAATTATACTTTTTTATTTTGAGATAATTATAGATCACATGCAGTTGTAAGAAGAAAGAGAGATCTCATGTATTCTTTATCAATTTCTTCCAATGATAACATCTTGAAAAACTATAGTACAATACCACAAGCAGGATATTGACATTAATACATTTAAGATACAGAACATTCCCATCACCAAAAGATACCTTATGCTGCCCTTTTATAGCCACACATAGGTCCCCCTCACCCCCACCTTTACCCCTACCAACCACTAATCTGTTATCCATTTCTATAATTTGGTCATTTTAAGAATGCAATATAAATGGAGTCATACAACATGCAACATTTTGGGATTGCCTTTTTTTCACTCAGCATGATTTTCTGGGGATTCATCCAGGTGGTTATGTACATCAATATTTCATCCCTTTTTATTACTGAGTAGTATTTCATGTTATGGATGTACCATAGTTTGTTCAACCATTCTCCCTTTGAAGGACATCTGGTTTGTTTTCAGTTTGGACTATTATGAACAAAGCTGCTACCAACATTGTGTCCAGTTTTTGTGTGAACCTAATAAGCCTTCATTTCTCTGGAATAAATGGCTGGGTTTATAGTAGTTGCATGCTTAGTGTTTTTCAGGTTTTTTTTTAAATAAACGATTTTCCAGAGTGGCTGCACTATTGTACATTCCTACAATAAATTTGTGAGTGATCTGGTTTCTCCACATCCTTGCCTGCATTTGGTATTACTCTTTTCTGTTTTAGACATTAAGATAGGCATAGTGATACCTCAGTGTGGTTTTATTTGACATTTCCCTAATGGTTAATGTCACTACTCATATGCCAATTTGTCATACCGTGGTGGTTTTTGCTGAAGATAATTCAAAAACGGTTGCAGCGGTACATTGACAGAGAACTGCCAAAAATTCAAGCTGGATACAGAAGAGGACATGGAATGAGGGATGCCATTGCTGATGTCAGATAGATCTTGGCTGAAAGCAGAGAATACCAGAAAGATGTTTACCTGTGCTTTATTGACTATGCAAAGGCATTCGACTGTGTGATCATAACAAATTATGGATAACATTTCAAAGAATGGGAATTCCAGAACACTTAATTTTGCTCATAAAGAACCTCTACTAAGACCAAGAGGCAGTCATTCCAACAGAACAAAGGGATACTGCATGGTTTAAAGTCAGGAAATGTGTACATCATGGCTGTATCCTTTCACCATACTTATTCAATCTGTAAACTGAGTAAATAATCTGAGAAACTGGACTGTATGAAGAAGAATGCAGCATCAGGATTGGAGGAAGACTCATTAACAACCTGTGTTATGCAGATGACACAACCTTGCTTGCTGAAAGTGAGGAGGACTTGAAGCACTTACTGATGAAGACCCAAGACAACGGCCTTCAGTATGGATTGCATCTCAACATAAAGAAAACAAAAATTCTCACAACTGGACCAATAAGCAACATCATGATTAATGGAGAAAAGATTGAAGTTTTCAAGGATTTCATTTTACTTGGATCCACAATCAACACCCATGGAAGCAGCAGTCAAGAAATCAAACGACCTATCGCACTGGGCAAATCTGCTGCAAAAGACGTCTTAAAAGTGTTAAAAAGCAAAGATGTCACTTCGAGGACTAAGGAGCGCCTCACCCAAGCCATGGTATTTTCAATCACTTCATGTGCATGTGAAAGCTAGACAATGAATAAGGAAGACTGAAGAAGAATTGATGCCTTTGAATTATGGTGTTGGCGAAGAGTGTTCAATGTACCATGGACTGCCAGAAGAATGAACAAATTTGTCTTGGAAGAAGTACAGCCAGAATGCCCATTTGAAGTGAGGATGGTGAGATTTCGTCTTACATACTTTGGACCTGTTATCAGGAAGGACTGGTCCCTGGAGAAGGACATCATGCTTGGTAAAGTAGAGGGTCAGCAAAAAAGAGAAAGACCCTCAATGAAATAGATTGACACAGTGGCTGCAACAATGGGCTCAAACATAGTAAGGATTGTAAGGATGGTGCAGGACTGGGCAGTGTTTTGTCTGTTGTACATAGATTGCTATGAGTCAGAAATGACTTGAAGGCATCTAACAACAACAGTATTTTCTTTTTTTTGAATTACTGTAAATGGTAATACATTTTTAATTTTGGTGCCTATGTGTTCATTAGAGCCCTTGTGGTGCCGTGGTTAAGAGCTAAGACTGCTAACCAAAAGGTCGGCAGTTGGAATCCACCAGCTGCTCCTTGGAAACCGTATGGGGCAGCTCTATTGTGTCCTAAAGGGTCTGAATCGACTTGATGGCAATGGATTTGGTTTTGTGTGTTCATTACTAATATAGAGAAATATAATTTATTTTTTTTAATTTTTATATTTATCCTGAGAATTGGCAACTTACTTAATTCCAGTTTTTTAGACTTGTTTTGGATCTTCTGTGTCGACGATCTTGCCATATTTAAATAGGATCAACTCCGTTTCTTCCTTTCTGATCAGTTTGCCTTTTATTTCTTTTCTTGCCTTATTGCACTGACTTGAACTTCCAACACTGTGTTGAATAAGTCGTTAGATCTGACATCCTGCTTTGTTCCTGATCTTAGGGGGAAGCATTCAGCCTTTCACCATTAAGTATAATATTAGCCATAAGCTTTTCTTGTTGATGCTCTTTATCAACTAGAGGACGTTCTCCTTTTTTTCCTATCTTTTTGTGAGTTTTAACGTTAATGGGTGTTGAATGCTTTTTTTTTTTTGTGCATCTACTTGTATGATCATGTGATTTTTCTTTTTTAGTCATTAATATGTGCATTACATTGATTGATTTTCAAATATTGAATAAGCATTGCATCTCTGGAAAAAACTCCACTTGGCCGTGGTATATAATTCTTTTAATATATTGCTGAATTGAACTCCATTTGAAGTATTTTATTAAAGATTTTTGTGTCTATATTCATGAAGGCCATTGGTCTGTCATTTTCTTTTTTTTTTTTTTGTACCTTTTTCATCTAGTTTTGGTACCAGAGTAGTCATACTTTCATAAAACGAATTGGGGAGTATTCCCTCCTCTTCTATTTTTTTTAAAAAAAGATTTGTAAAACTGGTCTTAATTCTTCTTAAAAGTTTGGTAGAATTCTCTAGTGAAAACATCTGGGCTTGGAGATTGTTGGGAGTTTTGAAATTATGAATTCAATTTTATTAACAGTTGTAGGGCTATTCAAATTATCAAGTTTATATTGTGTGATTGTTGCAGTCTTTTAAGGGATTGGTCCATTTTTTCTAAGATGTTAAATTTAAGTGTTATATATTTATTGTTTATATTTATATGTTAAATATATTATGAGTTATAATTTTTGCTTCCAACATAATTTAGAAAATTCAGAGAAGAAAGAAAATCTATTACATTTACTCTCATTTTATCTTACCCTATTCTTTCTTCTTCACTAATGAGCTTAAGTTCCTTTTTTTGTTGGTTTTTTATCATTCCCTTTCTGTTTATCCAACTTCCTATAGCCATTCTTTAGATTGAGCTGGTGACAAATTTTCTTCCTTTTATTTGTCTGATAATATCTTGATTTACTCTTCATTCCTGAAGGATAATTTCACTGGGTATAGGATTCCGGGTTGGCAATTATTTTGTTTTCAGCACCTGAAAAATATTGTGCCACTTACTTCCATCCTACATGGTTTCTGATGAGAAACACACCAATGGCTTTTCTATTCCAGTGGTTTTTTTCCTGTGTAGGTAAGTTATTTTTTGTTGTTGTTGTTTTTACTCTGACTCTTTTAAAGATTTTTTTCTTTAATTATGATGTGTTTTGGCATGAATTTCTTTGGGTTTATCATGTTTGGGTTTTGTTTAGCTTTTTTAATCTGCAGGTTTATATCCCAAGTTTGGGAAATTTCAGCTTTTATTGCTTTGAGTACTTTTTTTTTTACATTTTTTAATTTTTTCCCATACAAAAATTTATACATACATTGTTACGTGACCCTAATTGCTCTCCCAATACTGTGACAGCACACCCCTCCTTTCCATCCCCGATTCGCCATGTCCACTCAACCAGCTCCTAACCCTCCCTGCCTTCCCATCTCACCTCCAGACAGAAGCTGCCCGTTTAGTCTCTTGTATCTACTTGAGCCAACAGGCACACTCCTCACGAGCCTTTGAGTACTTTTTAAGATCTACCCTTTTTCTCTTCTCCTGCTGGAACTTCATTGACACAAATGTGAAATCTTTTGTTATAGTTCCACAGGTCCTGAGGCTCTGTTCATATTTTCTTTTGTGTCTATTTTTTCTCTGACTCTTGTTCAAATTCTGTTGTTCTATCTCCCAATTCACAGATTTTTTCCTCTCTCACCTTCATTTTGATGTTGAACTCACTCACTGAGCCTTTTATTTTGGTGTTTTTATTTCTAAGTTCTAAAATTTCAGTGTTTTTAAAAATATTTTTATTTCTTTGCTGAGGTGTTCTATTTTCTCATTTATTTCAAGAGTGTTCATGATTGCTAATTGAAGCATTTTTATCATGATTTCTTTGAAAATTTTTGTAAGATAATTCAAACTATTATATTTCTCAATGTTGGCAACTACTGTTTTTTGTTGTTTTTTCATTTAATTTGAGATTTTCCTGGTTCTTGATATGACATGTGATTTTTAATTCAAACCTAGACATTTTTGTATTATGTTATGAGACTCTGGATCTTATTTAACCATTCTCTTTTAATTATCCTTTTTTTTGACATTGCTCTGGTAGGGGAAGGGAGTACACTCTGTCATTGCTGCCAGTTTGAGGTAGAAGTCTGGATTCTCCTCTCAGCCTTTGTCAACATCCATGATGCGGGTGCTGCTTGTTATTGATACATGTGCCTGGATGTTCCCATTCTCCATGTAGTCTTCACTGACACTGTAGTAGGAGAAGCCTATTTATCGCTTGGCAGTGGTTATAATTCTCACTCTCCACTAGGTCTAGGCTTCCTATCTGGTGTTCACTAACACCATGGGGAGGATCTCATAACTGTCCAGCGGGTAGAAAGTTATGGCTTTGTACTTGAACCTCTCTGTTACCACCCTGGTGGGAGTGTTGGGGCATCTCATTACAGCCTCACAATAATGGAAGTCTAGCTCCTTACTTGGACTTTGCTTGCACGAGGGTCAGGGAGGAAAAGGTTTTTCTGTGGTACTTGGCTGATTTATAGTGTCTATTATCTAAAAGTCTTCTGTCTTCTTAAGCGACCCCTTTCCTTGTTCTTTGGCTAGAGAGAGAAGGCTTCTTACTGGTGCTTTTTTGTCTGTACCTGTTGATGTTTCCAGTTTGCTGTCTTCTTCAGCTCCAAATCTGGAATGCATGAGACTAAGAGAAAACTCAGAGAACTCACAACCATATCATTTCTTGGGTTCTGAATTCCCTGGCCTGTTTGCCTTCTTTTCTCCACCTTTCAGAGAGTCTTCTTATGTTTGTTTTACATAGAATGCCCAGGATTATTCATTGTACTGAGCAGGAGGAATAGGAAAAAGTATATTTATTCCATTTTACCAGAAGCATAAGTGCATCTCAAGTATACTTTTGCTTTTCTGTGTAACTGCTTTGATAGGAGGAATTTGATGGTCTACCATCCTAACTGATGGTTTCCTTTATCTGAGAGAACTTGCTGACAGGTAAAATATTTGTTACACTTTATTAGAGAAACAAAACCAATAAAAACAAGAACATAAACTAATACTTCTTTAAATTACCTCTCTTTTCATTTGTCATGAAAGTGTTGTTTCTAAGTACACAACCCTTTTCAGAACCTCAAGTTTCCATCTAGGAAGAATTTTGCCCATTTGTGTTCAGGGGGTATTATTTATCTCTAATCATTGATTTTGCTACAATTAATTTAACTTAAATTCTCCAGTCAGAACATAGGGTAATACTGTAACACTGTGGTTCCTAAACAAAACAAAACCCATTCCCGTCGAGTTGATTCTGACTCACAGCGACCGTGTAGGACAGAGTAGAAAAGCCCCATAAGGTTTCTAAGAAGCAGCTGGTGGATTCAAACTGCTGACCTTTTGGTTGACAACCAAGCTCTTAACCACTGTGCCACCAGGGCTCCTGAGGTTCTTAGCCAGGGATTTTTTTGTCCCCAGGTTGCATATTTGTTTTCACAATTGAGGGGGGAGAATGCTACTAGCATTTAGTGGATGAAGCTAAACATCCCAAAATGCACAGGACAGCCCCCCTCAATACAAAAAATTATCTGGTCCAAAATGTCAATAGGTATGAGGACAAGAAGCCGTGCAGTAACTTGCTCCCTTACTAGATAAACTAGTACCATTCAGTCAACAATAGATGGGAATAGCACTCTGAAAGAACTATCTTGAGATAGTGTAGCTTTCAAATCAGAGCAGATCAGTAAAGCATCGTAGTCTCAGAGGATTAGAATTGAAAATATGATTATATGAGAGAAAGTAATAGCCTGATCATATGGATTGCATGAATAAATAATGTGCACAGTGAGTGAAGTTGTATAGCAAAGGGGATTCTCACAAATTGCTAGTGGGAAGGTAAATTGGTACAAACACTTCTGAAAATTGCCTGATATGATCTGGTCAAGTTAATGATGCACATATCCTATGACCCAGAATTCAAGGGCAGATACAGCCTAGAAACTTTTGCACATGGATACTAGGAGACCCATAAATAAGGTGCGTAGCGGCATTTTTCATAATAGTTAAAAACCTAGGAACAAAAAATAATTTCCTCAACAGTAGAATGTATACTAAATTATTGTCTATTCATATGTATGAATTTTATGGAGCAATGAAAATAAATGAATTACAGCTATATGCATCAACACTGAAAATTCCACAAACCTCATACTGAGAGAAAGAAGCATGTTATCCAAAAAAATATACCGTATAATTCTATCAGAAGTGCAAGTACTGAAATATATTGTATAGTAGTAAGCACAGAGGAGCCTGAGTGGCTCAACGGTCAAGTGCTTAGCTGTCAACTGAAACGTTGGTGCTTCAAACCCACCCAATGGCTCTGCAGGGGAAAAACCTGGAGATCTGTTCTCATAGAGAGTACAGCCTAGAAAACCCTGTGGGGCAGTTATACTCTGTCATATGGGGTTGCTATGACTCAATGGCACCCAACAACAACAGCAAATAAGTATAAATTTAGTAAAACTAAAAAATAAATAAAGCGCAGAGAAATGATAATCACAAATATCAGGATAATAGTTTCCTAAGGGATAGTGAGGGGATTGTAGTAAGGAGGGAGGTATAAGGTCTGTGTGGTGTGTGCCATGTTTATTTCTTAATCTGCATGCAGGCTACAAGATTATCTACTTAATAATTCTTTTATAAATCATATATGTTCATTTTGTACACTTGTCTTTATGTATGAAATATATCCCACCATTTTAAAATATTAAATAAAGAATGTGAACAAAATGTGGTGAGGAGTGGTTATTTTTCAGGGCATATATATATATATTTTATTGTACTTCAGGTGATGGCTTACAGAACAAATAGTTTCTCATCAAACAGTAGTACACGTATTGTTTTATGACATTGGTTAACAACCCCACAACATGTCGACCCTCTCCCTTCTCAACCTTATTTTTTTGGTGAAAATATATATAGCCAAAGATACACCATTTCAAAAATTTCTACATGTACAGTTCAGTGACATTGACTACGCTCTTCCAATTGTGCTGCTATTCTCACTTAAGATGAAGGCTTACAGAACAAAATAGTTTCTCATTTAACAGTTA
>NW_004443938.1:18149491-18166046 GCF_000243295.1 Trichechus manatus latirostris | reverse complement strand
CTATCCTTACTCAAACTTGGGTTCCCTATCACCAGCTTCCTTGTCCCTTTCTGCCTTCTGGCCCTTGTCCCTGGACTGCTGTACCTCATTAGTCCCATTTGGTTTTATGGGGCTGTCCACTCCCCGGCTGAACGGTGAACCTCGGAAATGACTTCACCACTGAGCTAAAAGGGTGTCTGGGGGCCATAATTCGGGGTTTCTCCAGTCTCATTTAGGCCAGTAAATCTGGTCTTTTTTTTGTGAGTTAGAACTTTGTTCTACATCCTTCTCCAGCTCTGTCCAGAACCCTCTGTTGCGATCCTGGTCAAAGCAGTGAGTGGTGGTAGCCGGGCACCATCTAGCTGTACTGGACTCAGTCTGGTGGAGGCCTTGGTGGCTATGGTCCATTAGTCCTTCAGACTAATCTTTTTCAGGGCATATATTTTTTAAAAATCCTAAGAAAAATAATTTATCAGCATACATCAATAGTAGTAGTGTCCAAGGTAGAAAGGAACTAAAACAATTAGATAAGAGATTATAAAAAGAATCATACACCTATGACTTTATCAGACACCATATACAGCTCTATATAGCTCTGGATTGGCAAAGCTCAAGACTTTTTAAAAAAGTTTTTTTTTAATTGTACTTTAGATGAAGGTTTACAGAACAAATAGTTTTTCATTAAACAGTACACATACAGTTTTATGACATTGGTTAACAACTCCATGACATATCAACACTGTCCCTTCTTGACCTTGGGTTCCCTATTACCAGCTTTCCTGTCCCCTCCTGCCTTCTAGTCCTTGTCCCTGGGCTGTTGTGCCCCATTAGTCCCATTTAGTTTTATGGAGCTGTCTAATCTTTGGCTGAAGGGTGAACCTTGGGAGTGACTTCATTACTGAGCTAGAAGGGTGTCTGGGGGCCATACTCCGTTTCAACTCATTAATGCGTAAGATATTGGTATTTATGTGTTCCATTTCATTTTTGATGATTTCCGATTCTTGCAGATTCATACTTCGTACGTTCCACGTTCCGATTATTAATGGATGTTTGCAGCTGTTTCATCTCATTTTGAGTCATGCCACATCAGCAGATGAAGGTCCCGAAAGCTTGTCTCCATCCATGTCATTAAGGCTGACTCTACTTTGAGGAGACAGCTCTTCCCCAGTTGTCTTTTGAGTGTCTTCCAACCTGGGGGGGCTCATCTTCTGGCACTATATCAGACAATGTTCTACTGCTACTCATAAGGTATTCACTGGCTAATTCTTTTCAGAAGTAGACTGCTGGGTCCTTCTCCAAGTCTGTCTTAGTCTGGAAGCTCAGCTGAAACCTCTCCACCATGAGTAACCCTACTGGTATCTGAATACTAGTGGCATAGCTTCCAGCATCACAGCAACATGCAAGCCCCCACAGTACAACGAACTGACAGATACATCAGAGAACAGTAGAAACCAGCAAAGGAGACTAAGAAATAATTACCAGTAAAATAAGAGTGAAACAAAGCAAATACTGTGTTCTGGAGGTCAAATGAAGAAAGTGTTGGAAGAAGGAGGTGATTCATGGAGTCAAATGCTGCTGACCCAGAAATGAAAGAAATAATAAAATGATAAGACAAGAGCTTAAAAAAAAAAAGGTATTGGAAATGTGTTCAAGAATTTAAAAAAATCTTGAACATAACGAGGTGAGAAATAGAAGATATAAAAAAGATATTCTGACTAGATTTTGAAAAATATAATACCTGAAATGAAAAATTGATTGGATGGGATCTATAGCTGATTAGAGACACTGCAAAACAAAATATCATTGGACTTGAATACATGACAATAGGAATGATCCAAACTGAAGCAAGAATAACTAACTAGAAAAAACAATATGAACAGGCGTCAGGGATATGTGAAACAATATCAAATGGTGCAACATACATGTAATTGGAGTCCCAGAAGGGGAGGAGAAAGAGAAGAAATGCTTCTATCACTGCCCTGTCATAGGGATAGGTCATCACTGAAGACTTTGTCATGATTTTGACACCAGCATGCTGTGTCCCCTAAATTTCAGGGAACTCCTATTAAGCTCCCTGAGTGTCTGTTTGTAACCCCTCTCACCAGGTGTGAGAAGGTATGAGGGAGACATGCATACTGAGAATTTTCTCTAAAGAAATTCTTTCTACTTCTCTCATTATCTCAACACTTTATTTCCTCTAGGTGACTGGAAAGTTGAAGGATCTATCTTTAACCAACTCCGTTGCAAGTCCAGCATGGTGATCTAGGACTTCATTTTGTAGTGGGGGAGTATTTTCACTCACTGTTTTATTCTAAGTCTTTTGAGACCCTTTCCAAAATTGTAACGTACTCTTATACCACATTCGGCTACATTCTGAACTATTCCTTGTACTCAGATTGTTGCTGTTGTTGTTAGTTGCCATCGAGTTGATTCCAACTCATGGGAACCCCATGTGTGCAGAGTAAAACTAATCTATAGGGTTTTCAGAGTAGAATTGCACTCCATAAGATTTTCAAGACTGTGACCTTTCAGAAGCAGATTGTCAGGCCTGTCTTCTGAGGTGACTCTCGGTGGGTTTGAACCACTAACCTTTCAGTTAGTAGTCTAGTGCGTAACCATTTGTGCCACTCAAGGACTCCTTGAACTCAGATTAGAAATATTAATAACAAAACCAACTCTTAGGTTCCTGAATTACCCTTATTAATGTTATAAATGTGCTTTGAGTTTTTTACAAAATGAAGCGTAATGTAAATAAAAAGTGATAATAATAGTTGAGCATAATCTTATAGAATCTACATAAACAACTGAACTGATCATCCTCTGTGAACATAATGCTACTGTTTTGGAAGTTCTTAAAAGCTAAGACTACCTGAAATCTTTGTTTTCAGCCTTCATTCCAGGAAAACGTCCTTCTAGAATTTGCACACCATCATGTTCTTATTTTATTTACCTTCAGACATTTGTTCCTAGGCTACCTCTTTGCCTGGAATAACTTTCCTCAATTTTATTTTTCTATAAGCTCAAATATTACCCATTCTTCAAGGTTAGGTTTTAGTTCCATCTGTCTCCCTAAATTTTTCCGGATTTTTCTATTTATGGTTTTCTTCTTTCCATGAACAGCTATAAAACTTTTAGTTTCAACTATGTAACTTGGCCTTCACTGAGAACTATGACATATTGCTATGTTTCTTCATTTTAACTACATGGAAGTTCCGAACAGATGAGGGTACACAGCACAGGATGGCAGAGTGTTGTCAACTGGGCATGGCGGAATGGATGTTCTGAGACCTTCCCTTTGGATGCCATGCTTATTTTTATGAATTCAACACCATTCAGGACCCTCAGAAACACACACATAACCCCTTCCTCCCTATCTTGCAGTCTCAGAAGCTTGATTTTTTTTTTTAAACCAATAATGGGTCCATCTATCAATAGATGTAAATTAAATAAGCTCTCAAAGGCTAGTGCATGAACCAAAATACTTAAGTATTAATTTACAGTAAAAATTATAAATGCAAAGAGGGTTGTACAGTTATTTTTTCTGACTAAGAAATTCTTTCTTGAAAAGATATGTGAGAAGCCAGGTTATAATTAGAAGGAAGCTTGGTGAATGCAGAATCAGAATGAGTTAGGTGAATTACACATTTTTTAACAGTTTGTGGCATTAGGCTAAAAGGGCCTGATGCTTCCATTTCCACCACTAGAAGCTGCCAACTGGACCAGGCTGCCCTTTTCTTTGGGCCAAAACTATCTGTCTTCAAGACACCAGGATAGTACTATTGGTTTTTGCCTTGGTGACTTTCCTTTTTGTATCATATCTGGGCTGAGAGAAACAATCCTACTCTAGATGAGATTATATATTCAGTTAGGTACCAAACAAGTTTTGCAGGCCTTGGAGATATTCAGTGTTTTTAAGGTGAATTCCCATATCTCTGATCCATTATGAATGGATTTCAGACTTTAATGATTTTCCGTATTCATAATTTTTGGATATATATCACTCTTTTCTGAAAACAACTTCTTCAAGATTATTTTCCTCCATAGATTATGAATTGCTGAGTGTAGAACCAAACTCGTTGAAACCAAACCCATTGCCCTCAAGTCAATTCCAACTCATAGTGACCCTGTAGGATAGAGTAGAACTGCCCCATAGAGCTTCCAAGAAGCAGCTGGTGGATTAGAACTACTGATCTTCTGGTTAGCAGCCAAACTCTTAACCACTGTACCACCAGGGCTCCAAGTGTAGAACCAGGATTTATATATTTCTTGGGTCTCTCTTGAATACCTAACAGTTTGGAGTCATTAATAGTTCTCCTAGTGGTTGTATTTATGTCATTATTTAATACACCTAATTGGTTTCATTGCTTTACCTACTGTAGAAGGACTCTATTCCTCCCTGCTGGGAAAAATGACAAAATTATAAACTATGTGTTTTAGTTTCCTTTTCTTTTCTGGCTCACAATTTTGACTAGTTGTTTTCTTCTCAGGCTTATTCTTTTATGTCATTCCTCTTATAGCTCTAAATTATACACACAATCCTTTGATTCTTGACAATTTAATACTGCCTAAGGAGTTGCTGGTGGCGTAGCGGTTAAGAGCTATGGCTGTTAACCAAAAGTTCAGCAGTTGGAATCCACCAGGCTCTCCTTGGAAACCCTGTGGGGCAGTTCTACTCTGTCCTATAGGGTCATTATGAGTCGGAATCAACTTGATGGCAACAGGCAACAGGTGAGTCCCTGGGTGGCACAAATGGTTAAGCACTTGGCTGCTAGCCAAACAGTTGGCAGTTCGAATCCACCCAGAGATGCCTTGAAAGAAAGGTTTGGCAATCTGCTTCCAAAAGATCACAACCATTGAAAACCCTATGGAGCTCAGTTCTACTCTGAAACACATGGGGTCGCCATCAGTTAGAATTGACTTGATGGCAACTGTTTGTTTTTTTTTTTTAATTGATTCCCTAATAATAAATATGAGGAAATTAAAGCACTTACAAATGTTTCCTTCCTTCTCTCCTCCCTCCATCCTTCCCCTCTTCCTCCCTCCCTCTCGTCCTTCATAGATATTGCAAATATATTTGTTTAGATACAGTGCTATATATTCCCTTCTTGCTTATGATAATGTAGCTAGCTCTGCTAAAACTTTTTAATTGATACGAGTGTATGAACACTTTTGATTCCTTCCTCACCTCATGTGAGACCTCTTTGTTTTGTCTTTGGAGCAATCGTTTGGGGATTGAGTTTCCTGTGGCCCAATGCAAAAAAGGTGGGCAGATGTGTGGGCAGAGCAAGATCTGTTCTGTCATTTTAAGTGTCCTATAAGCATGCAGGCCCACTTTGTTGGGGTTGCTGTACACCTATTCAGAGATACATATAAATTGTACAGATAATTCCTCTTCAAAGACTTTGCTTTACCATGTCAGCATCAGGGTCTTAGCTTCCAGCAAAATATCACCTTGAAATTATTCTCTTATTTTCCCTTCTTTCCCCAGCAACCAATTTCCACTGTCTAAGGAAGAAGAGAGGAAATGAAGGTAAAAGAGCAATTCCACACATGACGCTCTCAGAAAATATTCTTTTATCGTCCACTTGGCTACTTGGCTATTTCTGATTTATTACTGGAGAAATTTAGGTCTGGAAAATTAGGAGACTTCAGTGTTTCTTCTGCTTTCCTCTTGCAGGGACAGCCCAAACTAGTGACCCACAGTGTGTGTGTAGTTGCATGCACATATGCAATATGCACATTTTGTCTGGGTGGTGCAGAGGGCTGGGTTTAGTAAGGGGTTAACTCTTTGGAAACATCTGTATCTCCTTCCCAGGTTGCCTACCTAGTGTTGCCAAGTAAAATGCGGGATTCTTTGCTATGTTTGAATTTCAGATAAACAATAATATTTTAGTATAAATATGTCTCAAATATTGCATGGGACATGCTTATACTAAAAAAAGAAAAAAAAATTATTTATCTGAAATTTAAGTTTAACTGGATGGCCTGTATTTTTATTTGCTAAATACAGCCTCTTCCCTTATATCCATATATCGTGGATTGAATTATGTCCCCCAAAAATATGTGTCTACTTGGTTAGGCCAAGATTCCCAGTATTTTGTGGTTGTCCTCCATTTTGTGATTGTAATTTTATGTTAAAGAGGATTAAGGTGGGATTGTTACAGGACCCTTACCCAGATCATACCCCTGATCAAATGTAAAGGGAGTTTCTCTGGGGTGTGGCCTGCACTACCTTTTGTCTCTCAAGAGATAAAAAGGAAACGGAAGCAAGCAGAGAGTGGGGACCTCATACCACAAAGAAAGCAGTGCCGGAAGCAGAGCCTGTTCTTTGGACCTGGGGTCCCTGCGTGGAGAAGTTCCTAGTCTCGGGGAACATTGATGAGAAGGCCAACAGAGAGAGAAAGACTTCACTGGAGCTGACGCCCTGAATTTGGACTTTTACCCTGCTTTACTGTGAAGAAATAAATTACTCTTTGTTAAAGCCATTCACTTCTGGTATTTCTGTTATAGCAGCACTAGATGACTAAGACACCATATATTAAAAAAAAAAGAAAAAAAACCCCCAAACTTGTTGCCGTTGACTTGATCCCAACTCATAGTGACCCTATAGGACAGAGTAGAACTGCCCGATAGGGTTTCCAAGGAGCAGCTAGTGGATTCGAACTGCCAGCCTTTCGGTTAGCAGCCAAGATCTTAACCAGCTTAACCATTTGTATGGTAGCTGGGGGCTATTTGTGAGCTATTTTGGGGCTTTGTTTATTCCCCTCTCTTCCCATCATGAGTTTGGGGAGGAAAGAGTTAGGGACAGCATATAACTTAACCAAAGCAGGTTGTCAAGTTGTGGGGATGCTTTGAAATTTCTGTGTCATTCACAAGGCCCAGATTTTCTTTTGGCTTGACTGAAGCTAGTATATTTTATCTGATTTTATTTTATTGCTAGGAGCACTGGTGGTTACGCTCTTGGCTGCTAACCAAAAGGTCAGTGGTTCAAACTCAACAGTCACTCCATGAGAGAAAAATGTGGCAGTCTGCTTCCGTAAAGAGTACAGCCTTGGAAACCCTATAGGGCAGTTTTATTCTCCCTATAGGGTTGCTATGAGTTGGAATCGACTTGACCATAATGGGTTTGGATTTTTGGGTTTTTATTTTATTGCTATTTGTGGTTGTCATTAGTTTCAGGGAAAGGAAGATTTTTAGATTTGGCTTCAATCTGCAATCTGAAAATGGAAGTAATATGTATATATTTTTATAAAACCCTTAGGACATGTATTAACATATTACAGGTGATATGTCTTAGGCTGGGTTCTCTAGAGAAGCAAAACCAATAAAGCATATAAATATGTAGAGAAATTTATATCAAGGAAATGACTCATGTGGTTGTAGAGGCTGGAATGTCCCAAGTCTGTGGGTCAGGCTGAAGGCTTCTTCTGATTCATGTAGCCACAGGTGCTGGCGAACCCAAGATCAGCAGGTCAGACAGCAGGGCTCTTGGTCACAGGCTGTGAAGACTGATGAATCTCAAGATCAGCAGATAAGACGACAGGCAAGCTGCTAGTTCGAGTCCCAAGAGCCAGAGGTCAGTCAAACAGGAGCCAGCTGCAGGATCCTGAGCAAGAAAAAGCCTGTGAGCCTTGCCAGAACGTCCACCTATATTGGATGCAGGCCACACCCCCAAGGAAACTCCCTTTCAACTGATTATTACTCACAGCAGATCCCATGGAGGTGATCACATTGTACCAGGTCTCATCATGGAAGTAATTACATCATCATACTACTGCCAAACTACATCATAACTGCCAAACCACTGAGAATCATGTCCTAGCCAAGTTGACACACAACCTTAATGATCACAGGTGACTTCTATGTGCTTCTCAAACTCCATTAACATAAATTAACAAACAATTGTTCTATGTCCCTTATTCCCAACAGCCCATGATCAAATGGCACAGTCCTGTAATTTTGTAATAGTCTAGTTCATAGTTTATTAGATTAAAAGACTGTGATGTTGGCAAAGAATATTGGACGCTAGTGGCCGATATTCTTTGCCAACACTATAGTTTGAACACACCAATTCCTCTTCTGAATTTCTTATTGAAATGTATAGATGATAATATTTACAATCATTTGCAATATATATGGGTTGCATTCTTTAACTCTTGTTAACCCTATATGAAAAATATTTTGTAAATAAGCAAAATCTTTGTTTTTTTGCCATCTGAAAAATTGTGGCAGCAATAACTATCCTGGTAAGAATTTATGAAGGGTTGAGGGAGGTTTTAAGATGTTCATCATTAGCTTATTGTTGAAACTGTGTTATAATGGAGTCTAAATTATGTCTAAATTATGGACTGCCTTAATACTCTATTGTCTGAAAAATAAAATGTTTCATATGCTTGACTAATTTCTATCTAGAGCACATAAACAGCTTAATAATAAGTTGTAAGCTCATTGAACAACCTGAAAACCAGCAATATTATTTTATTGTCAAATGGATAAACTCCTCCACTTAAAATGAGCCATACATTATTCAACCCAACAGAGAACAGCTAAGGCAGAGAATATAAATGAATGAATGAATATAAATAAATGAAATTCATTAAAAATAAAACACAAAACTTTGCTGAGTTGAAAAAAAAAGTGAATTTAAAATAATCAAATTACCAAATCCCTTACTGACTTCTCAATGAGTTAAAAAGAAAATAGAGATAAAGAAAATATAGTAAAAAATTATGATAGCGTTTTATTGACTTAGTTCTTTCAAAATTACTGTGGTTTTTTTTTTTTTCTCAACTCAATATAATGGGCATCTCAATAGATTACTTAGAAAGACCAAAGAAATATTTCCAGCTGAATGGCAGAAAGTACTAATGCAAGTTAAAAAACATGATTTAGTATCAACAGATTCTTAATTTTAGATCATAAACATGACCATTTCTATTTCTATATCAAATATGCTTACTGATATCGACATTAGTATATCTATGACTTATCAGTGGAGTAAAAAAAAATCAACTCTTTTAAACTTGTATTGCTTAAATAATATTATAATGACTGTTCAAGTAGGGGAATTATTTTTACCAAGAAAAATGTGAGGCATTAATTATAAGCACTAAAGAGAGATAGAATACCTTAAAATTTACAGTATAAAAGGACACTGGAATCAGTGGCCAATGTGTTAACTGTTTTTTTTTTTTTTTCTAGAAAGTAGTCACTACACAGTCCTTTCTACGGAAGTTATTACATTAAGTCCACATTATAGACTATTTGAAAGAGGAAAAGAAATGGCCAGTTTATGTGAATTCACGACTTGTGGCAATGAGTAATACAGTGAAAGCCAATGTATTAACCTTTTGTAGAAATGTGGAAATTCTGATATTAAAATTAAAAGACAATTTTTTTAGAGATAGGAAAATAATTTATCTCTAGAATTTAATTTTTTCTCTATTTGGCATAATATATTTTATTATTATACGAAAGCGAGCTAATTTATGATCTGTTGAATGTTTGTCCTTATGATTTTCATGTCTCAGGGTGCTTGAAGTGATTAATAACACCTTTTATGATGCCATATAGTCTGGGTATAAGTGTTGGTTGCTTCACAATTAAGAAAAATTATCCCAGATTGGAAAAAGACAGGATACTGGTGTTATGGATTGAATTGTGTCCCTCCAAAATATGTGTTGTAAATCCTAACCTCTATGCCTGTGGTTATAGCCCCATTTGGGAATGAGATATCTTTGTTGTGTCAGTGAGCAGGATTAGTGTAGGGTGTGTCTTGAGTTAATCTCTTTTGAAATATAAAGGAGACTAACCAAGCAAGCAAAAGAAGCAGAGATGGGGTAAAATAGATACCAAGACACATGGAGATCTCCAAGGAACCCAGAAGCAGAAGCTGAAGAGACAAGGACCTTCTTCCAAAGCTGGCAGAGAGAGACAACCTTTCCCTAGAGCTAGCACCTTGAATTTGGACTTCTAGCCTCCTAAAGCATGAGAGAATAAATGTCTCTTTGTTAAAGCCACCCGCTTGTGGTATTTCTGTTTTACCAGCACAGGATAACTAAGACAGAATTTGGTATCAAGAAGTGGGGATGCTGCTCTAACAAATACCTACAATGTAGAAGTGGTTTTGGAATTGGGTAACATGTGAATGCTAGAAGAGTTTTAAGGTACCTAATAGTAAAAGCCTAGATTGCCTTGAAGAGACTATTAGTAGAATTATGGATGTCAAAGGAAATTCTGGTGAGGGCTCACGAGGAAGTGAGGAGAGTTATAGAGAAAGTATCATTTTAGAGAATACATATGGTGCCAGCAACAGAATGTTGCAAGAAATGTGGACATTAAATGCACTTCTGGTTAGGCTTTAAAAGGAAATGGTGAACATGTAACTGGACAATGGAGGAATTCAATGCAGTGGCAGGAAAATAACTTGTCTGAATTATGTTTAAATGTTTGGTGGAGGGTAGAACTTGTAAGTTATGAACTTGGACATCTAACTGATAGACTTCTAAGCAAGGTCTTAAAGAGGCCACTTGGTTTCTCTTTGCCACATATAGAAAAATTCAAGAGGAAAAAGATGGACTTAAAAATGAACTGTGCAAAATGAAAACAAAACTTAAAGATTTGGAAAATTCTGTTGTACAAACTAAGGACACGTGTCCTAGAATGTTCACCAAGGACATGGCTATACCATCTTTTATTAAAGAGATTAAGCCTGTGACTGATAGCTCTAACCAACTATCACAGCAGAAAACCCATCAGCTTGGGCTGAAGAGGACAGAGAAAGAATGAAAGGAAAGAACACGGTCTGCCTCTTGGTATTCTACAGGCAGGAAACAAGCCAAAGGAGCTTCATCTATTGTCCTCCAAGAAAAGAAAAGGAAGATTCCTAGAGCAACTGGGAGATCAGCAGAACTGCTGGAAGAAGCACAGGAAGCAGGGTCTTCTTGGTTTCAAAGGGTGGGGACACAGTCTCCTGGGTCTCAGGGTGGAGCTACAGCCTCCTAGGTTTCAGAGTCAGATATTCGCCAACTCAGTTTAGGAGTGTGGGGCTGTCATTAAGGTTTGCCAGGAGGATGGGGCTGCTGCCCAAAGCTGAGAGTGTGGAGCTGTCATGCCCCAGGGACAGAATGGGGCCTGCTGGGGATGAGAGGGTAGGGTTACCACTCAGATGCACTATGAGAATGGGGCTGCCTAAAGGTGAGGCAGCAGATTTGCCATCCCATTGGACCTGGAAGGTGAAGCTGAAGCCCAGGGCTCAGGGGCCTCCATCCAGAATCCAGAGGGCATGGCCAAAACCCAGAGCCTTGAGGGTGGGGCCATTGCCCAGATGGCCTCAGAAACAGGATTATTTTCAAGTCTTTAGAGCTAATGTTGAGTTTTGGACTTGCTTGGTGCCTGTTATACCTTCTTTCTCTCCAATTTCTCCCATTTGTAATGAAAATGTCTACCATGTGCCTGTTCCACCATTGTACTTTGGAAATAGATAACTTGTAGTCTAGATTTCACAGGTTCACAGATGAAAAGGAATTTTGCCTTAGGATGGAATATGGCTAAAGTCTCACCCATATTTGATTTAGATGATTCAGAAGATGAGATTTCAGACTTGGAGTTGATTGAAGACTTTTGGGATGAATAGGGTGAATGTGTTCTGCATGTGGCAAGGACATGAATTTTGAGGGCCAAAGAGTGGAATGCTATGAATGGATTTGTGTCTCCCAAGAATATGTGTTATAAATCCTAACCTCTATGCCTGTGGTTATAATCTCATTTGGGAATGGGTTGTCTTTGTTATGTTAATGAGGAAGGATTAGTGTAGGGTGTGTCTTGAGTTAATCTCTTTTGAGATATAAAGGAGATTAAGCAAGCAAGCAAAAGAAGCAGAGATGGGGTAAGACAGATGCCAAGACACATGGAGATGTCCAGGGAACCCGGAAGTAGAAGCTGAATAGACAAGAACCTTCCTCCAGATCCAGCAGAGGGTGCAAACCTTCCCCTAGAGCCAGCATCCTGAATTTGGACTTCTAGCCTCTTACAGTGTGACAGAATAAATTTCTGTTAAAGCCACCCAGTTGTGATATTTCTGTTTTAGCAGCACTGGGTAACTGAGACAACTGGTTAATTGAAACTTTGATATTATTGTTGAACATTTTCAAATTAGTCTGTTTAAATATGTTTTCCCATTCATAAATCACCTCTCACTAAAGGATCTTAGAAAATGAAACTTGTTGCATAGAATATTTGATTAACAATCTACTATGGATGGAGATGTTGGTGATTTGGACTTCAGGGTTAGAGATTAACATCCAGAAATGTATAATGTGTTATGATTTTACAGCCTGCTAGAGAAAATTTCTAGAAGTATATGGTTAACTGCTCTGTAAAAATTTATCCAGTTTTACATGTAGTTTAGCAATTTTATTTAGGCATTACTTTCCTGTTTGACTACATTCCTGAAACATTGTTCTACCCAGCTCTTTTGTCTTGTAGTTTCCCTTGTTAATGAGCTAACTGGTGAGTCAGGAGGCTTGAGAAATATTTCTAAAAATGATTGCCATTGGTTTGTAATATCAAAGGAAACATCAGAAGAGAACTGCCATGAGCATATACCTCTGTACAGAAAGTGTCCCTCTCTCAATCTCCTATCACATTTTCTGTCGGAACTGGATAATGACCATTAACAGGTGAACATATACAATTTCTCCCATCTTAAAAACAAAAGCAAACAAACAATCCTCTTTATCCCACATCTTCCTCTTTGCATTCTGTTATAGCAGGACTCTATAATGAATTTTCTACTTTCTTAGTACTTAGATACTTTCTGCACCTAATTCTTCTCCTCTTATACTCTCTCCCGACAAGCACTTTGGGAGTCCCTGGATGGTGCAAATGATTAAACACTTGACTACTAGCCAAAATATTGGTGGTTTGAACCTACCCAGAGTCACCTTGGGGAGAGTGGCCTGGAGGTCTGCTTCTGAAAGGTCACAGGCTTGAAAACCCTATGCAGCACAATTGTACTCTGCACATAACGGGGTTGCCATGAGTCAGAATCGACTTGATAGCAACCAATAATAACCACTTCACCAAAATTGCTCTTGCCAAGGTCAACTTGAACTTACTAAGTTTCATGATTAGTTCTTGGTCCTCACCTTATTTTGACACAGTTGATCACTGCTTGCTCCTTGAAAAACATTGTTTCTCTTTGTTTTCAGGATCCAACAGTTGTGTTTTTTCCTCCTGATCTCGCAGATTAGTCCTTAGACTTCTCATCATCTTCCCAGCCTCTAAATGTTAGAATGTCCTAGAACTCAGATTTTGTTCTTCTAGTTTTTCTAATTCCATGTATTTCCTATGTGATTTCATTCCGCCTCATGGCTAGGGCCTTATTTATTTTTTCTGTTGATCTCCTAGAGTAACTGCTCTGGTCATATTCTTTGGACAGACTCTAGAGTATTTGAAACATTATAAAAATATTTGGGAAATAGTGTAACTGCTAATTAGTATAAGTACATTATTAAAAAGGATTTGTCTATGATAGTTTCTTGAGGAGCTCTGTAACAAAAAGGATAGATAAATTTCACAGGAATTTTTCATTTTTCTGCACACAAAAGTGCATTATTATTCTACAAATTTAAATCAGAATCCATTACTATCTATAGTTTCAAAAATTATTTGCCAATGATATTGGTGCATTCTCAAATATCATGATATATAGCCCCTTTTATAAAATAAAATAAAATAGTATAAAAATTCATTTCCCAGAAGCAAGGAGAATAAAGGCTCCATTGTGCTTGGGAACTACTCAATACTGAACTAGGCAGAATAAACTGCAAAACTTCTTAAAACTTAATATCCTTTCTATTCATTTTGTCTTCACTAAGGATTGAAAGTTATTACTATTCTTCTTTGATGTTTATATTTAACTAGAAAGCGGCTCTGGTGGCATAAACAGTTAGGCAGTTGGCTGCTAACCATAAAGTTGGCAGTTTGAACCCACCCAGTGGTTCTGTGAGAGAAAGACCTGCAGATCTGATTCCATAAAGATTACAGGCTAGGGAACCCTATAAAACAGTTCTAGTCTGCCACATAGAATTGATACAAGTCGAAATCAACTTGAAGGCACCCAACAACAACAACATTTAATGAGAGGGGTGCTTGAGATCATTCCAGCATCTAACAGCCTTGAGTAGGTAATGAGCTTCAGGTGACTGCTGTTGAGATTGACACCTTTGAAATGAAAGCAGAGATCATCTCATTGACACTGTAATTGATTAAGTCATTTCCTAGTATGTTCATACAGTAAACTCAATTTCTTTGTTTGTGGCCGTGGGAGGGATTGAGAACACAGTGGTGGAATGGTAAAACAATAGACTACTAGCTGAGCAGTTTGAACGCACTCAGAGGTACCTAGGAAGACAGGACTAGCAATTTGGTTCCAAAAGGTCACAGCCTTGAAAACTCTGTGAAGCAGTTCTACTCTGCATACGTGGGGTCACCATGAGTTGGAATCAACTTCATAGTAAATAATAACAACTACAACATATATCTCAATGTGTTTGTTACTATATTAGGGATAGAATCTATCCAAGCATATGATTCATGAGATAGATAAAAAGAATTTTGAAAGAAATTGATTTTTACACAGTCCTAGTACATCAAAAAGCCAAACCTGTTGCCTTTGCATCAATTCTGACTGTTCTAATAGGTGGAATAAAACGTTCAGAAATAAATGCTTGATATTATAAAAAAGAATTGTCCTTAGAGAAACAGTTGCTATTTAAGAAATGAGCCTGGGCTAAATTTTTTTTTTAAATATCAATGAAGATTATAACAACCAGAAAAAAAAAAAGATGAAGTGTTTGAAAATCTTTCAAATATATCTAAAAGGTAGAGAAATTTGAAGACAGTGGTGAGTTTCAGGAAAACAACATATAGTTTTAACACTTCTTTAATGTATCTTGTGTTAGTTATCTAGTGCTGCTATAACAGAAATGCCACAGTGGATGGCTTTAACAAAGAGAAATTTATTCTCACAGTCTAGGAGGCTAGAAGTCCAAATTCAGGGTGCCAGCTCCAGGGGAGGGCTTTCTCTCTCCGTCGGCTCTAGAGGAGGTCCTTGTCATCAATCTTCTTCTGGTCTAGGAGCTTCTCAGTACAGGGACCCTGGGTCCAAAGGACTGACTCTGCTTCTGGTGTTGCTTTCTTGGTGGTAGGAGGTCCCCTTGTCTCTCTACTGGCTTCTCTCTCTCTCTCTTTTTTATTACTGTACTTTAGATGAAGGTTCACAGAACAAACTAGCTTCTCATTAAGCAATTAGTGCATATTGTTTTGTGACATTGGTTACCAACCCCACAACATGTCAACACTCTCCCCTCTCCCCCTTGGGTTCCCTATTACCAGTTTTCCTTTCCCCTCCTGCCTTCTAGTCCTTGCTCCTGGGCTGGTGTGCCACTTTAGTCTCATTTTGTTTTATGGGCTGGTCTAATCTTTGGCTGAAGGGTGAACCTCAGGAGTGACTTCATTACTGAGCTAAAAGGGTGTCCAGGGGCCATACTCTGAGGGTTTCTCAAGTCTCTGTCAGGCCAGTGTAAGTCTGATCTTTTTTGTCAGTTTGAATTTTGTTCTACATTTTTCTCCAGCTCTGTCCTGGACTCTCCATTGTGATCCCTGTCAGAGCAGTCAGTGGTCGTAGCCAGGTACCATCTAGTTGTACTGGACTCAGTCTGGTAGAGGCTGTGGTAGTTGTGGTCCGTTAGTCGTTTGGACTAATCTTTCCCTTGTGTCTTTGGTTTTCTTCATTCTCCCTTGCTCGAGACGGGGTGAGACCAGTGGAGTATCTTAGATGGTCTCTCACAAGCTTTTAAGACTCCAGACCTTACTCACCAAAGTAGAATGCAGAACATTTTCTTTATAAACTATGTTAGGCCAATTGAGCTAAATGTTCCCTGAGACCATGGTCCCTACAACCCTCAGCCCAGTGATTCGGTCCCTCAAGAAGTTTGAATGTGTTTACGGAGCTTCTGCGACCTTGCCTTGTGCAAGTTGTGCTGGCTTCCCCAGTACTGTGTACCTGTCTTACCCTTCACCAAAGTTACCACTTATCTATTGTCTATTTGGTGTTTTCCCATCCTCACCCCTCCCCTCTCTCATAGCCATCAAATATTATTTCTTTTTGTGTGTAAACATTTTCATGAGTTTTTATAGTAGTGGTCTCATACAATGTTTGTCTTTTTGTGATTGACTTATTTCACTCAGCATAATACCCTCAAGATTCTGCCATGTTGCAAGATGCTTTGCAGATTCACCATTGTTCTTTTTTTAAAAAAAAATTTTTTATTGTACTTTAGAAGAAGGTTTACAGAATAAATAGTTTCTCATTAAACAGTCAGTACACATATTGTTTTATGACATTGGTTAACAAACCCCATGACGTGTCAACACTCTCCCTTCTTGACCTTGAGGACCTTTTTTTTTGGTGAAACTATACATAGCCAAAGTTACACCATTTTGAAAGTTTCTACATGTACAATTCAGTGACATCGATTACATTCTTCCAGTTGTGCTGCTATTCTCCCTA
>NW_004443938.1:18140351-18142602 GCF_000243295.1 Trichechus manatus latirostris | reverse complement strand
GTCTATTTTTTCCTCATGTTTGTCAGCTTTTTGCCTCAGTTCTTGGAGAATTCTGAGTATTAGAGATTTGAATTCCATATCAGGTAGTTCTAGTGCATTTTCTTCCACAGGAGAGTCATCCGCTGTTTTATTTTGGACGCCTACTGGAACCATCCTGTCCTGTTTTTGTAAATGTTTTGTTATTCTCTGCTGTCTTTGGGGCATTTAGTAGTTATTTTTCTCATTTATTGATTGTAGATTTGTTTGTTTCATCCCTTTTTTTAAAAAAAAAATGTGACTATGCCTGAGCAGGCGGACTGTGTGTTCTTTGTTGTTTGCTCATCTGTGCGCACAATAGTTTTCTCCTCTTTCTCCTACTGGCATGGTCAGTCACTCAGATATGGTACGGCAGGGCAGGTCTAGCTGAAGATGAGTTACTGGGATGGGTTGTTTGTGGCACTTACTACAGACACCAGAGCGGGTCGGTAATCAGTGCAGAGCAGGTTCCAGTAGGCCGTGCCTGTGCTGCTTGATGGTGTGATGTCAAGCGCATGGTGCAGGTAAGCAGGATGCAGCAGGGAGATTGTTATGTGTGGAGCTAAGATGGATATGGGATAGAGGAGAGAGGAACAGAAGCCAAAAACATGCAAACAAACAAAAAAGAATGATAGGGGAGGTAGCCGTTGGAGTGGAGAAATGAGAGACTATGAAATGGAGAAAAACAGAAAGGGGAAGACGAAGAAAAGAAAAGAATGAATAAATAAATATCAGAAAGGTTAAAGAACCTCAAAGTTCCCAGTGATCCCACCGGTGCAGCTATGAGGTCTGGGGAAGGTGCTCTCTGTTGTTTCAGTACATCCTGGCTAGAAGGCGTAGAGGTATACACCACGAGGTATTCAGGGAACACAAAGAGAAGGAAGATACAGAGAGACGAGAAACTGAGCAATGAAAAAAGACAAAAAGGGAAAAAGAGGGAAAAGAAAACAAAACAAATTTAAAAAAAAAAACAAGAAAGGCCCCCCCGAAAAACAGAAAAAAAATCCAACGAATAAAGAAATGTGCTCAGGGATCCCTCTGCATGTCTGTGGAAGCCGAAGGGGACTCTCCTTGCCCCGCAGCTCGGCCTGGCCAGAAAGGGTTCCTAACTCAAGAAAAGGAAAAGAAAAGAAACAAACAATTCAAAACAAAGGAACAAAAGCCCTGGGATCCCACCACCACAGTAGCCGAGACCAGGAAGCAGCTCCACACTCAAATGGAGCTCCACAGCCCCACAGGAAGAAGCAAAAATGGCGCACAGAGCCAGGCACTCGAGTGAAAGGAGGGGGAGGTGGCGAGAGGCAAGTAAGAAATCAAAAGAAGCAGGAAAAAAAAAAAAAAAAGCAGCGCTAGCAGCCAACAAATGGCACTCAGAGAGCCAGCTAGTGCAGGCTGGTATTTCTGGACAAGAGACTGTGTCCCCGGGAAGCAGAGGGGGCCGAGTGTGGGTGAAGAAAGGTAGAGAGTGGGAAAGCATATATCGCAAATTACCGGTGCTCTGCAGCCCCTCAGGAAGAAGCAAAGAGGGCTCACGGAGCCAGGCACTCGAGTGAAAGGAGGGGGAGGTGCTGAGAGGCAAGTAAGAAATCAAAAGAAGCAGAAAAAAAAAAGCAACAGTAGCAGCCAACAAAGGCACTCAGAGAGCCAGCTAGTGCGGGCTAGTGTTTCTTGACAAGAGACTGTGTCCGCGGGAAGCAGAGGGGGCTGAGTGTGGGTGAAGGAGAGTGGGAAAATGTATATCGCAAATTACCGGCACTCTGCAGCCCCTCAGGAAGAAGCAAAGATGGTGCACGGAGCAAGGCACTCAAGTGAAAGGAGGGGGAGATGGCAAGAGGCAAGGAAGAAATCAAAAGAAGCGGAAAAAAGCAACACCAGCAGCCAACAAATGGCACTCAGCTGCCCATTCGGGTGTGTGGAATCCAAGCAGCCGGTGTTTCCTGGTCAAGAGATTTTGGCCACGGTAAGCAGAGGAGGCCGAGTTGGGGTGAAGAGGGGTCGGGGGTGGGAAAGCGTATATCGCAAATTACCGGTTGTTTCGTCTCCCGCTGGATGCTCCGTGAGGCTGCTTTCTCGTACCCCCTGTTTGCTGGTCTCTGATAGGAGTCCAAGATGGTGGATCCGTGCTGCGTTAACTGGTAGGGGACCTCTGCATGAATCTCTCCTGCTCTCCGTTCTCTGTCAGTTTTCTCAGTCCATTTGGTGTGTCTTAGGCTGGGTTCGCTAGAGAAGCAAAACC
>NW_004443938.1:18097952-18139966 GCF_000243295.1 Trichechus manatus latirostris | reverse complement strand
GATTACATTAAAACACGGAGAATCATGGCCCAGCCAAGCTGACACGCAATCTTAACCATCACAGGTGCTTGGCTGAGTTCTTTATCTCTTCATTTAATGTTTTAGGGTTTCAGGATCATTGTATTCTCTGTTCAGCTTAGTTTTTCGGATCTTTGCTGTGGAGGGACTGCGTGGTGCTTCTGTCTAGAGCGCCATTTTGCTGGAACTCTGCTTCTCTCTTTTATATCTCAAAAGATACTGACTCAAGAATCAACTTAGTCTTGTAGATTGTGTCCTGCCTCATTAACATAACTGTCTCTAATTCTGCCTCATTAATATCATAAAGGTAGGATTTACAACACATACGAAAATCACATTAGATGACAAAATGGTGGACAATCACACAATACTGGGAATCATGTCCTAGCCAAATTGACACACATTTTGGGGACACAATTCAAGCCAAAGAGTTCTTGTTTTAACTGTTAACTCCGTCTGTCATAATTGCCCCTCAGTTGTTCTAAAGAAGGCAGAAACAAGAAACCTCCATCTCCCAGAAGTCAGAAAGAAAGCAGTAATGCCCTGGTGGAAGTCATTATAAAGCAGTCATTTCTATGTTTGAACCTCTTCAATGCTTCTTTGGACTTTATGAATCATTCTCCTTCTCATAAGGTTCAGGGACAAGGGCTGTATTTAGTATACCAGGGACAGATGGAGACACAGTATTCTTGGGAACTGGAATACTGTGACTCTTAGAGGCAGGAACTAGATCAAAACTGAATACATAGTATATCATCTAAGAAGGGCTGGGACCAGTTTTTCACAAATTTGTTTACATTGTTGTTAAAGTTGATGGTATTTGTCACTTAGCCTAATTTAAATAGTCTCACGGCTTCTTCCTTCTGTTAGTTTCCATATGTTTGGGATTTCTCTGCTGGAATGTGCCTAACGAAAGCTGTGAAGATGGAGGCATGACTACCAGTAACTCCCTCTGCACACGGCTATGCTTCTTAGTCAAACTTCTCTGTGCAAAAAGTGCATATGTATATATGTATATATATATGTATGTATGTATATAAGTGTATGTATGTATATGTATCCACCACTTATCTGTCAGTGAAAACGAAGAGGGCTTGAAGCACTTACTCATGAAGATCAAAGACTATAGCTTTCATTATGGATTACACCTCAACATAGAGAAAATAAAAATCCTCACAACTGGACCAATAAGCAACATCATGATAAATGGAGAAAATAATGAAGTTGTCAAGGATTTCATTTTACTTGGATCCACAATCAATGCCCATGGAAACAGCAGTCAAAAAATCCAATGACTCATTGCATTGAGCAAATCCGCTTCAAAAGACCTCTTTAAAGTGTTAAAAAGCTAAGATATCACTTTGAGGACTAACGTGCGCCAGACCCAAGTCATGGTATTTTCAATAGCCTCATATACATGTGAAAGCTGGATAATGAATAAGGAAAACCAAAGAAGAATTGGTGTCTTTGAATTATGGTGTCGGTAAAGAATATTGAATATACCACGGACTGCCAGAAGAATGAACAAATCTGTCTTGGAAGAAGTATAGTCAGAATGCTCCTTAGAAGCAAGGATGACGAGACTTTGTCTCATGTACTTTTGACATATTATCAGGAGAGACCAGTCCCTGGAGAAGGACATCATGCTTGATAATGTAGAAGGTCAGTGAAAAAGAGGAAGACCCTCAACAAGATGGATTGACACAGTGCTGCAACTATGGGCTCAGACATAGCAAAGATTGTGAGGATGGAGCAGGACCAGGAAGTGTTTCATTCGGTTGCACGTAGGGTTGCTATGAGTTGGAACCAACTTGACGACACCTAACAACAACTATTATACTTGGAACCCTGGTGGCGCAATAGATAATCGCTCCACTGATAACTGCAAGATTGGCAATTGGAACCCATCCAGAGGTGATCTGTGTGAGAAAAGACCTGGCAGTTTGCTCCCATAAAGATTGCAACCTAAGAAACCTTATGGGGCAGTTTTACTCTGTCATATACGGTTGCTATGAGTCAGAATTGATTCAACAACACACAACAACAACTATACATATATATGAATTAACTTAGACAGCAAATAAGGCTAGAGAATAATACATATTAACTCCTCACCAAGGAAGGAGAGATCGGCAGGAGAAACCCAGCAGCAGAGACCTGGCAGCAGGAAAAGTCATGGTGTGCTTCCCGCCCACAGACAGAGAAAGCTGAGAGCCTTTGGGCAGAGACTGAGGGCCAGGGAGAGGCATGCCTGTGAGCATAGCTGGGTAGAGGCTATCCTGGTGGAAGACTGTATTCTGAATGTTCTTGAGCCTAAATTGTAACTGTTACTTCCCTAATAAGCCCCATAATTGTGAGTATGGTCTGTGAGTTCTGCATGGCCATTGCAATGAATTATCGAACCCAATAGAGAGTGCTGAGGGAGGAACAGTTGGTGTCAGAATTGGTAGACATGGCAGAGAGAGGAGACTTGTCTGGCCTCCATCTCATGGGATTCAGCCTTGTGCTGTTGATCTTGGTTCTCCTTCCGCCTTGTTGTCAGAAATCTCCCCCATGCTGTTTTTACAGCTATGCTGGGTTTTCATTGAGTTTATGAACTTTTTTATTTGGGCATATAATACATATTTTAACATTTATAATGTGTCGTTTTTTAAAGCCATCTTCAGTTTTCTCAAAAATTATTTATTTAAAAATACATATCATAAATGCCTTTCCTGTTTTAGTTATTTTTTCCTTTTAATTTAGTAATAGAGTGACACATTTTGTAAAGAATCTTTTCTCCCTGCTAGAAAAATTAGAATTAATTGTGTGGCGAATACTCCATGGCTTTTCTATATGCTACTGAAAACACACCCCAGTATACTTCCTTTCCTGTGTGTTCAAAAGTTATTTTTCTTAGTAAATAGTTGTTTGTTTCAGTACCCCTCCTCTCTCTCTATAGAGGCTAGAGGGCTGGTGTCCTACCTACACTGATATTGAAACCATTGCCCAGCCAGATGAACTTGAATCTAAAGACTAGAGGTTTTTCAAATTAAGTGTTCACTTTGAGAACCATTATGGGCACTTTATAATAATAAGAGCAGAATATTAACTACCATTGATTGAGCACTTACCAAGTGCCAGGTAATGTGCTAATTGTGTTATAAACTCTAACTAAATTCTTAAAATAACCTTATGGTGTTGGTAATATTATGTGCCTTTTATAATGTGGAAGCTGGAGTTAGACAGTTTGAATAACTTGACAGAGATCAATAGTAAGAAGAGCTGAGGATTTAAACTCAAGCTCGTATTCTCTGGAATCTCTGCCTTTAATCTTTATTTATTGTGTAAACTACAATGGGTTGATTGATGTCTACTGTATTCTGTATTTACAGGTCAATGATACTTGGCTGGCTTCCGTACCTTTTTCTGATAAAGTCAGAGACAATTTTAAAAATGAAGGAAGGACATCTCGATTGTTTAAATATGGGAAACTCTTTTTTTTTTTTTTTGATTGTACTTCAGGTGAAGGTTTAGAGAACAAATAGTTTCTCATTAAACAGTCAGTACACATATTGTTTTATGACATCAGTTAACAACCCCACGACATGTCAACCCTCTCCCTTCTCCAGTTTTTTTTTTTTTTTTTTTTTTTGGTGAAAATACACAGTCAGAGATAGACCATTTCAAAAATTTCTACTGCACAGTTCAATGACATGAATTACGTTCTTCCAGTTGTGCTGCTATTCCACTTTAGATGAAGGTTTACAGAACAAAATAGTTTCTCATTAAATGGTTAGTACCCATGTTGCCCTATGACAATGGTTAACAACCCCACGACGTGTCAACATTGTCCTTACTCAACTTTGGGTTACCTATCACCAGCTTTCCTGTCCCCTACTGCTTTCTAGTCTTTGTCCCTGGACTGCTGTGCCTCATTAACCCCATTTTGTTTTATGGGGCTGTTCAATCCCCGGCTGAATGGTAAACCTTGGAAGTGACTGATCATAATTTTTATAATAATGATAGAATGAAATATGGAAGGGAAGAAAGCCACGACAGGGATTTAGTAATGCCATTAAATGAATTTGCATTTGACTTATTACAATAGTATCTACACACTTTTTAATTGCACAAACTGCAGATGCACCATTATAAATAGGTTTATAGAATACTTCACTTTGAAGTAACATCACCTCAAATTCTGAGTATCAGAGTCCCATATTTGCTTGCTTTATTATTTTCTTGCCCTAAAACTACAGCTCTTACCTCAAAATTTCATATTGGCTTTCTTTTCTCTAGATAACCTATAAAATAGTCGTGTGCGTGTGTGTGTGTGTGGTAGGCAGAATAACAACTCTAATATGTATACCTTCTAATCTCCAGAATTTGTGAATATATTACATAGTAAGGGGGATTAAGACTACAGATGGAATTAAGGTTGCTAATCAGTTGACAGTAAGTATGGAGATTATCCTGGATTATCCGGGTGAGCACACTGTAATCATAAGGGTCTTAAAAGATGGGCAACAGAGGCAGAAGCGACTGAAGTAGATGTCATAACTGAAGTAGTCATCAGAATGATGCAATTTCTGGCTTTGTAGATGGAGGAAGGGGCCAAGAGCCAAGGAATGCTCAGTTAGTTGTCGTTGTTGTTGTTAGGTGCCATCAAGTCAGTTCTGACTCATGGCAATCCTCTGTACAACACTGTAGAAAGCATTGTAGGGTGCAACACTGTCCGGTTCTGCACCATCCTCACAGTCATTGTTATGCTTGAGCCCATTGTTGCAGCCACGGTGTCAATCCACCTTGTTGATGTCTTCCTCTTTTTCACTGACCCTCTACTATACCAAGCATGATGTCCTTCTCCAGGGACTGATCCCTCCCATGTGTCTGCCAGTTTGTCATACTGTAGGGGCTTGCGTGTTGCTGTGATGCTGGAAGCTATGCCACTGGTACTCAAATACCAGCAGGGTCACCCATGATGGACAGGTTTCAGCTGAGCTTCCAGACTAAGACAGACTGTGGAAGAAGGACCCAGCAGTCTACTTTTGAAAAGAATTAGCCAGTGAAAACCTTATGAATAGTAGCAGAACATTGTCTGGTATAGTGTTGGAAGATGAGCCCCTCAGGATGGAAGACACTCAAAATATAACTAGGGAAGAGCCACCTCCTCAAAGTAGAATGAACTTTTATGGATGGAGTCAAGCTTTCACGACCTTCATTTGCTGATGTGACATGACTCAAAATGAGAAGAAACAGTTGCAAACATCCATTAATAATCAGAACGTAGACTGTATGAAGTATGAATCTAGGAAAATTGGAAATCATCAAAAATGAAATGGAATGCATAAACATCAGTATCCCAGGCATTAGTGAGCTGAAATGGACTGGTATTGGCCATTTTGAATCAGACAACCATATGGTCTACTATGCCAGGAATGACAACTTGAGGAGGAATGGCATTGCATTCATCGTCAACAAGAACTTTTCAAGATCTATCCTGAAGTACACTGCTGTCAGCAATAGGATAATATCCATCCGCCTACAAGGAAGAACAGTTAATATGACGATTATTCAAATTTATGCACCAACCACTAAGGCCAAAGTTGAAGAAATTGAAGATTTTTACCAATTTCTGCATCTGAAATTGATCAAACATGCAAAACCAATGACTTCTTCATTGCAAATACCTTTTTTCACGAACGTAAATGGAAACTATACACATGGACCTGGCTAGATGGAATACACAGGAATCAAATCGACTACATCTGTGGAAAGAGACAATGGAAAAGCTCAACATCATCAGTCAGAACAAGCCCAGGAGCCGACTGCAGAACAGACCATCAACTGCTCATATGAAAGTTCAAGTTGAAGCTGAAGAAAATTAGAACAATCCACGAGAGCCAAAGTAAGACCTTGAGTACATCCCACCTGAATTTAGAGAACACCTCAAGAATAGATTTGGGGCATTAAACACTAATGACCAAAAACTAGATGAGTTGTTAAATGACATCAAGGACATGGTACGTGAAGAAAGCAAGAGATCATTAAAAAGACATGAAAGAAAGAAAAGACCAAAATGGATGTCAGAAGAGATCCTGAAACTTGGTTTTCAATGTCGAGTAGCTAAAGCAAAAGGAAGAAATGATGATGTAAAAGAGCTGAACAAAAGATTTCAAAGGGTGACTCGAGATGACAAAGTAAAGTATTATAATGACGTGCAACGACTAGGAGATAAAAAACCAAAAGGAATGCTCTAGAAGTTGGAAAAGGCAAAGACATGGATTCTCGTCTACAAGCCCAGAAGGAACACAGCCCTGCTGACCCCTTGATTTTAGCCCAGTCAGATCCATTTCATACTTCTCATTTCTAGGATTATAAGATAATACGTGTGTGTTGTATTAAGCCAGAACGTTTGTGGTAATTTGTTACATCAGCAATCAGAAACTTTACACACACACACATACACACACACATACACACACTATTTATTTACTAGCATTTCCTTGTTTTACACAGTGTTTCGTGGAATTCTAACCTATCTTAGAGCTTCTTATAACCCTCAGCTGGAGAAAAAGTATATTAAGGAGATAAAATACTATCTACAGATACACTCAAGTTTCTGTACTAGTAAAAGTACTATTTTGTATTTCCTTACCATCTGGAAGATTACTTCTTCTTTTTGAATTTTCTGACCCTCACTATCCTCTCCCTTGAAACCATGATCCCATAAATGATCAGAAGTCATTAATCATGTCATTTTCCTGACTGAATTTATAGATGCAAACACATTGCCCACAAAACTCAATCACAGAACCTACTTGCCACTCACAAGCCTGTTACCTCGCATATATGTCCACTTTCCTGAAAGTTTTCTTTTTTTTCCTTTTCCTATCATTTACCATTAATGTACGCTGTCTTAGAAATAGCCTCTGGTGTCTATAGAAGCAAAGTATATAAAATATATAAATAGATTTTTGCTTTAACTAAAACAACTTAAAATCCTGTAGTTCTTGGTGACAATTTATTCTATCTCTATGGAATACAAAGACCATCAATTACCTGTAGAGAACATGTTTTCATTAAAATTGTATGAGGCATATATATTTCTTCTTTCAAATCCCTGAAAAATTATCGGAATCAAGAACTATTTCAAGATACATAAATCTGAGATATTCTCAAAAGTGAATACCCTTCTCAGATAGAAGCATGATCTATTTCTCACTTTCAAAAATACATAAAGATTTTAGCATCTATTTGATGTAAAATCAAACACCCTTTTGCAAAGTTGGACCACTGGAAGTTGCAGGAACTCATAGTAAATCATTACAGAAGGAAACCATAATAAAATGATTTGAACTGATTATTTTCTCTCTCGCTAATGAGAAAAATATTTTGTGTCCAACTTTTCCATGGAGCGCGTGTTCTTTTGCCAAGTTGCAATTCTTCCAAAAACGTCTTCATGGAATAGCTGGCTAAACCACTGGCATAAGAGCTGTAGAAATGTTCTTGTTTAAGCCCCATGGTGCTGCTGTTAACTCTGCAAGCGAAACCACTAGGGCAGTGTAAGGAAGGGTCATTTACATGACCTTTGTTAGCTGCCTTAATCTTGCTCCTAGCAAAAAAAAATAGTTTGCAAAACTTTTCTGGAAAACGTTGCTCTTTTATCCATTCTAAGCACCATTACTGATCTACTATGGGCACAGTACGAAGATCTCTGCCCTGGGGAAATTCACAGCTAGTGAGAGACTAGAGTGTAGACCTGTGTCCACAAGACAATGGGCTATGTTTGGGAGCAGGCAAGAAGAAAGTATTAACTCCACTTTGGGAAATCTGTGTAGACTACAGAGCAGAGTTTATCCTGAAGGATGAATAGGAGTTTGATGTGGTAGAGATGGGAAAGAATATTCCAGGAATAGAAAAAAAAAATCTGTTGCCGTCAAGTCAATTCTGACTGATAGTGACCCTATAGGACAGAGTAGAACTGCCCCATAGGGTTTCCAAGGCTGTAATCTTTACAGAAGCAGGCTGCCACATCTTTCTCTGTGGGTTCAAATCACAGCCTTTCAGTTAGTGGCCAATTGCTTTAACCACTGCGCAACCAGGTCTCCTTATTCCGGGAATAGAGGGCTCCATCTCCTAAGTGACAGAGGTGTGGGTGTGCATGCTTGGGTATCTGAGTTCAGGTTAAATCTGACAAGAGATGAAACTCTTTGGGTAGACGTGATAAGGTTGTGAAAGACCTGAAAGTCGTGTTAAGGAGTCTGGACTTTGCCCTCTTTTCAATGGAGCACCATTAAAGATGTTCAGTTGGAAGACTGCAGGATAATGTTAATATTTCTAAGCAATGTATCACAGCAATTGGATAGGGGAAATGTAGAGTTAGAGGTATAGAAGAATAGGGAGCCCGATGAGACAGTTATTTCAGTTGAAAAGTTTCAGCTCCAATAGTGCAGTTCTCTGTGATTTCCAAGCAACTGAAATAGTGTCTGGCACGTACAAGATGTTCAGTAAATATGTGTTAAACATTGTTGAATAAACCAATTAATATGAGCCTAAACTGAAAGTGGATGAATTTAAGATAATTGCCGGAAACTGTAAGTGCCACAAGTAGAATGTAAGTTGCATGAGGGCAGAGGCTTATTCTTCTTTCTCTTTTTCTTCTTTTTGTTTGCCATAATTCTGCAACATTATAAGAATCAAGATAATTTTGATTATCTTGTGTGGCATACAGTCCAGTTTCAATAAATACTTGTTTGAATGAGTGAATAAGATTGTGTCAAAGGTACTGGATCTGACATTTCCAACAATATAAAAAGGTGTATGTACATGTTTTTTCGCTGTAGCACGGTTTATAAGTGGAAATTATTGAAAACGACCTAAGTGACTATATATAGAAGGATTGTTGAATAAGCTGTGGTATAGCCACACAATTCAGTAGAGTGAAGTTCTGAAAAAGAATAAAGACAATTTCCATGACCTGATAGGAAGTGGTTCCCAGATGTATCATTAAGTTGAATAAGTGAAGTGTAGTAGAATATCTATAATATGTGATCTTTTGTGGTAGAAACAAGGGAAAATAAAAAAAATGCCCATGTACCTGCTCATCTGTGACTAAAACAAATACAGGAAGGATAAGCTAGAAGCTAATGAGATTGGGTATCTGGAGGAGTTGGATAAGAATGAGGGTGAAGTAAAGGGGAAATGGGAACATGGTCAGGAAGTGACCCTTCTCTGGACATATGATTTTGTTCTGGCTTTTAGAATCATGTTAAGGTTTTATAGACCCCCTCCGTCAAAATAAATAAATGGAATCAGCAAAGATGAGGAAAATCTAAAATTTGAAAAAGACAGAAACAAAGGAACCTAACAATATTTCAAATGAATAACATAGCCACACGTAAGGGGGATGAGTTGGGAAAAACTAATATAATAAGTCTGGAACAATATTTTGACTACATTCTCTTAAAACCAAAAAAAACCTGTTGCCGTCAAGTGGATTCCAACTCATAGCAACCCTATAGGATGGAGTAGAACTGCCCCATAGAGTTTCCAAGGAACGCCTGGTGGATTTGAACTGCCAGCCTTTTGGTTAGCAGCCATAGCACCTAACCACTACTCCACCAGGGTTACTCTTAGGCCAAAGGAAAACAAAAAAATTACAAAAATATTGAATTCAATTTAAAACAAAACAAAACAAACCCATTGCCATGGAGTCATATAGAACAGAGTCGAACTGCCCCATAGGGTTTCCAAGGAGCAGCTGAGCTCTTAACCACTTCACCACCAGGGCTCCAAACTCTATTAGTATGCTTGTTTTTCACAGTCTTATGGCTTATATATTCAAAAATGACTTTACATGTCTCTTGTAATAAGCAAATAAGTCAATATACTATGGAAAATGAGAGCTAGGATTTTAAGTATTTGGAGAGAAGGGTAAAATAAGGAAAAAGAGAAGTTTAGAATATATCTTGTGGCACTGGATTTGAATTGGAAATCCCAGGGTGAATTTAAAGTATGTATTTGTACAGGTACACACACACATCTAGATCTATATTGAGGCATAAATACAGACACAGATGTGTTGGCATTTATTCATGTATTTCCTACCTCTGTCCACCGAGAGGGCCTAGAAACTGTAATATCCTAATATCAGTGAGCCCATCTTGCACCTAGATATTGATTTCTAAATACCATTTTCCAATGAAACGTGCCAAGACTCTGGAGAAATAGCTAGTTCCAGTGCTTGGACAGGGAAAGTACAAAATGAGGCTGGGATATGTTTGGTTCCAGCAAGTGAGGAAATGCAAAAAAAAAAAAAAAAATGACATTCAAAAAAGACACAGGTTCCATCTTGAATCTGGCACACTTTGAACAACAAAATAATAACAGAAAAAAAACATAACCCAGAGGATAAAAAAAAAAAAATCAATGAATCCATACTGATGTAAGCAAATAAATGACTAAACAAAGGGAAAATTCTTCCCTACAGTCGGATCCCAACTAAAAATTGCAGAAGAAGTGATGGCAATAACTTGCCAATCACTACAGTAATACTTTTTTCAGGCAAGAATCATCGATAGATGTTAAATTCAGGGGACAATTGTATGATGAAAAATACTGTAGTCACACCGTCTCAAAGTCTCTCCCTACAAGAAATGTTTTAATTACAAAGAGAAAAATAGTAACTATAATAAAGAAACTTGGAACACGTTGCCTGAAACAAGTGAGCAAAGTTATCACCAATAATGGGTCAAATTGTCACAATGCGCCTCTTGTGTTGCACTGAGAGGGCTGCAGCATTGCTTCTGCAGCATTACTGTAAGAAGTGCACAGTATCGATCTATCAGGAGGAAACATGCCAACAATCCCAATTAAGGAATGTTCTGCGAAATAACTGGCCTTTACTTTTGAAAGATGTCTAAAACAGAAAAGAAAAAAAGGACTGAGAACTGTTACAGATTAAAGGAGACCTAAGAGATGTAAAAACTGAATGTGATACGTGGATTAGATGATAATAGTATGTCAATGCTGCTTTCCTGATTTTAGCAAGTGTACTGTCATTATATAAAAGAATATCCTGTTTTTAAGAAATAAACAATGACATATTTAGAGGTAAGGGAATCTCATGTTTGTGACTTACTCTCAAAAATTTCAGGAAATTGCATTAATATCTATATCTACATAAATATTTACCCATTCTATATCAATCTGGTCATCAAGACAAAGAATGATAAGGGACGTGTGGCAAAATGTTAATATTTTAGGAATTTGGTCCAAGTGTATAAGGGAATTATTTATACTACTTTTTTCAGCTTTTATTTACACCTGATTTTATTTTAAAATGAAAAGTACTACACTTGGTAAGAGATTAAATACAAGGATGAGAAGAGAAGCAATTAGGATTTGTGGTGTGTGGTGTTTTCCTTGAGTCACAAGACAGGTGGCAAATTACCAGCAAATTCCTGGCTAATAAAGGTTGTTTAGTAGAATTATGAATACAGAAGGAAGAGTGATTTTAAGAAGCAAGATAATGAGTTATGTTTTACACGTGAACTTTTTCCATTCAGCACATATAATAATTACCCTTTTTTTTTAGTTAAAAAAAAAAGACAATGTCTTGAAGAATAAACTAGCAGGTTTTCAATATCAGCTTAGGACTTTAATTAAAAATTATTACAAAACTCACTATTTCACAAGAATTAACTGAAACTTGTCTCACCTAGGTGAAAAGAAAAATAGGATTGTCACAGAGACACAATTACAAAGGGGGATAAAAATAGATAGCATGATATACTGAGAAAAGATCTAATAAGGTGATTATTTTACAGTTCCTGGATAGTGCAAATGCTTAAAAAACTCAACTGCTAACCAAAAGGTTGGAGGTTTGAGTCCACCCAGAGGCATCCTGGAAGAAAGGCCTGGTGATCTACTTCCAAAAAACCAGACACTGAAAACCCTATGGAGCACAGTTCTACTCTGACACACATGGGATCCCTATGAATTGAAATCACTCAATGGCAACTGTTTTTTTTTTTTCCTAAGGTGATCATTTAGTGTATAGTTGGAAATCCAATTTCTGATTCCTAATGTAGGTTGCAAGGATGGTGACACTTATGTCTTACATACTTTGGACATGTTAGCAGGAGGGGCCAGTCCCTAGAGAAGGACATCATGCTTGGTAAGGTAGAGGGTCATCAAAAAAGAGGAAGACCCTCAAAGAGATAGATTGACACAGTGGCTTCAACAATGGGCTCAAACATAGAGAGGTTGTGAGGATGGTACAGGACCAGGCAGTGTTTCATTCTGTTGTACATGGGGTCGCTATGAGTTGGAACCGACTAGAGGGCACCTAACAACAACAATGTAGCTTGCAAGAGCAGATGCCTTCAGAATTAGTGATGTCCATGGTCTTAAGGATGTTTTAACAGAAGGACCTTTCTCAGGTTACTGATATATACCTTTTAATGATGATTCACTTTTCAAGTATCTGTAGAAAACACTTGGGCTGTTCATTTTGGTCTAGTAGGACACGCCAGATAAAATTCCAAATCCAGAGATAAGGTCATCAGCAGGTTCCTGCCAGTGGCAGCAGAAGGAGCCACACCAGAAATCTGACATGGGAACTACCCGTCAGCACACTGGGGACACTGTACTTCTCTGGTAACATCAAAATCAATGCTTTAAAATTTACTACATTGTAAAACAATTGCCCACATAGCTGCTCTTTTCAAGTATGTTTTCCTTTATTCCTATTACCCACTACCCTGTTTACTTGTATAACAACCAAATAGTTTTCCATTCGCACCAAAGGCTGTGTTATTATGTTTCATTTAAATATAACCCGCAGTCCATCCCCTTTTCTGCTCCCCAAAAAGCTTTTGTTATAAATCATAACATACTTATTCAACAGTTTTGCTTTTATAATATTTGATCAAACATTCCTGCAAATTAGTGTGTTCATCTGATGCATTTATTCCTACTGTTGCTGGTAGACAGCCTTGAAGGAAATGCATTGTAAACCATCTCTTAGGACTCAGCATCACTTACACTAAATCCTGGGGGAAGTATTTAGATGCAGACTGTGAAACTGGGAAGGTGCTAAGGGAGAAAAGCCTTCTTTTTTTTCCCTGAAGTATCTTGAGAAAATTGGCAGATGGTTTGTGAAACTATTCTTCCTACTGTGTCCCATAAAATACCTTGTGAGTTTAGTAAGCATATCCTCCAAAAAAAAAAAGAATCTAGTTAAGGGGTTTATTGGATTCTCCCCTTTCTTTGGTGCCTTGTTTGGCGAGCCAGGCAGATTTTCCTCTGCTCTGCTCCCCCCTGTAGACCCGGGAAGAAAGTATTTTGTTATTGATCTGCAGCCTATCCACCTGAAGCACCACTTTTGATTTATAATTCCTTTAAAACCATTCTTGACTATTCAGCTTTCTTTTCTTTTTCTTTACTTACCCTTCTGATACATGAATTTAGCTGTGAAGTGTCTCGTAATTGCTTCAGGGCTTATTTTTAAAATGAAAACAAAACAAAGCAAACTTGGCAATGGAATGCATTAGAGACATCACTGATTAATGCTTAGACTAGAAGCTTGCCACTTAACTATAATAATTCCTTACACAACTGCTTCTAAGATCACTTATGGTTTATTTAGCGGTGTGTTTGACATGGCATTACTTGGTGTTGTGATAACAAGATAATTCTCCACACATACACCGTTTTTTTCCTCTTTTCAAAGCCCTTGCTCATATTAATGTGTTTGGTCCCTGCATTAATTATTTGGCCTATGAGAAAGATGAGGCTCAGTAGGTTCTGAGAAGCTCTGTGGGAGAAAATCTTCTACAAGCGTGATGTGGCTTAGGGCTGAGGTGTTCTCTCCCTTGGCCCTCCCCATTGTGCTATGGTCCGGTTTCCCACCCCTCACCTCCCTCAGCCTTTTGTGGTTCTGGTGAAAGTCTGTCTTGAGTCTCCTCTGAATTAATAGCTCTGTGAATCAGGAGACATGACTTCTCTTCCCGGCATTACAAAACCACTGTTGTAAACTTAGATTTCAGTTTCCTCATTTTTCAAGTGGGGAAAATAATTGTGTGTTTTGAGCACGTGCTCAGCAATGTTAATGGGAGATTGAAAGTGTTCGATTCCATGGTCCTTGTTTTTCACCAAGTTTGTAATCTGGCAGGAAAATGAGATCCATGAAATAAAAGCAAACAATCCTCCCCTTGTAGCAGTTTTCCCTTTGAGTCTCTGGATCACATAAAACAGAGGCTGCTTTAATTCACAGGGTAGTAACATTGTTTTATTTTGTTTTAAATTTTGTGGTGGTTGTTAAGAACAATCAGATCCAGTAGACCCTGTTTCTATCTCCAAAGAAAAGTTTACAAAGATTTTTATAGATTAATCCTTTCCCATATTATATCTTCTGCAATCTTCTAATTTGCTTCTTTTTTCAATACTATAACCATTCTACTCCTATAATAAAAACTTAATTATTGACAAGGGAATTTGTTTTTTCAAGGATTGACCCCCACCCACCTTCATTTTTTAATTGGTACTTAACATCAGATACTGAGCCTCTCAAATTCCAGACTTCTGCAACTATCTTTCACTTCTTGGTGCACATTACGATATTTTAATCCCATGTGTGTTTCCTCTAAGATCTAAAGTTATATGATCTTTGGCTATAAAAATAGGGGAAACGAGGTGCTTACCAAAAGGGAAAAATTAAATAGAGGGTAGAGTTGAATGGTGCCCCCTCCCCAAAAATGTTCATATCTTAACCCCCAGAACCTGTAAATATGATCTTATTTGGAATTTTGGAGTGATATGAAATAAAAATAAATGAAAAATGTAATTTTCAGAAAATTACTAAAAAGAAATACATATCCTCAATTTGGGACGATACAGACGTGATTAGCATGGCCCTACTAAGGATGATACACATGCATTCTATGTTTTTTGGCAAGTTATAGTTGTAACTAATAGCACAGACAAGGTTAATATTCCAAAGCTATAAAGAAATTCTTAAAAATACAAATAAAAAAAATAACTGTATAAAAATAAGCTAGGCACAGATTTCAAAGGCAATCATGTTTGCTGTGAAAGACCATCAGCCTGGATGGGAAGGATGAGTTGATGGATAAGAGGGAAGGAGAAAGGGATGCCAGCCTAGCAATGACTTGCCCTGGAGCACTATGAGAAAGACACTGGGAGGCCTCATTCCAAGTGGTGGGCTCCAAACAGCTCTCTGCTCACCAGAAGTTCCATGCAATGCCCAAGGCAGGCATCACAGTGAGGCATGTGGATGAAATACCATTTCCTGAATTCAGAGATCAACTGGAGCTTGATCATCCTGTTCAGATCACTCACACATAATTTCCTTTTGGTAATGGTATCCTGGATGTATTTTTATGCCATGGTCAGGAATGTGATCAATTCTGGTTCAAATGGAACATAATCTTTGAAGGCTATAATTCTAAAAAGATCAAAAGAAGACTCTTAACATAACCCATGTGGAAATTCATTGTGTATGTGTTTAAATATTTTGACCATAGGAAATGAAAGAGACTTGGTAGACAAGTGGATGCAAAATTGTGTTAATATGTAAAAATCAATCAATGTTAATTCACCACATTAAGAGAATAAAGAAGAAAATCCATATGGTCATCTTAATAGGTAAGAAAAAAGCATCTAGCAAAATCCAATAACTATTTATAATTAAAGACTAGTAATTGATGTGAACATCCTCAACATAATAAAGAACATTTCTGGAAAACCTATAGCGAACATCATACTTACTGATCAAAAGCAGAACACCTTTATTCTTAAATTGCTCACAAGAAAAAGATGTCTACTCACCAGTTCTATTCAGCATTTTACTGGAAATCCTAGCCAGTGCAGTAAGGAAAATAAATAACAAACAAATGAAATAAAGGAAGAGAAAAACTGGCTTAGCTTTTATTCCTAGATGACATGCTCACGTATCAATAAAAGAATTTTAAATTAAAACAAAGTCAATGGATACAGACAACAGCCCAATACACGCAGGAATTCCAATGACCTAGACCTTTCAGGAATGAAGGTATGAGTCTTTTCACCAGGCAAGCAAGCATGACCAGCTGAGTCACTTGCTGAGGGCAAAGGAAATAAAAATGGGTAGTGGAAATGGAAAGTTGTAAGTATCAGCTTGTACAATGTGAACAGTTTCAGAAATAAGGACTATAATGATTATAGCTACACCTTTCTTATTTTAATATGACTATGTTATATATATTATATGTTGTATATAATTTTTTTTCTATTCCCTCAGCCCATATATCTCTATTATCATACATAAGATATATAAATAAGAGCTAACATTTAATTTACAGGATACCAAAGGGGGATTGTGATTTCTTTCTGTGTTTTTGTTGTTTTTTTTTCCAATCATTGATACACAGTTTAATGTATAGCTTTATTGTTTTATGTTTATATTTGCATTTTAGGAGTTTAGAACTGTGCATTTATATCATATTTGGTTTTCAAACCATGTCTAAAAATTGCCAAATATGGTCCCAATTTGCACTGATTCATTTTTTAAGTTTTTCAGAGTCTGCAGATCTCACTAACTACATTTATAAGACAAGTTGTTAAGTCATAGGTGATATGGATAATAATATATCTTTTCCTGATATGGTAATGTGGAATTCATTTTTCTTCCCTAGGAATTTTATTGGAATAAGGTCAAGGTAGGACTTTTAGTGCTATATTAAATACACATCATATTTTTATCTGAATCTCTAACAGTTTATGGTACAGTATCATTTACCATTTTAAAGTTTCCTGGCCTGATGGCAGAATTATTTTATGTACCATAGTATATCACTGTGTTCTGAAGAACTACTCAGAACTTTCCTGTGGTTTATCATTTACCCTTAGTTACGTGTTTCTATATCCTTGAGAGTATAAAGATTATGTATAGGCTGTGGGAACCATAATTTTTGTCTGTCCTGTTTTCCCATTCCCTTTGTAGATTTTTGGGAAACACTTATCCAGTTGCTATGATTGGTAATCTTGGGATATAGCCTTACTCCCTTCTCAATTACATGGCCAAACTGGGCCAGCCATATAATGGGACCCACTGGATGCACTGGTCACACTGGGAATGGGCGTATAATGCCCGATTTGCTGTTGGAGTGATGAGATGATTATCTCCTCTTTCTTTTGGGTCATGGGATGACAGGATGTGAACCTGAGGCTGACAGCTACCAGCCATCCTTTTATAAAGAGAGTACCTACAGATACAAAAGTGAGTGTGGGCAAGATATAAGAGAAGAGATAGTGAGAGAAAGCCAACAGCAAAGTGTAATTTCTGGGTCACACTGCCTGAGGAGCTCATGAAGAGCCAAGCTTTTTCCCTATTGTTGAAGCTAGGTTAAGTTAGGGTTTGACGTTCATAAACTCCAAAATATCCTTGCTGATATTTTATGTAGACTTGTCTCTAAGAACATCATGTTGAAATAGTATCTCAATTAAGTATTAATTTCCCCAAACCAGAGGCTGATCAACATAAACAATAATAACAAAGTAAACTCAAAAGTTATGTGTAAATACATGATTTTCTTTGATTGAAAGACACTTGGATGGGAGTCAAATACACACACATACACACACACACATATCAATGTCACAGAGTATTAGTTGCAAAATTGTCCTTTATATAATTCAAATTCAAATGTCAAATGAATACTTTGCATCAACTATCACGTCTGTTTTTGTGAACACCAGAACATTAGAAGAGGCATGTTTGTATTCACATATTCCATTTTACATTTTATCTTAGTATAGTGTTCCCCAGAGTATGTTTATATTATTAGTTTTGTTGGGAGGAAGAAAAAAACACCCAAAGGTGGGGTTTAATGCCAAATAACTGTGGAATAACTGGGGAAAACAAACTTGACTTTTTTTAATTGCAGGTCTTCTAAGAACCTTTAATTGCTAACGTAAATGGTGAATATCAAAGTATTTACCAAACTTCCTTGAAATAGTATTTTACCCATGTCTTATGGAAATAGGTTTCTGATGGACAAACTCTAAGCAGAGCAGTGTTAATAATTTTACATTAAGGTAAATTTGCCAGATAAATGCGAAAAGGATTGTTCTGTATCCACGCCTAACCACTCATCCTTATAATCCATTAACACTGATGTCTACATGTGATATCTTCATGTTATCTTTTAAAGAAGATTGAACTTTGTGCTAAAGCATTTTTAAATTACATTTTTACTATAAAGTAATAAAAACGTATTTTTTTCAAAAGTGCTGGAAAAATGTTTACCTCTCGTAAAATTTTTCGAAGTATTTAAGTTGAGAGATAATTCTTGGCAGTGGTTGTTTACAATATAACCATTTACATCACAGATTCTATTGACTGAACATTAAATTCCAGTGCCAATAAAAGTTTATTTACAAGAATAGGTAGTACAAAGCTTTTGTAACTTCTTTCAAAATAGCATAATAAAGATGTTTGCTATCTACTATCATCAATAGAAATAACAGCGTTATCTTAGAAATGACACAGTTAGACTTAATGAACAATATTGTGTGAACAGAATGGTAATAATAATTACTATATCCTGAAGGATACGATTTATTTTTCCTAAAACAATTGATTGAAAATAGATTGTAAAGTGGAACATTTTGAAATTGTGGGCGTTTTAAACAATTACTTTCCTAGTAATGTTCAGTCCTTACCAATAAATCCTATTTGTTTGAGGTAAATCTAAAGATAGCAAAAATTTAAAATTATATGAAATTAAAACATATCACTCTAAAATACTTTAAAATTGACTGTAAAATGAGCAGGACTCTTTTAAATGTAATTAAAGGAAAGAATCAATTTACCTATAATTTTTAAAACTTTAGCATTTTGGTGTATTTTTAAAAATTTCCATTGCATTTACTTGGATTTTTTCATGTACTGTGGGATGGACACTGGTTGTGGTTTGGTAATATGGTTTGTAAAATAGATACGGTAGATTTCTTCTTTTAATATTTTCTATGTTTTTCAGATTCTTAATCTGAAAGTTCCTTTGGGAACTTGTGGGGAGGTTAATTAATGTTCATGGGTGCTATTGCAAGTTGGGGTCAAATTACACTGATTATAATACAATCAGCTTTGACTTGTTTTGGAATAATATCCTGACAGAATATTGAAAGAGGTGGGCTTTATTTGCCTTGAGCGTGTCATTCATTTTGTTTTGATATTGTCAAAATAGGGATGAATTACTTGCTTTGTACCAGGAAATACTTATAAATGACTTGAGATTTCTGAGTTATTTTCAAGTTAAGGAATCGCTACATTAACATTATTATGTATGTCCATTACTGTGATATCCTCATGAAATTCAGGTAATTAAAAAAGAAACAAAAAACAAAGTAAAGTTCTTTGATGGTTACCAGGAATAGGAGGGAGAGGAAGGGGGAATCACTTTCTAGATAGTAGACACTGCTCCTTCTTTTTTTTTTGTAGTTTTTTAAAATTTTATTGCTGTCGTTTAGCATATACACAGCAAAACATGCACCAATTCAACAGTTTCTACATGTACAATCTAGTGACATTGATTACATTCTTCAAGTTGTGCAACCATCCCCACCCTTCTTTTCTGAGGATGAGAAAGCCAAGCCCAAATATGGGTGAAATCAGCACAACGTGGCCAAGTAAATAAAGACACTAAGAAGCACACAAGAAAAAAGGATAATTTTGGTAAATGCTGTAACATATACAATTTTGCAACAACAGTAATAACAACCGAAAAAGTGTGTGTGGTTACATAGGTACATATGTATGCATATATGTGTATAGGAAGGCATATGTGAGTAAATGCACATGCGTGTATTGGTGTATCTGTAGGCATATGTATGTACGTTTGTGCGTGCTGCATATATATCCATGTATATAACAAAGTACGTGGGGGCATGGTTATAGAGGCTTTCTAGACATAGCCAAACAACTCGCGGGATTGGTTTACTAGGTTAGAAGGCTGGGGACAATAGTCTAGGGGGGCAACTTAATCAATTGACATAACATAGTTCATAAACATAATGCTGTACATCCTAGTTTGGTGAGTAGCATCTGGGGTCTTAAAGCTTGTGAGTGACCATCTAAGATGCAACTATTGGTCTCTACTCATTTGGAGCAAAAGAGAATGAAGGAAATAAAAGCCTCAGAGAAGAAACTAGCCCACAGGACTAATCGCCCACACGAAGCACAGCCTCTTCTAACCTGAGACCAAAAAGTAGATAGATGGTACTAGTTACCACTACAAGCCATTCTGACCAGGATCCCAATAGAAGGTCCTGGATAGAATGGGAGAAAAATGTAAAACAAAATTCAAATTCCTAAAAAAGGCCATACCTACTGGACCAACAGTGACTAAAGGAACCCCTAAGACTATTGCCTTAAAATGCCCTTTGAACTTGGAAATGAAGCTATTTCTGAGGATCACCTTTCAGCAAAATAATAGATTGGCTTATAAAATAAAACAATATCATCCCTGAGTAATGTGCTCCCTGAAACAATCAACTATATGATACCAAATGGTCGACATTTACTCAGAAGCAAAGATGAAAAGGCAAGTAGGGGAAGGGAAGCTAGATCAAGTGAAACAGAACAAGCAGACTAGAAATACTGCATTTTTACACAAATAACACGTGCCTCCTATGTTTGTTTGCCAACTGCAGCCTCCCACAGAGAGGTATTTTCATAAGCACCACTATGTCTTTTTTTTTTTTTTTAACGTGTTGCTGTAAAAAAATTAGCACAGTGAGCTTATGAAAATACCTCCTGAGGGAGGGTGCAGTTGGCAAACAAGCAGAAGGCATGCATTATTTGCACAAAAATACAGTAATGAGAATGCTGACACATTGTGTAAATTGTAACCAATGGCATAGAACAATTTGTACAAAAATTGTTAAATGGGTATCTAATCTGCTGTGTAAACTTTCGCTTAAAGCACAGTAAAATATTATTTAAAAAAAAAAAAACTAATAAAAACACTTATTCCCAAAATGCATGCAGCTTTCCACTTAAAGTTAGAAGATACGTAAACGGAGTCAAATTTTGGGAATAGTTTATACTAAATGGTGCTGTGTGCTTGGGCTGTGTGCTAGGGCATTTCTTCCGGGGAAGAATTGGATACGTATTATATACATTATCATGGAATTACTGATGGAAGTAAATACAGATTTTTGAGAGACTGGGAATGAGTCCCCATTGCTGTTGAGTCGATTCCGACTCATGACTTGACGGCAACAGGTTTGTTTTTCGTTTGGGGGAGAGGGTGACTAGGAAGACAACAATCATAGAATGAGAAATGTTAATGAAAGAGTCTTTATCAATAACATGAACAAAAGATAAGGCAGGAGTTGAAAAAGGCAGAAAATGTTCAGGGAAGGATGACTGGCTAACTCAGAGATGTTGATCTTAAAGGCGAGTGCCCTCAACTTGAAACTGACAAATAGCCCTAAATGTTCAGAGAATAATACTATTGTATCATCGAAGAAACAGTTTTAGAGTTCCCTCTTTACATGAATAATGTTTCTGTTTTCCTTCACACAGAGACAATACAAATGATCTGGTAAATTTCATTCTGGAGATTTCTTTTAGCTTGCTTCTTTCCAAACGTACGTAAAGATTCTTAATACAGATTTAGAGAGAAATGTTCAAAATTGAGATACAGAACAATGTCCACAAGTTTGGAGGTTTTCTTTACTGTTTTAATTAAGATTGTTCATTTTATAAATCCATACTTGTTATCAAACCAACTGAAATATCTTCAATGGCATAATAATGTCTTTTTGATGCCATTTAATCTTCATGTCTCCTATACATAATACATATCTGAAGATAATACGATGTATCTGATATTTTTATAACTTCTTTATTGTTTAGAAATATTTCTTGACACTTTAATGAAAAATTCTTACTATATTAGATTTTTAAATGCTTTTCAGATTTTTTGCAGACCGTGTTTCATGTCAAAGTATACTTTCAAATCTACTGTTCTTAAAGTGAGAAAATCCTCTTTTGGATTGTCACAACATACATTCAAATCAATCTTGGGCAAAAAATCAGCTTTACCTGCAGCCTGTCTCATTTGTCTATAGGTATCCTCCCATTGCTTTTTTTTTTTTTTTGGATTGGCAAAGAAATTAAAAAAAAAAAAATCTATATTCTTAAGGATTTATCATGTTGGTGTCCAAAATCTCATCAGTATCTAAGCTGTAAGATATGAATAACTAAATTCAAAATAGCGTTTTAAGCACAGTTTTTCACACTGAAACATTTATATGAGATTCAGCTAGGTTTTTAGATGTTTAGTTTTGGCTAAATAAATAAACAAATAAATATATATGTCTCTCTATGTATATTTGTGTATGTGTGTGTGTGAATCTTCTCTTGGAATTAGGTTAATTACATGCCTCTTGCAGCCTGTGAAAAATTGAGTTTTTCAGGCATATCTGAGTCTGAACACTGAAGTTATTGGCCTTAAAATATCCATGCTATGCAAAGATATTTGGAGAAAAGAGAATTCACATTGCATCATATGGATGTGGCTCTGTAAACAGGAGAGGAGAGGAGAAAACCAAGGAAGGATATTACTACTCTTAATACGTGGAGAGAGGACAAGTCCTTTTTTCTATGGAGAAACTACTCTTTAGCTTAAATTCTACATATGATACAAATATATATGTAGAAGCATTAACAGGGGACCCTTCAAAGGAATATTTTCTAGAAGTGTAAAGACTTAATGTTGCAAGAAGAGACTAATAGTGTTATTTTAACCTGTAGAAATAGCAACAACTGAGTCTAATACCAAGATATGTACTTCTGAAGACCTTCAGAATGTTTGGAGATACACAGTATTGGTAAGATTCTTGGACTCGGAGTCAGAGGCTAAGTGCAATTTGGGAAAGCAGGACTTGAAAAAGCTAAATGCTTTGTTAAAGACCAACAGCATCAACATCACCTGAGAACTTGCTAGAAATTCAGATTCTCAGGCCTCATTCCAAACCTACTGAATAAACATCTATGGCATAGGGGTCCAGAAATATGTTTTAACAAACTCTCCAGGTGATTCTGATGCATTATAAAATTTGGAGGCCATCGCTCAAGAGGAGGTAAATTGAACTATACATGGGTTCTATTCTGTTGATTTTCAGTCAGATTACCTTGGACAAGTCACTCATCCTGAATGTATTTCTGCTACCTCGTTGGAAAGTATGAAGTAGACTGTTACATTGATTATTCCAGCACCTGCACAAATGATCAATACAATGGAATTCACCATGCACATCTAAAATCACGAAGATTAAATAGTAATTTATGGGAACAATTGAATGGATTCAGGAAAGCAGATGCTCAGATAGTAATGCCACAGAGCAACCGATATATACTGGGGTGAAGGAATTCAGGAAGTTCCTTTTGTTTTTTTTTTTTAAAGTATAGATCCTATGAGGTCCCCCTCCCCCAAGGCTAATAGAAATACATGTGTGCAAGATATTCAGTATGGCAAGAAGTCACTGAAAAATACACCCTAGAGAATGCTTCCCAACTAAAAGACTTGGCTTTTCTCTTTTCAGTTATTCTTTCAGCCCCAGACAACGTATGAACAACTTAAATGGAGAATGTCTGCTTTCCTTGTTTGTGTATTTATAGTAAGAGGATGTGTTGTCATTGTTGACAGGCCGAGGGAGAGGAGGTGGATGCAGAGTGGACAGAGCAAGGACAAACTGGGATCTCCTTGCTATCTATCCCTCCCTGACTCTAACTAAGATAAGTTTCATAGAGTTGTCAATTCGGCCTTTCAAATCTCAAATTTCTCTTCGGCCAACTCCAACATGAAGTCATACATGGAAAAGGATTCTGGGAAATACAGTTTCAGCTTAGCCAAGCTGACATACTAGAAAATCACCTCAGGCATGTTTTAACATATTCTCTTTACAGACATCTAATCTACCAATTGAGATCAAATATAAAAAAGCTAGCCAGAATGTGAATACATTTAAATAAATATTTTATTGTTTCATTACAGAAGATTTGTATTAATTAATATCAACTTTTCTCAAATGGATCATTTGACACATTTAAGAGCTCTTAATCAATAAGAAATATACAGAGATCATCAGGTTAAATTGAAATTTTAGATCATTTACATTGATTTGGTAGTATTGGATATTAAATATGAAGATCTACTTAAATATCTCAGATGTCTTCCAACCCACATTAAAATAATATGAAATTAAGCCTCTATTTGGATGGGAAAATTTAACACATATCTGGATGTTTGCACTATAATAGTAGGCAGATACAGTAAAGGCAATGAAAAGTCATATTTAAGTAGATATCATTAAGAGGGTTAATCAGTCATTCATGAAAGCCTAATCATTTTTTTCTGCAACCTTTATAGAACTTTATAATGAGAAAACATAGTATATTGCAATAAATCCAAATATAAAAATAGGAGAGTAAAATGCAAATTACTAGCTTAAAGTACTGAAAGCAACATGTAAGCAATCTATAAAGTTCCAAGTAATTAACATTTTGATTTCTGTTCTGATTAAAAGGTATTGAAAATTTTCCTTTGCTCACATAAGTAAACTTCTTGACATGTCATCGTCCATCCATTTCGGTGGAAAGGAAAATGCATTGTGTAAAAAATATTTTCTAATTTTAATGGGAGAAGAAAATCGTATAAACATTTATTTAAAGGGAAATGAGTAACCAACTACAGATCTGTAGATTCATTTTATTATGCACTGATATGTATTTCATTTTTTTCTTTGCTGAGTTTAATTAAAAAATTTTTATGTAAAGAAGTTCAATGCAATTTAATCAGCAGGAAATGCATTTATTGTGGAGAAAGTATTAGAAAACAAAGAAAAAGGACTGCTGGGAGAATTTATTTTGGTAATTCCATCCAGAAGGCTAAGGTTAAAGATTCAATTTATACTCAACAGGAATGAAGCAATGCCCAGAGAGACAGAATGACTTCGTTAGCAGGACATTATGTTGTATAAATAGCTCATGCAAAATAGATTTGTTTGAAGCTGGGATTGGAAAATACTAGGAGAAAATAAAGCATTGGAAAAAATGATCTGAGTCCATTTTTCTGTCAGGAAAAAAACACATACATTTTAATGTAGTATTCTAAGATTTAAGCCAAGTATTGCTGGAAACACAGAGGATTTAACGTTTTTCTGAGGATGGATTGTGAGGAGTCTATCAAAGAAGTATCACTAACTGAATCTCGGAGAATTAATCTGCCTTCCCATGCTGCTAATTCAGGGTTAGATCAGAGAAGTAGAACCAGTAGACAGATAAATGAGAAGCTAAACTAAAACTGTATCACAAAAAAGTTGACAGAGTTATAAAGCTAAGGTTACTGATTCTGAAAAGAAAAACAAAACAAAACAAAACAGAATGAAACCACTGGAGAAATCTTAGAGACGTATAAGTCTTACGTAAGGAGAAGTAAACATTGCCTCTGAAGGAGCTAGAGGAAAGAGGCACAGAGATTTTTCTGTATCCCGAATAAATGAAAGTGTATCTCAAAAGAAATACGAAAAGGAATTTATAAAGAATGCTATTGGAACAGGCTGCATAAACTCAATTACCACCATTGCTGAATAATCGATTCCCACCATTACTATCCTCCAGTTTGTCTCGTGATATTTTTTCTTCTTTCTCCCTCCTCCTATTGCAGTAAGATTAAGTAAAGTTTCTCCTTGGAGGGCGGCAGAACAAATTGATAACCCTCAAGGACTGGGATTAACTCATCTGCAACATGACAACTGTGACTAACGGCACCAGACAACCTTCAAGGATTGCCAGTAAAAAGATCATCTGGGATGTGTAAATCGTGACTACTGTGAAGGGAAACTATAATCCTGTCCATATAAAACCTTCAGCCAGTCTCCAGTCGGGGAGACAGGTCTTTTGGAGGAGCTCATTCCCCTCTGTTTCCTGTATATCGATATACAATAAAACCCTCTTGCTGCTCACCTCACCGTCTCAGTATTGGCTTTTGCGGCAGGTGGCTCAAATGCGTGATTTGCGGTAACACTATGCCTCTTCCACTTTTATCTGAAAGGGTTGTATGGAGGTGAATTCAACCATATCTTGTGAAAAATGTGCCTCCCTAAACCTGTGCTTTTATGTCTGACCAGCCTGTTGATCCTTATGATAGTTTTTCCAATTGTATATTGAACTTGTATTCAGTATATTCACTTACTATATTGTTTTATTCTTATCTATGTCATAAAATATTCTTAAAATAGCATTTTAACCACTGTTTAGTATTTTATTAATAGGGATATTATGTTTTATTTAACCTTTTCTCAATTGTTGGGCCTTTGTACTATATCCTGTTTTTCTATTAAAAACAACATTCTGATGAACAGGAAAATACATCAATCTAATTCAGTTTTTTTTTAGGTTAAATTTCTTGAAGAGGACTTACTGAGTCAAGGGATTAAATATATTTAAGTCTCTGGAAACATGATGCCAAATAGTTTTTCAGAAAGTACGTAACAGTTTAGACTCCTGTTATGGACTGAATTGTGTCTCTCAGAACGATATGTTGAAGTATTAACCCCTGTACCTGTGAATGTGACCTTGCTTTGAAATAGGGTTTTTCTTTTGTTATCAGTTAAGTTAAATGAAGTCATACCAGAGCAGGCTGAGTTCTAATTCTAATCTCTTCAGAGTGGTGATTTATAAAGCGGAGAACAGACTCGGAAACAGAGTCACACAGGGGAAGAGAGGCACACGTGATGACAGAGGCAGATGATTTGCAAGCAGCAAAGGAACACCAGAGATTGCTGGTAGCTGCCAGAAAATAGGAGAGAAGCAAGTGACAATTTCTCACTTAAAGCCCCACCATCCACCCCCCCCACCACCAAATCATGCCCTTCGCACATGCAGAATACCTCCAACCATCTTAGTATCCCCAAAAGTCTTAACCCACTCCAGCATTCATTCTAAGTCCAAAATCACATCTTCTGAATGATCTAAATCAGGTGGGGATGAAACTTTGGGTATGGTCCATCATGGGACAAAATTACACTCTATCTGTGGACCAGTGAAACCTAGAATACAAGTTTTCTGCTTCCAAAGTACAAAGGTGAGGCAAGCAAAGGTAGACATTCCCATTCCAAAAGCTAGGAATTGGAGGGGAAGAAGAGATCACAGGTACCAAGCAAGTCTGAAACCCAGCAGGGCAAATTTCCTAAGATCTCAAGGCTTGAAAATGATCCTCTGTTCTCCAGGCACATCTGGGCACTGGCCCTGCCCCCTTGACCCTGGACATCAGGCCCACTTTCCAGGCCCCGTGGAAACTCAGCTCTTCTTCCTCAGTGTTGGGTGGTAACCCCATTTTCCTGGCTGTTTGTATCTGTTTGTGCCCTCCACCCTGGGCTGTCTGTTCTTCTGGCCCATGGGGTGGTGGTCCCACCCTCTGAAACCCAGATGGTTGGAAAGTTGTTGAGGATAGAGACAAAACAAAACTGAAAATATTTAAAAGAAAGACAAGCCAAAAGGAAGGAATTTGAAGGAAGTGCTGGAAAGGGTGAAAGAGGGTTCTGGCTACTGAGTCTTGGAAACATGGGAAAGCTTCACGGGGTATGAAAAGAAGAGTATAAAAAGCACTTTTCTTCTCAAACAGATGTCCAAACTGAGGCAAGAAAAGAAACATGGATAAATGTAATGTTTACAAAATTCATATACAGCTTGCTGTCCTGGACAATATTGGAAGACTTCACATTCAGTTGCTGCTACTTTGTTGCCACATTTGCTAATTATGAATGACCTATGTATTTTTAAGCAAATAATGTGTGCCTTCTCTGTTTGTTTGCCAGCCTCCGGAGCTTCAGAGGATGCCTCTAGCAAGTTGGGGGGCGAGCAGTGGCTGGCAAACAAACACAGAAGGCATGCATTAAGTGTTATTTGCGTTAAAATGGGATAATTCATACTATGGAAACAAGTATTTTAGCATAACAGATTGTAAATAAGAATAAAGCAAGGATGACAGTTAAATACATATATTGTTAAATTAAACTAAACAAAGGGAGTCATTCATTTTACCTTGATGAAATACACAATTCTAATGAAGTAGAAAAATCATAAACCCTTATGGATGTGTTGGTTGTTACCAGACTAATATAAAAGGGTACATATCTCAACCATATTTATATTTATTCTTCAGATACATTACTATATATTTTTTTCTGATATGAGTACTCCTGCCGGTAGTTTTTTTTTTTTCCGCCACATTTCAATTTTTGTTGTTACGTACCATAGATTCTGGCTCATAGCCACCCTATGTATAACAGAACCAAACCCTGCCCGGTCCTGCACCATCCTCACAATAGTTGTTATGCTTGAGTGCATTGTTGCAGCCAGCGTGTCAATCTGTGTTTTTGAGAATCTTCCTCTTTTTCGCTAACCCTCTACCAAACCAAGCATGATGTCCTTCTCCAGGGACTGGTCTCTCCTGATAACATGTCCAAAGTAAGTGAGACGAAATCTTGCCATCCTCGCTTCCAAGGAGCACTCTGGCCATACTTCTTCCAAGACAGACTTGTTCCTCCTTCAGGCAATCTGTGATATATTCACTATTCTTTGTCAAGACCATAATTAAAATGCATCATTTCTTCTTCAGTCTTCCACATTCATTGTCCAGCTTTCACAAGCATATGAGGCGACTGAAAATGTCATGGCTTAGGTCAGGTGCACCTTAATCCTTAAAGTGACATCTTTGCTTTTTAACACTTTAAAGAAGTCTTTTTAGCAGATTTCCCCAATGCAATATATGTCGTTTTATTTCCTGACTCTGCTTCCATGGGCATTGATTGTGGATCCAAGCAAAATGAAATCCCAACAATTTGATCCTTTCTCTGTTTATCATGACGTTGCTTATTGGTCCAGTTGAGGATTTTTGTTCTCTTTCTGTTGAAGTGTAATCCATAATGAAGCCTGTAGTCTTCGATCTTCATCAGTAAGTGCTTCAAGTCCTCTTCAGTTTCAGCAAGCAATGTGTGTCGTCTGCATACTGCAGGTTGTTAGTCTTCCTCCAATCCTGATGCCCCATTCTTCTTCGTATAGTCCAGCTTCTTGAATTATTTGCTCAGTGTACAGATTGAATAAATATGGTGAAAGGATACAGCCCTGACACACATCTTTCCTGATTTTAAACCACATCATATCCCCTTGTTGTGTTCCAGTGACAGCCTCTTGGTCTATGTATAGGTTCCTCAGGAGCACAATTAAGTGTTCTGGAATCCCCATTCTTTGCAATGTTATCCGTAATTTGTTATGATCCACGCAGTAGAATGTCTTTGCATATAGTCAATGAAACACAGGTATACATCTCTCTGGTATTCTCTGCTTTCAGCCAAGATCCATCTGACATCAGCAATTATATCCCTGGTTCCATGTCCTCTTCTGAATTGGGCTTGAATTTCTGGCAGTTCCTTTCCATGTACTGCTGCAACCGTTTTTGAATGATCTTCAGCAAAATTTTACTTGTGTGTGATATTAATGATATTGTTTGATCATTTCAGCATTCTGTTGGGTCACCTTTCTTTGGAATGGGTACAAATATGGATCTCTTTCAGTTGGTTGGCCAAGTAGCTGTCTTCCAAATTTCTTGGCATAGACAAGTGAGCACCTCCAACACTGCATCTATATGTGGAAACATCTCAGTTGGTACTCCCTCAATTTCTGGAGCCTTGTTTTTCACCAATGCCCTCAATGCAGCTTGGACTTCTTCCTTCAAGACCATTGGTTCTTGGTTATATGCTCCCTCTGAAATGGTTGAATGTCAACCAACTCTTTTTGGTACAGTGACTCTGTGTATCCCTTCCATCTTCTTTGTTGCTTCCTGCATTGTTTAATATTTTGCCCATAGATTCCTCCAAAATTGCAACTCAAGGCTTGAATTTGTTTCTTTAGATCTTTCAGGTCAAGAAATTCTGCACTTGTTCTTCCCTTTTGGTTTTCTAACTCCAGGTCTTTGCACATTTCATTATAATACATTACTTTGTCTTCTCGAGCTGCCCTTTGGAATCTTCTGTTCAGCTTTTGCTTAACCATTTCTTCTATTTGCTTTAGCTACTCCATGTTCAACAGCAAGTTTCAGAATCTTCTCTGATATCCATTTTTGTCTTTTCTTTCTTGTCTTTTTAATGACCTCTTGCTTTCTTTATGTATGATGTCCTTGATTTCATCTCAAAACTTGTCTGGTCTTTGGTAATTAGTTCAATGCATCAAATCTATTACTGAGATGGTCTCTAAATGAATGTGGGATATATTCAAGGCCACATTTTGCTTCTAGTGAACTCATCTTAATTTTCTCCAGCTTCAACTTGAACTTGCATATGAACAATTGACGATCTGTTCCGCAATTGGTCCCTGGTCCTGTTCTGATTGATGATATTGAGTTTTTCCATCATCTCTTTCCACAGATGTAGTTGATTTGATTCCTGTGTTTTCCATTCGATGAGGTCCACATGTATAGTCCCCGTTTATGTTGTTTGAAAAACATATTTGCAGTGAAGAAGTCGTTGGTCTTGCAAAATTCTATCAGGTGTCCTTTCTATCACCAGCGCCATATTTTCCAACCATCGATCCTTCTTCTTTGTTTCCAACTTTCACATTCCAGTCATCAATAATTATCAATGCATCTTGATTGTATGTTTGATCAATATCAGACTGCAGAAGTTGGTGAAAATCTTCAGTTTCCTCATCTTTGGCATTAATGGTTGGTGCACATATTTGAATAATAATCTATTAACTGGTTTTCCTTGTAGGCATATGGATATTATCCTATCACTTACAGCGTTGTCCTTCAGGATAGATCTTAAAATATGCTTTTTGGTGATAAATGCTACACCATTCCTCTTCAATGTCATTTCCAGCATAGAAGACCGTGTGATTATCCAGTTCGAAATGGCCAATGCCCATCCATTTCAGCTCACTAATCCCTAAGACATTGATCTTTGTGTGTTCCATTTCATTTCTGACAAATTCCGATTTTCCTAGATTGATACTTTGCACATTCTACCTCCGAATTATTAATGGATGTTTGCAGCTATTACTTCTCATTTTGAGTCATGCCACATCAGAATATGAAGGTCCCAAAAGCTTGACTCCATCCACATCATTAAGGTTGACTCTCCTTTGAGGAGGCAGCTCTTCCCAAGTGGTGTTTTGAGTGCCTTCCAACCTGACGGGCTCATTTTCTGGCATTGTATCAGACAATGTTCTGCTCCTATTCATAAAGTTTTCACTGGCCAGTTTTTCCAGAAGTAGACCACCAGATCCTTCTTCCTGGTCTGTCTTAGTCTGGAAGCTTAGCTGAAACCTGTCCACCATGGGTGACCCTGCTGGTATTTGAAACACCGGTTGCATAACTTCCAGCAACACAGCAACATGCAAGCCACCACAGTATGACAAACTGACAGACATGGAGGATGTCTTTTTAATTTTTTCACATAAAGCTCATAGGTGATATAATGTTGGAGGATTTGTATGTAAGAAAATGTCTTTTTGTCACCTTTAGATAAGAATTATAATTCTGAACGTGTCTAAAATTCTTGGGTGATGATTCTTAACTCTCAAGGATTTGTAATATTTCCTTACTATCTTCTGATATTTAATGTTAGGAAAACTTTGTTTTGTGTAACCATGAAGATACCTTGCCTATTCTTTTAAGAATTCAAAATGTTCAGCAGGACATACAGTGTATCTTGCGTTTGTTTAGCTTATCTGTTGCAAGAAAAACCATTTTAATCACCCAATTTCATGATTACTGATTTTTCTCAATTTTGTTTTCCAGGATTCCTTATTATTTCTAATTTGAATTTTCATGATCAGTAATGAATATACTCTTTGCCTTTGCTTTTAAGGATTATTTCTCAATTTTGTCTTTTACAATTTATTTGCATTTTAAATAAATGTCAAGTTTATCATTTATTTCCTTCAAGAAGAGGTCGATGAACATTTGGGTACTAGTTTTACTGTACAGCTTCAATTCACACTGTGGATTGTAAAAACAGTGTGGCATGTACACCAAGATTGACAAAAAATTTAATATGGGGAAAGTTTGAACAGGGTGTGGTTCTAATATAGTGAATAAAATTTCACTGAATAAACAAAAGTAGGGGGAAATGGAATCCCAGGCAGAGGGTATACATAGGCATGGAAGCATGATGTATACAGAGAACTACGAATAGTTTAGAATTGCTAGTAAAATATAAATGACAAGACTAGAGGGATGGATTAGAGGAATATTATAGAAGCTTTAAGATAGACTGTGATAGAGTTTGATCTTTATCTTTAATTTATCCTGTGGTAGGGAAAACTCTATAAGATTTTATGTACCAGAATGATATGGCACCTACAAGTTGATCGTATATTTGGGGAAATAAGATTGTAGAACTTTCATATTAATAATTTTTTAAAAAAGTATAGTAGAGGAAATAATATTCAAATATTCAAATCCTTATGAGAGAGCATTCTTCCAAAAAAAATGACAGAAAAAGTAATAAAACAGCCACTATAAACTTTGTATCACTAGCTTTATATCCCGTTATGTAACCATAACTACAATATAATGTTTATGAATAAAGGATTTCTGCTTTTCCAAAACAATAATTTTTATTACTTCTTCAGATAAAGTAGATATTATATAAAGTTATAGTAAGGTATGTTATTTATGGTTACTGACTAATTGACCATATATAAAAGACATACCTTTAATTTATTCTTAATGACCTTATTTTGTCCATTGAAATTTGTGGCTTCAGTTGTATTTTAGAATAAAAATGCAATAATTATCACCATTGTTTTGTGACTGTTTCCATTTTATACTTTATAGTATTTCTTGAGTATTGCTTGAATATAGAACAATTTCCTTTTTACATTATTCTTTATATCCTTAGTTTCTTCCCTCAGTACCTCATTCAGCAACATTTTGTTGAATACCAGTAAATGCACTATACCTTCTATGCACTGGTGATACAGTAGTGAAAAAAATAGACAAAGGCCCTATTCTCATGGATCTTAGATTATAAACATACAAGGAATAAATGGACAAATACTCTCAGGTTGTGGATTGAGTGATGATACTTTCTTTTGCCGTGTCCAGTCTACTGTTACTGGATTTTTTTCATTCAATGAATTTTTCATAGCAGATATTTAATTTTTTAAATTCTAGAATATCCTTTTGTTTCTTTTTTTACAATTTCCATTTCTAAGATAAAATTTCCTTTGTGTTCACCCATTTTATCTATATTTTACTCCAATATTATTCTTTAACATGTTGATAATGGTTACTTTAAAGTCCTTATTTGATAATTCCAATATCTGGTCCTCTTCTATTGCTAGTTTTTTTTTTTTTTTTTCCTTTTGTTTAAGAGACATCTTTCCCTGCTTTTTCACATGTCTACTAATTTTTTGTCATGTTTTGAACATTTTGGATGACATTTTGCAGAGACTCTGAGTTAGGTCAGTTTCCTCTAAAGAATGTTGAGTTTTGTGCAAGCAGACAGTTAAATAACTAACAACTTGATCCTATGAAGCTTAGTTTTAAGTTTTGTAAGGTGGATATATTTCACTTTTGCCCTTAGTTAGGGCATAGCCCTATTTCTAGGGTATGGTTCTTACTTTCTTCTGGCTTCTCAAATGAATCTTGGGGTGTTCAATAACAGCCTTCCATTCTGACTTGGTCAGAACTTCATGTGTGACCTCTGAATATCAGTTTAGTTCTTAGTTCACCGTTAGTTGTTCTCTGATTGTTGTTAGCTGCTGTTGAGTCGCTCCCTGATTCATGGTGACTCCGTAGGGTTTTCATGGGCTAATTTTCAAAGTAGAGTGCCAGGGCTTTCTTCCTAGCCCATCTTAGTCTAGAAGCTTCACTGAAACCTGTTCAGCATCATATTAACCCCTAAGCCTCCACTGACAGAGGGGTGGTGGCTGTGCTTGAGGTACATTGGCTGGAATCAAACCTGGGTCTCTCACATGGAAGAGGAGAATTCTACCACAAACCACCACCGTCCCTCATCAAATCTCTCCCTGCCCATGTGCAACTGGCATTGAGCCTAGGACCTGAGGATAGCCCTTAGATTTCTGGCGCTCTTTCTGTACAGCTCTTTCTTCTCTGTTGTCCAACCCTTCAAATTCCAGTTCCCTCAGAAGTGCAAACTATGATCTCCATTTCTTCCAGAAGCACTGTTGCTCCCACTTCTCTGCACTGCATTTGAAAAATGCTGCCAGGCAGAAAGGCAGGGTGAATGTGGTCCTCACATGTGTGCTTCCTTTCTCTCTAGGATCCTAGCTCTATGCTGCCTGCTGTCTAAAGCCTGAAATAAATTGCTCCATATATTTTGCCCATTTTTATATTTGCTTACAGTAGGAGGGTAAATCTGATACCAGATTTTCCATCATATCTAAGGCTATAATTCTACTATCTTTTTTTTTTTTTTTAATAGTACAAGGTTTTTCCAAATGAGGAAAAAATAGTGTTTACTGCTTCAGTATTTTATTTTCATAAAGTAGAAGTTAAGGTCTTTTGCTTTTTACTTATGTTGAACACCACACATTTATTTTTTCTTTGAGTCATTTCTCTCCGTCTAGCTATTTTACTTTTTCTCCTAGAAAAGTTTATTTCTAAAGCATTTCTGTCATTTTTATTTTTACCTTTTATTTCTCCTTTACTTTTGTCCAGTTAACCTGAATAATTTAAAGGGAATAGCACTGAGCCCAATATTTGCAGTGTAGAGACATAGAATGAGATTTCCAAGTATAGCTCTGTCTTACGCTAGTTGAGACGTAACTAAAACTTAGCTAGCAATCCTACTACATAGTACACATTTCTTGGCTTCACTAGACATGTTGTTAGGTACCGTTGAGTCAGTTTTGACTCATAGTGACCCTATGTACAACAGAATGAAATACTGCCTAGTCCTGCAGTGTCCTCACAATCATATGAACTCACTCATGTGAAATAGCTAGAATAGACAAATGCATAGAGATCAGTGTCTATTAGTGGTTACAGGGACAGATTCTGGAGTAGGAATTGCAAGCCCATAGGTTTTTGGAAGTTGTGATCTATGGAGCTGAAATAGGGGTAATTTGGATTCTCTTGAATACTCTTTTTGTTATTTCTACTAATGGAACATTTCTCTGAAATACAGGTTTCCATGAAGTGGCAAAATTTACATAAATACAAATAGTGAAAACAAGTTATATATTGTATAGTTTATGCAATAGAAATTATAGTTTATATAGTTTGCTTTCTAATAAATCACAGTGTTAATGTTGGAAATACTTCTTTAATTGTTGTACATTGAGAATATATAGACATTATTGTGGGATAATTGAATTTGAGCCCCAGAACAATAATTGAATAATTTCATATTAATTCAGTTTTAAAAAAAAGTTATCAACAAGGTGAGTCTATAGCTTTCCAAAAAAAAAAACCAATCTCGTTGCTGTCAAGTCCATTCCAACTCATAGCAACTCTATAGTTTTAGCTAGTGTCAATTAATTAACACATTAATGCAATTAAACATTTATTGATACCTCTATTAACCTCTTCCTAATCATTAAATTTTTATTAAACACCCTAATGCCCCAAATCCTTCTATTTGTTGTTATTGTTCTGGATTTCCTATAGATAAAAAAGTAACTTAAATATTTTCTTTCTGTTGAAGAGAACATCTAAATGAATTTCTCTTTTTAAAAAATATACTCCTTAAAAATATAATCTTAGAACTAAAATAAATTAAATACATTTTAGTACTAAAATAAAATAAATAATTTTCCTTCTCCCATATTTTCATATACCAGACAGTCTCCAGTACCACCATACTGGTTTTAAGTTATTTGAATTGACAGTTGACTTACAGAAAATTCTCAGCATCTGTTCTTGGGAGTTTTGGGAGATGAAGGATAGTGAGGTTCTACTGGTATGGGTAACCATGTTCACAGATTATATCCCCAGTTCTACCACAGACTTGGCTACTGCAGAAGATTTTTTGTTTCTTGGTTTGTTTTGTTGTTGTTTTGCCATCTGTCCTTAATAGTTAAAAGCCTTGACCCTAGAGGCAGACAGATCTGAATTTGAATTTGAATTTGACTCCACTACATGTTGGCCACATGACTTAAGAGAAGATAATTAAATTCTGAGACTAAATTTTCTCTCTTTAAAACATTCATAGTAATTACATATCACAATAAGTAATACAAAGTGATAGGCAAATAAATGTCTAATGAACATTTATTTGTATTTTTATTGTTACTGCTATTTATCAATTAGTTTATTTGTAAAATATTGAAAGACTTTTAAAACTTCATAACTTCCCCACCCCGCAATGAATCTATCGTGTTATAACTTGGAAAACATCACTGTTCCAATGCCCTGTTGTTGTTGTTGTTAGGTGCCATCAAGTTGGTTCTGACTCATAGCAGCCCTATGCACCAAGGAGCGAAACACTGCCTGGTCCTGCACCATGCTCACAATCGTTGTTATGCCTGAGCCCATTGTTGCAGCTACTGTGTCAGTCCATCTTGTTGAGGGTCTTCCTCTTTTTTGCTGACCCTGTACTTTACCAAGCATGATGTCTTTCTCCAGGGACTGATCCCTCCTGACAACATGTCCAAGTTATGTAAGATGTAGTCTCACCATCCTTGCTTCCAATGAGCGCTCTGGCTGTACTTCTTCCAAGACAGATTTGTTCGCTGTTTTGGCAGTCCATGGTATATTCAATATTCTTTGCCAACACCACAATTCAAGGGCATCAATTCTTCTGCAGTCTTCCTTATTCATTGTCCAGCTTTCACATGCGTATGATGCGATTGAAAATACCATGGCTTAGGTCAGGCGCACCTTACTCTTCAAGGTGACATCTTTGCTTTTCAACACTTTAAAGAGGTCTTTTGCAGCAGATTTGCCCAAGACAATGCATCTTTTGATTTCCTGACTGCTGCTTCCATGGGTGTTGATTGTGGATCCAAGTAAAATGAAATCCTTGACAACTTCAATCTTTTCTCTGTTTATCATGATGTTGCTTATTGGTCCAGTTGTGAGGATTTTTGTTTTCTGTATGTTGAGGTGTAATCCATACTGAAGGCTGGGGTCTTTGATCTTCATCAGTAAGTGCTTTAAGTCCTCTTCCTTTCAGCAAGCAAGGTTGTGTCATCTGCATACTGCAGACTGTTAATGAGTCTTCCTCCAATCCTGATGCCCCATTCTTCTTCATATAGTCCAGCTTCTCAGATTATTTGCTCAGCATAAAGATTGAATAGGTATGGTGAAAGGATGCAACCCTGACACACAACTTTCCTGACTTTAAACCATGCAATATCACCTTGTTCTGTCCGAACAACTGCCTCTTGATCTGTGTACATGTTCCTCATGAGCTGAATTTAGTGTTCTGGAATTCCCATTCTAGCAGCTTTCCACTGCCCTAACTTTGAAAAATCACCATTTCTTCAATCTATCCATGTGTTCTTTGAATTATTTAATACTATCTGTAAACCTCAACAGAAAACGCCCCTTTATACATGTATCCAGTACGTTTCTCATACTAATTTTGCTTAATATGTTTGATAAACTGTTAATAAATAATTGTAAATGATGCTATAGCTGCTTCATACTAAATGCTGAATAAGATAAAATGAAGCAAGTATTAAAGACAAGTTGAATTCTAGCCCTTTCATCACTTTGTATTGAGTTGAGAGAGCACCACTGAAAGAATACTGTTCATTGAAATTATATTGAACAAGGACAATACACAAAACCATAGCAACATATCCTGTTATAAACTTTTTAGCATTTAAATCAGTAGAAAAAAAATTTTTTGATCAAGCAACACTACCTAATTGGGGGGTAGTCTAATGGGCCTTTGCCTAGATTTTTGATGCAAAAAGAAACAGATTCCAAGAACTGTGAATTAAAACGGGGAATGAAGCTCAATCATTTCTTGATTTCTTATCGTTATAGATCTCATTCTTCCGACATTAAACATGCACTCGATGAAGCCGAGTAGTACTCTGGATTGTTTGATAAAGTCAGTCTATTTCAGTAGGCATTATAGATGAAATTGTGTCTTCCAGACAAATATGCTGAAGTCTTAACTCTTGGTACCTGTGAATGTGACCTTATTTGGAAATGGGGTCTTTGAAGATGTTATCACTTAACGTGAGGTTATACCGGAGTAGGGTGGGCCCTAATCCAATATGCTGTTATTGTTGTTAATTGCTATCTAGTCCAATCTAACTCATGGCAAGCCCATGTGTGCAGAGTACAACTGTTCCATGGGGTTTTCAAGGCTGTGAGCTTTCAGAAGCAGATCGCCAGAACTATCTTCCAAAACGCCTCTGATTGGGTTCTAACCACCACCCTTCCAGCTAGTAGTTGAGTGCTTAGCTATTTGTGCCACCCAGGGATGCTTAATCCAATATTAGTAGTATCTTTATAAAAGAGAAGAGACATAGAGAGACACACAGAGGGAAGACATCCAGGTGAAGATAGAGGAAGAGATTAAAAAAAACAAAACAAAACAAAACCCGTTGCTGGCGAGTCAATTCTGACTCATAGCAACCCTACAGGACAGAGTAGAACTGCCCCTTATAGAACTGCCCCATAGAGTTTCCAAGGAGCGGCTGGTGGATTCGAACTGCCAATCTTTTGGTTAGCAGCTGATTTCTTAACCCCTGTGCCACCTGCCTGGGGCTACCAGAAGCAGGAAAAGATTTTTCCCCTAGAGTCTTTGGAGACGGCAAGGTCCTGCCGACACCTTGATTTTGGTCTTCTAGCCTCCAGAGCTTTGAGAGAATCCATTTCTCTTGTTTTAAGCCACCCAGTTTGTGGTTGTTTGTTACGGCAGCCCCAGGAAACTGATACAGTGGGCAAATGGGCATTTGCCGAACCAAGAGGGTGACTTGAACGTTCTGATGACTTTTCCAGTGAGAGAGAAGAGCTTCGTCCTGTTACACGTCCACATTTAGGCACACACATTAGTATGTGCTTCATGCTTTGCGGAGGTAGTCTAACGGATTTTAACAACTTAGAAAAAGCGTTTTCACGTCCAGGGGATGAATACTTCATGATACAATTAATAGTTTGACCCTGAGCCAAATATTTGATAAGAGGAAACATAGCACAGCCATCAAGAAAACAGATTTTGGGGTCAGATGGCTTTGGTTCAAAATCTGGGCCTGCTACTCACTACGTGTTCGATGTTTGACGTTGGGGAATTGCCCCTCTCAAGCTCTTGTTTTCTTTACCTAAAAGACGGAGCAAGAACCACTGCTTTCTTAGGTGACAGTGAAAATAAGGTGAAATGATGTAAATAAATCTCTTATAGGACACGACACACAGTAAGTGACCCCCAATGATGGCCACTATTATTTTTAGATGTTTTTGAATATTTAAGCAGCACAAGATACACTCTATCTTTGTTGTTTTTCTTACGAAACAAGTAATCTAAGGTTGCTGGCAGAGGCTGAGAACTCCCTCACCTCCAGATCACATTACAATGGAGAGAAGAAATGCTTATTAGTGCTAACAGTATTTAGGGCTTCTTGGTTGTTTTTCTTATGTAAAGAGTCTTGCTGGAGACAAGACATGACTATCAAGGCTTGCTCTTTCAGGCACTTATTTTCGTTCCTGTTTTAGAACGGGAGTAATAGAGACCCAAACCCACTGCCCTCAAGTTGATTTCAACTTATAGCGACACTATAGGACAGAGTAGAACTGTCCTATACGGATTCCAACGCTGTAAATCTTTACCGAAGCAGATGGCCACATTTTTCACCCTCAGAGTGGCTGGTGGATTCAAACACTGACCTTTCAGTCAGCAGCCAAGGGATTTGATCACTGTGACACCAGGGCTCCTTGTAATTGAGACGGGCAAAATAATATTCCTAATTAAGTTAATTGTGCTTAGTAAGTTACTCGCAAGGTACATACATTTCTGTCTGCACAGCATGAGCCTAGAAGGTACTTACTGGAAACTACACATTTCTCATTCGAAAGTAAGAAAATTGAGGGCAAAAGATAGTTAAGGTCTTGCCTAAACACATTTTGCTTGGATTTGATTTTAATAGAACAAGTCTGGCAAGAACGAGGCCACAGTGTCAGTTAATGCAATAGTTTCTAGGAGTCAACAGGATCGACTTGGTACGTTTCATTATCGTTATAAATTAGGAAGCTGTCTGGGCTGCCATGGAGAGGTGATGGCAGTGACCTCCATGCACCCAGGCTGATCTATTGCATCTCAAAGTTCTGACTGTGGGTACCATACCCACTGGCAGGCTCTGCTTGTTTATGCCAGTTTTCATTTAAATTGGAACATTTTTATTATAGAGAGATATAGCATGCTTTCCCTACAATCTATTTACCGTGTTCATATTCTAAACTTTCCATAGTGAGGGTGGGAATGTTACCTGTTTCACTGCATATCGTGTGAACCTTATAGATAGATGGAGCCCTGGTGGCATAGTGGTTAAGAGCTCAGGCTGCTAACCAAAAGGTTGGCAGTTCAAATCCACCAGCTGTTCCTTGAAAACTCTATGGGGCAGTTCTACTCTGTTGTGTAGGGTTCCTGTTGCTGTGAGTTGGAGTCGGGTCGACGGCAATGGGTTTGGTTTCTTTTTCTTTTTTTTTTTTTTGTATAGATAGATGCTTGTAGTGACTTTCCAAAGGGCTTTTAATTGCCACTCACGAAGAATTCAGATTTCATCAACTTCAAAGAGGCAGAGAAAAGGGAAAGTTGCAGAGAATTAAATTGAATATTTAATTATTTAGACAAATAATTAAATTAAAATGCAATTAATTTAATTAAAATAATTAAACTATTTAAACCAATCCGTCTTGGAAGAAGCACAGCTAGAATGCTCCTTAGGAGCAAGGAAGAAATGACTTTGTCTTACATACTTTTGACATGCTATCAGGAGGGATTAGTACCTGGAGAAGGACATCATGCTTGGTAAAGATGGGGGTAGGGGAAAAAGAGGAAGACCAGATGGATTGACACAGTGGCTACGACAGTGAGCTTAAACATGGCAACAGTTTGAGGATGGCGCAGGACTGTTCATAGGATCGCTGTGAGTTGGAACTGACTCGACAACACCTAACATCAACAACGACAGGACGATTGCCTTTTTCGTAGGCCGGTCTGATTAAGGAATACTGGCTTTTCTGTTTGTTTTGTGCCTTTCCTTTGTTTGTTTCATTAGCTGTAACCATATTAAAAGATTCGGTTTCTCATTTGCTTCTGCTCCATTGAAGTTTAGTGCTGCATAAGATGAGAGCAATTCATAAATGGAAGGCTTATCAATAGATATGTCATTATCTGATTGAATTTAAAAAGAAATATTTTCTTTTTTCTATACAGTGAACTTTGTGAATGAATCCACTGTTTATTGAATGTCTAAAAACCCATTGCCATCTAGTAGATTCTGACTCATGGTGATCATGTGTGTTATAGGGTAGAAATGCTCCAGAGGGTTTTCTTGGCTGTAATCTTTATGGAAGCAGATTGCCAGGTCTTTCTTCTGTGGTGCCACTGATGGGTTCAAACCATCAACCTTTTTTTTTTTTAATTTTTTTTTTTAATTGTACTTCAGGTGAAGGCTTATAGAACGAATAGTTTCTCATGAAATAGTAGCACACATGTTGTTTTATGACACTGGTTAACAACCCCACAACATACCAACCCTCTAACTTCTCAACCTTTTTTTTTTTTGGTGAAAACACACATAGCCAAAGATACACCATTTCAAAAATTTCTACATGCACGGTTCAGTGACATTGACTATGCTCTTCCAATTGTGCTGTTATTCTCGCTTAAGATGAAGGCTTACAGAACAAAATAGTTTCTCATTTAACAGTTACTATAAATGTTGCCCTATGACAATGGTTAACAATCTCACAACACATCAACAATATCCTTACTCAACCTTGGGTTCC
>NW_004443938.1:18080669-18089732 GCF_000243295.1 Trichechus manatus latirostris | reverse complement strand
CTTGTGTCTTTGGTGTTCTTCATTCTCCTTTACTCCAGGTGGTTGGGACCAATTGATGTATCTTAGATGGCCGCTTGCAAGCTTTTAAGACCCCAGACACCACTGACCAAAGTAGGATGCAGAACATTTTCTTAATAAGCTTTGTCAAACCGCCAGCCTTTAGGTTAGTAGTTGAGTGCAAACCATTTGTGCCATGTTTCTCTGTGCCCTTGGCACTATATTTAATGCCAATTTAGTTATCAGTGCATATTTTCTGTAAGGCCCAGTTTTGAAATATTCTTAACTTCCTTCAGGCTATTTTGTACGTCTTTTCTGAAAGAAATAATTTATTCCAAGTGTGACTAATTTACTACTAATTAAGCTCATTAAATTACTAACATTTTAAGCAGAGTTTAACAGATGCTTGAACTGGTTCATCAAGCAAATGAGAACATTTCTTAAGTTCACTATCAGTTAATTTTCAGTTAATGGACTCTACTGAAAAAGTATATTGTTGCTGATTCAATTTAAATTTTTATTGGCGATTAACACTTGGATTGACTTGCCTAACCAACTTCTGAGTTATGTGAACTTGAGCTTGTTGTTTAACTCTTTGAGCCTCACTTTTCTCAAAGGAAATTGGGGCAAATAGTAGTATTCCTAAAATGGTCATTTTGAATATTAAACCAAGGCAAATAATTAACATAAAGTGCTTTGTATAGTGCCAAAATACATGCTTGATACATGTTATTTGATGATGGCAAAAATGTCTTTACCTTAATACCCATTTTATATTGTAAAGATATGTATAACATAATATTTGCTAACTTAAGATTTTTCACAGGTATAACTGAGTGATACTAATTACATTAATCATGTTGTACAACCATCACTAATATCTGTTCCCAAATTTTCTATCATCATAAACAGAAAATCAATGCTTCCTAAACAATACTTCCTTCTTTCTCCCTCCCTACTGTCCCTGGTAACCACTGATAAACATTGGTCTCTATGCATTTGCCTATTCTAGATACTTCATATAAGTGAGTTCATGCAATACTTGTCCTTTTGTGACTAATTACTTCACTTAGCATAACGTTTTCAAGGATTACTCATGTTATAGCATGTATCAGATTTCATTTCTTTTTATGACAGAGTAGTATCCCATTGACATTAAGGGTATTTCCACCTTTTGGCTATTGTGAACAGTGCTACAATGTCAATAGCGTACCTGTGTCTGTTTGCTGCTTTCAAGTCTCTTGGGTATATACCTAGGAGTGGGATAGCTGGGTCAAATAGTAATTCTTTTATTTTATTTTTGAACATTTTATTGTAGTTTAGGTGAAAGTTTACAGAGCAAATTAGTTCCTCATTCAGTAATTTATACACAGCTTGTTTCGTGACATTGGTTGCAATCCCCTCAATGTGTCAGCACTCTCCCCCCTTCCTTCCTGGGTTCCCTGTTTCCATTCACCCAGCTTCCTGCCCCTGCCTGCCTTCTGAACTTTGCTTTTGGGCAAATACTGCCCTTTTGGTCTTGTATGGTTGATTGTTTCGAGGTGCAAATTCCTTATGGGTGTTATTGTTTACTTTATAGACCTGTTTATTGTTTGGCTGAAAGGTGATTTCCGGGAGTGGGTTCAGTTCCAAGTATGAAGGGTATCTAAAGGCCGGAGTCTCGGGAGTTCCACCTGTCTCTATCATATCAGTTAAGTCTGATCATTTTTATGGGTTTGAATTTTGTTACACATTTTTCTCCCACTCTGTCCAGGACCTTCTATTGTGATCCCAGTCAGAGCAGTTGGTAATGGTAGCCATACACCATCTAGTTCTTCTGGTCTCAGCTAATGGAGGCTATGGCTCGTAAGGTCCATTAGTCCTTTGGACTAATTTGTTTCCTTAAGTCTTTGGTTTTCTTCACCTTTCTTTGTTCAGACGGGAACAAAGTAGTGTTTTAGATGGCTACTTGCGAGCTTTTAAGACCCCAGTTGCTTCTCACCAAGGTAGGATGTAGAATGTTGTCTTTATGGATTATGCTATGCCAATTGACCTAGACACCGCCCCCACCCCCCACCCCGAGACTATGGTTACTAAGCCTTTAAGTCCAGTGGTTTAGTACCTTGAGATCTTTGGTTATGGATAAGAAGTTTTCATGACGGTGCCCCCATGTGATCTATTATATATATGGATATATTTGCAGTACATACAAATATGTATGTAGAAATAGCCACTGTCATTCCTATATATGCTCGTAGATGTACTCCCATATGCCTTCTCACATCTGTTCAGCTTACATATCTACTTATGTATCCACTTGTAAATTATCGTTTGCTCTTACTGTTGTAGGATTGTATATGTAATAGTATTTACCATTGTTGCTTGTTACTCTTGTGTGCCTCTGAGTGTCTTCCTTTGCCTTGGTCATGTTGTGCTGACTTCCCCCATACTGTGTATTGTCTTTCCCTTCACCAAAGTTAATATGTGTCTGCTATCTAGTTAGTGATTTTCCCTCCCTCTCTCATCCCTCATAACCATCAAAAATTGTTACTTTCTGTGTGTAAAACATTTCTTGACATTTTATATTAGTAGTCTCTTACAATATTTATCCTTTTGTGATTGACTTATTTCACTCAGTATGTCCTCCAGGTTCTTCCATGTTGTGAGATGCTGCACGAATTTATTGTGAATCTTAAATGTTGCACAGTATTCCATTGTGTGTATGTACTACAGTTTGTTCATCCATTCAATCATTGATGGGAATTGAGGTTGTTCCCATCTTTTTGCTATTGTGGATAATAACTGCAATGAAAATGGGTGTACAAATATCTTTTTGTGTCACGGCTCTTATTTCTCTAGGATATATACCTAGGAGTGAGATTACTGGATCATATAGTATTTCTATTTCTAGCTTTTTAAAGGAGTGCCATATCGTTTTCCACAGTGGTTGTACCATTTTACATTCCACCAACAGTGTATGAGAGTTCCAGTCTCCCCACAACCTCACCAGCATTTGTTGTTTTCTGTTTTTTGATCAATGCCATCATTACTGAGGTAAGATGGTGCCTCATTGTAGTTTTGATTTGCATCTCTCTAATGACTAATAATCGCGAGCATCTCTTCATGCATTTGTTGGCCGCCTGAATGTCTTCTTCGGTGAAGTATACCTTCATGTTCTTTGTCAGTTTTTGATTTGGCTTGTTTGTCTTTTTGTTGTTGAGGTGTTGAAGTTTTCTATAAATTTCAGAGATTAATCCCTTGTCAGATAAGTCATTGTCAAAATTTTTTACTCAGTCTGTAAGTTCTCTTTTTACTCTTTTTGGAGAAAGCTTTTGATGACCATAAGTATTTCATTTTTAGGAGGATCTAGTTGTCTATTTTATCTTCTTCTGTTTGTGCATTTTTAGTTATGTTTGATAGTGTATTTATGCCATAAATTAGGGCCCTTAGGTTTGCCCCTATTTTTTTCTTCTGTGATCTTTACAGTTTTAGGATTTACATTTAGGTCTTTGATCCATCTTCAGTTAATTTTTGTGTATGGTGTGAGGTATGGATCCTGTTTCATTTTTCTGCAGATGAATATCCAGTCTTGCCAGCCCCATTTGTTAAAGACTCTCTCTTCCCCATTTAGTGGATTTTGACCCTTTGTCAAAGATTAACTGTCCACAGGTGGATGGATTTACTTCTGGGTTCTCAGTTCTGTTCCATTTGTCTATGTGTCTGTTGTTGTACCAGTACCAGGCTGTTTTGACAACCTGGCTCTATAGTAGATTCTGAGATTGAGGAGAGTGAGGCCTCCTACTTTTTCATCTTCTTCCATAATGTTTTTCTTATCTGGGGCTGCTTTCCTTTCCATATAAAGTTGGTGATTAGTTTTTCCATCTCATTAAAGAATGTTGTTGGAATTTGGATTAGGATTGAATAATATCTATAGATCTCTTTGGATAATATTGACATATTTACAATGTTAAGTCTTTGTATCCATGAGCCTGGTATATTTTTCCATTTATGTAGGTCTCCTAGTTTCTTGCAGTAGTGTTTTATAGTTTTGTTTGTATAAGTTTTTTACATCCCTGATTAGATTTATTCCTAAGTATTTTATATTTTAGGGGGCTATGGTAAATGGTATTATTTTCCTGATTTCCTTTTTGGAGTTCTCTTTGTTAGTGTAGAGGAATCTGACTGATTTTTGTATATTGATTCTGTACTTTCATACTTTGCTGAACTTCTAATAGTTCCAGTAGATTTCTTGTAGAATTGCTGGAATTTTCTATGTATAGGATCATATCACTGACAGTTTGTCATACTGTGGGGGCTTCCGTGTTGTTCTGATGCTGGAAGCTATGCCATTGGTATTCAAATACCGGCATGGTCACCCATGGTGGACAGGCTTCGGCTGAACTTCCAGACTAAGACAGACTAGGAAGAAGGACCTGGCGGCCTACTTCTGAAAAAAATTAGCCGGTGAAAACCTTATGAATAGGAGCAGAACATTGTCTGATATAGTTCCGGAAGATGAGCCCCTCAGGGTGGAAGGCAATCAAAATACAACTGGGAAAGAGCTGCCTCCTCAGAGTAGAGTTGACCTTAGTGACATGGATGGAGTTAAGATTTCGGGACCGTCATTTGCTAACGTGGTACAACTCAAAATGAGAAGAAATAGCTGCACATCCATTAATAATCGAAATGTGGGCTGTACAAAGTATGAATCAAGGAAAATTGGAAACTGTCAAAAATGAAATGGAACACATAAAGATCGATATCCTTTACTGATTAAAAGATCAGCACTAGTGAGCTCCAATGGACTGGTATTTGTCATTTTGAAATGGACAATCATATGGTCTACTATGCTGGGAATGACAGCTTGAAGAGGAATGGTGTTGCATTCATTGTCAAAAAGAACATTTCAAGATCTATCCTGAAGTACAACCTTGTCAGTGATAGGCTAATATCCATATGCCTACAAGAAAGACCAGTTAATACCACTATTATTCAAATTTATACATGAACCACTAAGGCCAAAGATGAAGAAATTGAAGGTTTTTTTTTTTTTTTTTTAACCAACGTCAGCAGTCTGAAATAGATCAAATAAGCAATCAGGATGCATTGATAATTACAGGTGATTGGAAAGCGAAAGTTGGAAACAAAGAAGATGGATTGATAGTTGGAAAATATGGCCTTGATCATAGAAATGATGCCAGAAATTGCATGATAGAATTTTGCAAGACCAAGGACTTTTTCATTGCAAATACCTTTTTCCAACAACATAAACAGTGACTATGCACATGGACCTCACCAGACGGAATACACAAGAATCAAATAGACTACATCTGTGGAAAGAGATGATGGAAAAGCTCAATATTATCAGTCAGAACAAGGCCAGGGGCTGACTGAGGAACAGACCATCCATTGCTCATATGCAAGTTCAAGTTGAAGCTGAAGAAAATTAGAACAAGTCCAAGAGAGCCAAAGTACAGCCTTGAGTATATACCACCCGAACTTAGAGATCGTCTCAAAAATAGATTTGAAGCATTGAACACTAATGACTGAAGACCAGACGAGTTGTGGAATGGCATGAAGGATATCATACATGAAGAAAGAAAGAGGTCATTAAAAAGTAAGAAAAGACCAAAATGGATGTTGGAAGAGACTCTGAAATTTGCCCTTGAACTTCAAGCAGCTAAAGCAAAAGGAAGAAATGAGGAAATAAAAGACCTGACAGAAGATTTCAAAGGGTGGTTCAAGAAGATAAAGTAAAGTATTACAAAGACATACAAACACCTGGAGTTAGAAAACCAAAAGGGAAGAACACACTCGGCATTTCTCAAGCTGAAACAAATGAAGAAAAAATTCAACCCTCAAGTTGCAATGGTGAAGGATTCTATTGGCAAAATACTGAACGACCCAGGAAGCATCAAAAGAAGGTGGAAGGAATACACAGAGTCACTGTACCAAAAAGAATTGGTCTACCTTCAATCATTTCAGAAGGTAGCATATAATAAAGAACTGATGATACTGAAGGAAGAAGTCCAAGCTGCACTTAAGACATTGACAAAAAACAAGGCTCCAGGAATTTACAGAATACCAGTTGAGTTGTTTCAACAAACAGATTCAGCGCTGGAAGTGCTCTCTCATCTATGACTTGCTTGCTGAAAGTGAAGAGGACTTAAAGCACTTACTGATGAAGATCAAAGGCTACAGCCTTCAGTATGGATTACATCTCAACATTAAGAAAACAAAAATCCTCACAACAGGACCAATAAGCAACATCAAGATAAATGGAGAAAAGATTGAAGTTGTCAAGGATTCCATTTTACTTGTATTCACAATCAATGCCCATGGAGGCAGCAGTCAAGAAATCAAATGATGCATTGCATTGGGCAAATCTATTGCAAAAGACCTCTTTAGAGTGTTAAAAAGCAAAGATTTCACTTTAAGGGCTAAAGTGGGCCTGATCCAAGCCATGGTATTTTCAATCGCCTCATATGCGTGTGAAAGCTGGACAATGAATAAGGAAGACTGAAGAAGAATCTATGCCTTTGAATTATGGTGTTGGCAAAGAATATTGAATATACCATGGACTGCCAAAATAATGAACAAATCTGTCTTGGAAGAAGTACAGGTAGAATGCTCCTTAGAGGCAAGGATGAAGAGACTTCTCACATACTTTGGACATGTTATCAGGAGGGACTAATCCCTGGAGAAGGACATCATGCTTGGTAAAGTAGAGGGTCAGTGAAAAAGAGAAAGATCCTCAACGAGATGGATTGACACAGTGGCTGCAACAATGGTCCAAGCATAATAAAGATCTTGAGGATGGTGCAGGGCTGGGCAGTGTTTCACTCTGTTGTACATAGGGTTGCTATGAGTTGGAACCGACTCAAAGACACCTAACAACAACATTTGCAGCTCTTTGGATGTTTGGTAGACTTCTCCAGTGAGCCATATGGGCAAGGGACTTTTTGGGGGGGTAGAAGAGGCAGGTGTTTTTTCTGACCTCTTTAATTTCTTCTTTTATTATGGGTCTGTTCAAATTTTCTACCTCAGTTTGTGTTAGTTTAGGCAGGTTTTGTGTTTCTAGAAATTTTTCCATTTCTTCTAGGTTTTCAAATTTGTTGGAGTACAGTTCTTCGTAGTATTCTTTTACCATCCTTTATATTTCAGTTGGTTCCGTTATGTCACCAATCTCATTTCTTATTTGGGTTATGTGCATCTTCTCCTTCTTTGCCTTTGTCACTTTTGCCAGTGATTTGTCAATTTTATTGATCTTTTCAAAGACCAACTTCTAGTCTTGTTGATTCTCTTGTTTTTCTGTTTTATCTATTTCTGCTCTAATCTTTATTATTTCCTTTCTTCTTGTGACTGTGGGCTTCTTTTGTTTCCCTTTTTCTCTTTGTTGGAATTGTAGGGTTAAGGTAGTCATCTTGGCCCTTTCTTCTTTTTTGATGTGTGTATTTATTGTTATAAACTGACCTCTGAGTGCTGCTTTTGCTGTGGCCCAAAGATTTGGGTATATTGTGTTTTCATTCTCGTTTGACTCTAGGAATTTTTGTTATTTCATCTATTACCCAGTCGTTTTTAAGCAGGATGTTATTCAGTTTCTATGTATTTGATTTTTTTTCTTATTCTTCCTGTTATTGATTTCTAATTTTATAGTGTTATCAGAGAAGATGCTTTGTATTATTTCCATGTTTTTGAATTTATTGAGGCTTGCTTTGTGGCCTAGCATATAGTCTATTCTGGAAAATGATCCATGTGCACTGGAAAAGAATGGGTACTGTGCGGTTGTTGGGTGGAGTGTTCTGTATATGTTTATGAGATCAGGTTGGTTGGTTGTGTCATTTAGATCTTCTGTGTGTTCGTTGAGTTTCTTTCTAGTTGTTTGGTCCTTCATCGAAAGTGATGTCTCACAGTCTCCTACTATTACTGTGGAGTTATGTATTTCTTTTTTCAATTCTGTTAGAGTTTTCTTTTTTTTTTTTAAATGTATTTTGGAACTCTCATTGGGTGTGTGTAGATATTTATTATGGTTATGTCCTTTCAGTGAATTGACCCTTTAATCATTATATAATGCCCTTATGCTGGTTTTTGCCTTAAAGACTATTTTATCAGAGATTAATATTGTCCCTCCTGCTCTTTTTTGGTTACCATTTGCTTGATATATTTTTTTCATCCTTTGATTTTTAGATTATTTTTATCGTTGTGTCTAAGATGTGTATCTTATAGGCAGCATATTGATGGATAATGTTTTTTAAATTCATTCTGCCACTCTCTGTCTCTTGACTGGTGCATTTAATCCATTTACATTCAGTGTAATTATTGATAGGTATGAATTTACTGTTGTCATTTTGTTATGCTTTTTTTGTGGTGTTGATGGTTTCTTTGTTTTGTATGCTTTTCTGTACTGCGTTCTTTTTGTTTATGAATTTTCATTTACTTTGTGGCTTTTGATTTTGTGTTTACTGAGGTGTATGATTTTCTTCTTTTTTATTTTGGTGGGTAGGTTTATTAATTTTCTTTGTGATTACCCTGAAATTTACTTTTATCTTCCTAAGATTAAAACAGTCTGTTATATCTTTTTTTTTATTGTTTTAATTAAATGAAGTTTACATTTCAAGTTAGTCTCCCATACAGAATTTTTTCTTTTTTACATACATTGTTATGAGACCCCAACCGCTCACCCCATTCTGCAGCAGCACACTCCTCCCCTCCGCCCCTGATTCCCCATGAACATTCAACCAGTTCCTAACTCTCTCTGTCTTCCCATCTCACCTCTGGACAGAAGCTGCCCCTTTGGTCTCTTGTATCCACTTGTCTAAGAGGCGCATTCTTCACAAGTATCACTTTATATCCCACAGTCCAGTCCAATCCCTGTCTGAAGAGTTGGCCTCAGAAATTGTTTTTGTTCTGGGATGATGGAGAGACCAGGGGCCATGCTTTCTGGGGCACTTCCAGTCTTAGTCAGACCATTAAGTTTGGTCTTCTTACTAGAATTTGAGTTCTGCAGCCCATCGTTCTACTGCTCCATCAGGTACCCTCTGTTGTGTTCCCTGTCAGGATGTTCCTTGGTGGTAGCCGGGCACCATC
>NW_004443938.1:18064325-18079409 GCF_000243295.1 Trichechus manatus latirostris | reverse complement strand
CTGGTGTTTGTGCATTGTTACTTATGGTTCGTATTGTGTTTATGCCATGTATTAGGGCTCCTAGCGTTGTCCCTATTTTTTCTTCCATGATCTTTATCGTTTTTGATTTTATATTTAAGTCTTTGATCCATTTTGAGTTAGTTTTTGGACATGGTGTGAGATATGGGTCTTGTTTTAGTTTTTTGCATGTAGATATCTAATTATGCCAGCACCATAGTCTGTTATATCTTAATAGTGCCTTGACTTGCTCTCCATATAGAAGCTCTGTAACTACACAATTTATTTCCTGTTTTTGTTTTGAAGTTGTTGTCATTTATAGATTGATTTTCCTCATTTCCTGTTTTCATTCTTGAAGTTTTATTTTATTTTTGAGAATTTTTTATCTGGATTGATATCTGGGTAACGTTGTCATGGCTGTTAATCTCAGGTTGTTGTCTGACATTGTTGGTTCTCTGTCTGAAGGATCCCCTTTAGCATTTCTTGTGAGGTTGATTTGGTTTTTACAAATTCCCTTACTTTCTGTTTATCTGGAAATGTCCTAGTTGTGCCATCATTTCTGAGAGACAATTTGCTAGATATATAATTCTTGGTTGGCAAATAGTAGCTCTTTTAAAAAAAAATTGGGTAATTCTCTGAGATAAATCATACAATGTTGTGAAAACCAGAAAGAGAAGCAAAGAAACAAATGGATACAATAGAAGCAAAGAGGAGTTCTCTTCAAGTCACTCAGTGGTTTTTATGGCTGCCTGGATTCCATGGCACACAACAACAACAATAATCAAAGGGAAGGAGCCCTGTTGGCGCAACAATTAAGAGCTCAGCTGCTAACCAAAACGTTAGCTGTTCAAACCCACCCAGCAGCTCCATGGGAGAAAGACCTGTTGATCTGCTCCTGTAAAGATTATGGGACAGTTCTACCCTGTCATATGGTGTCACACGGAGTCAAAATCAACTCATCAGTATCCAACAACAATAACAACAGGCTAATGGATAAAAAGAGCAGGCAGAGAGAGAGAACCCTATCATGAATCTGCTTGTATTTGAAATCAGTTGCCTCTGCAGGTTTTTCACACATTGAAACTAAAAACTAAACAACGACAAGAATAGATCACATTCCAGACTCTAGTTATTATAGTGAAAAGAATATTGATATTGCTGGCTCACAACATGGAAGTTTCCATCAGTAAGTCATCCTGCATTTTACTTCAATGAGAATTAATCATGCAATTTTAACTTATTGGTGCCTATTTTTCTTTTTCCTCTGATTCTTAATAGAGTTAAAACCTTCAAGCTCCAGTGAAGGTGGCTGAAATTTCATTATTTTTATGTCTCATCAAATTATTTACCTTGCCAGGCATTTACCACCCACTTTTCTTCTGGAATTTCAATTCAAATTTATTTTAAAGAACAAATGTGTTGCCATCGTGGATGGGGAAAGAATGTTAGCAGGAAAACAGAGGAGAAACACATGAAAAACTCATTAGAAGTGGAACATTTGTTTTTCTAATGCAACTTAGGATGTGATAGATTTGATGGGGAAGCACGGTTGGAATATATAAGCATGTAAATCCAATTTGTAGAAGGAGTAATGGCTATTTGCCCAAGGTTTCTTAACTCTCATCTGCTGAATGATGTTACCACATTTGTCTTGCCTCTGTCAGGAAATTCACTGACAAATATCGCAAGTACTCACAGTGGTTTTAAGACACTCCACTTTTTTATGGCTGAGGAATGTCTTCTTTTTTATCACATTTATTTTTGGTCTCTTATCCTGAAGTGAAATGGGGATGGTATGCTTAGATCTGACGCCCAGGAATAAATTAAATACTCAGTCCACATTTTCACATTTTGTACTCCACTTTCCTTTCTCCTTCTGCCCCCCAATTCTCGACTACCACCACCAAAATGCTCTAAAGACACCTCGGAAAACAGCCTAAACATTACTAATCTGGGAGTTTTTATGGTAGAAGTTACATGGAAGGTTTTGAAATCATTAGAGTGATGTTGCATAATACTTTGTTTTTAATATTTTTCAAGGATCATGATATTATGCTAAATTTAAGGCAGCAAATTTGTCACATAAAATTATAATAATTATATTTTTGTACAAATTCACTAGATTATGTACATATTTCCAAATAGCTTTTAACTATATAATTAAGGGTAGTTTGAAGTCCTCAAGGAGGATGGGCTGTACAGCATCAGGAACACAGTGTCTAGATTCAAAGAGACCTGGGACAAATCTGCACTTTTCCACTTAGCAACCTTGTTCAATTATCCTGTGCAAAGTTCAGTTGGAAACTCTGTAAAATGTCAATAATGACATTTATCATGTAGGATTAAATAGGAAGGGTGTATAAATCACCCTTCCGTTGAGAAAATGGCAAAATGCATTGTGCATCTAGTTTTATCTGTCTAGAGCAGCAACAACTAAATTGTCTCTGGTTATATGGCACAGGAGCATTAATTCCAGGCCACACTTGCTCTAACAGGAGCACCAGCAAGGATCTTTGCATTACACTGGGGAAGGCAATATGGATAACAAGGGAACTTACATAGAAGTGTAGATCTTTACTTTGTTTAAATAGCCCACAAAAATAAAACTTGTTGTTAGTTGCCATCGAGTCGATTCCAGCTCGTGGTGATCCCATGTGTGCAGAGTAGAACTATTCCATAGGGTTTTCGAGGCTGTGACCTTTCAGAAGTAGATCACCAGGCCTGTCTACCGAGGTGCCTTTGGATGGGTTTGAATTACCAACCTTTCTGCTAGTAGTTGAGCACTTAACTGTTTTCACCACCCAGGGACTCCCAAATAACAGTACAGAAATAAAAAAGGAATAAACCATAAGTCAAAGAGCATAGGAGAGGAGACAATTGATATTTAATGTTTTTTGTTGTTGTTAGGTGCCGTTGAGTCAGTTCCAATTCATAGTGACCCCACGTACAACAGAATGAAACGCTGCTGAGTCCTGCACCATTCTCACAATCGTTATTATGCTTGATCCCATTGTTGCAGCCACTGTGTCAATCCATCTTGTTGAGGGTCTTCCTCTTTCTCACTGACCCTGTACTTTACCAAGCATGATGTCCTTCTCTAGGGACTTACCCCTCCTGATAACATGTCCAAAGTATGTGAGACGTAGTCTTGCATCCTTGCTTCCAAGGAGCATCCTGGTTGTACTTCTTCCAAGAAGATTTGTTCATTCTTTTGGCAGTCCATGGTATATTCAATATCAATTAATATTTAATATTTTATGAGAAGCATAAATAAACTTTTACAGGTTAGAAAACTGTTCTACTAGAGGTAAGAGGCTTAGCAGAGCTAAGAAAGCTGAAATTCAGGGTCAGCAGAATGCAATGCCACTTAGAACCAAGCTAATCTATAAGGCAAAACCAGGAAAGCTAAGGAATTAAAAGCTCTAGAAACCTCTGGATGTGTAGGCCAGCGTGGGGTGAAACTTGGAGATTAGTTGCATATCTCTACAAGAAGCCCTTAGACAACTTAGAGGTTCTTTTTCACCTGTGCATATAGAGGATCACCTCTACCACCACCACCACCTCCCCCCCCCCCACAGTCAGGACCTTTATTCTCTGCATAAGTAGAACTAGAAGGAACAAGAACACAGTGAAGGGTGGGAACCGAGGTATATTACTGAAAACAGAAATTAAAGTTTATATACTTAATCACCTTTCACTGTTTTACCTCCCAAGGATATTAAAGGATTCTTCTCTGGAAAAATTGACTGTCCCGAAGAACATATCTACAGAGATTACTTTTTGGCAGAAGCCCAGTGAAATGACTGGGTCTCTGCCCAGTCTCCTCAGCTAAGCACACCAGTTGACAAGCTTTTACCCCAGTGCACAGAGATTCTAATCAGCTTCTATTGCCTAATGAATAAAGAAAAGTTCTCCAAGGAAACAGAGACAATCTACAGAAAAGAAAGCATCGAAGCAATGGAAATATCATCTGTGAGGAAAAAATAAAAACCTTGCATATATAAAACAATCACTAGATGCTTTTTTTTTTAAGGAAAAGAAAGATCTTGAGTACCACCCCCATTAGCTCTACAAATCTAGAGAAAGTAGAGTTGAGGAAGAATTTCAGAAAGAGCAGGCAAGTGTATTAAAAAAAATGGAAGGAAAAAAAGGATGGTACAGCACCATCTTAATAGGAGTTCCAGGAAAATAAAATAGAGTTTTTCTGGAGATGGCCTATGACTCATCTAGGCTTTCTGTACCCATTATCATTGAAGACTGGGCACCCACCACACAGAGGGTAACAAGTGATTTCCTGAAAAGTTTCAATTCCACCACCAGACTTGAAGGCAGCAACTGTGTCATGGTGTTGGCTCACTTGTCTCCCAACAGGTGTCAAAAGTGAACCCAAACATATGGGAGGGGTCTTTTATTCCAATTATCAGGTGTCAGGAAGTTTTCATGCACTGGGACTAAGACCCAGATTTCATCAATCTCTTCATGTCTGTCAAGAAGTCAGCAAGGTGCCCCAGAGGGCTGGTCTTCCCTTCGCCTTCATCACTAGCATCGATTTGCATCCACAAGGACTAATAACATTATGTCCTCTTTTTCCATCTTATGCTTCTCACCACTAAGTCATCCCTCATCTCTTACACTTATTCCCACAAGCTCTTTTATACCCTATTCTGCTCCTTTTTCTCATCCCTTCCCAAATTCTGAGAACTTTTCTACTGTGCCCTCTATCACAGTCCATCATTTGCAAAATCTCTTCTATGCTCTTCCTTGACTGCTATGTGCTAAATACTCTCATGAGATGATTCTTTTATCTCCTTGGTCTTATAGAAATCTAATCTCCTCTGATGCCTCCACTTTCCTTGCAGCCCTCTCAAAACATGAGTCTTTTGTGTCTCATTGTCTTCTAATCTCAGGGCAAGTGTTGAAAAAAATGTCCTCCTTATTTCTCATTGTTTTCAAACCATTCTCCTTCCCTTCTCCGTAAAGACCTCTATCTTTTTATGTCATTCCATTAGAATGTATCCTTAACATTGTTGCTAAAATCTAAGAAGTCCCATCTTATTCCCTTTTATTTCTTGATGATTTAAACTTCTGTTTACTATAGCTCTAATAATGCTGTTGTTGTTTGCCATCCAGTTAATTCTGACTCATAGCAACCCTATAGGACAGAGTAGAATGGCTCCATAGGATTTCCTAGGCTGTAATCTTTCCATGGCTCAGTGGTTAAGAGCTGTGGCTGCTGATCAAAAAGTCAGCAGTTCGAATCCACCAGCCACTCCTTGGAAACTCTATGGGTCTGTTCTACTCTGTCCTGTTGGTTCACTATGAGTCAAAATCGACTCGTAGGTAATAGTGTTTTTTTTTTTTTTTTTTTTGGTTAATCTTTATGTAATCTGGCTGCCACATCTTTTTCCAATAGAACAGCTGGGGGGTTTGAACTGCTGACCTTTCAGTTAGCAGCTAAGTGCTTAACCACTGCACCACCAGGGTTGCTATGAGTCAGAGTCAACTGAATGGCACACAACAACAACATACAAAATATAAATCCAGGAGAGTAACTATCTTGGAGAGTAAGATGGAGTATAGGACAGAGTAGACTCATACTAGTAGATGCACAGGAATTGGTAATAGTTCAGTGTTTAACTTTGATCTTGCATTCAAAAGGTATTCATTATATTATAACATGTCTAACTTGTATGCATACGTATTATATATATGTGATATAATTCATGAAAATAGAAAATAAGGAAGATGTTTGAACATGTAATTACTTCAATTTGGCATATATAAATGTTTTCTCATCTTATTCTGAATAAAAGCATAAGCCCAGATTTTGCCTATGGTACCCACACACACACACACACACACACACACAAACACACACACACACAGTTTCAGACTTTCCTCAATGAACACAACTGCCTGTCATTTCACCTGACTTCATCTAGCACTCCAACAATCATTCAACTCTGCTAGGACCTCCAATGCATTAGTCCTCCCTTGTTTTCATTCCCTTGGCATTCTACTCTCTTTTCTCACCTTAATTTCCATAGTCAATCATACAATCACTCCCTTGCATGTACCCTTGTCTCCCTATTCCCATCATGCTCCTTGATTCTTGCTTGGAAAAATTTCACCCATGACTATATTAAACTTTCTGCCTATACTATACCCTCACTTATAAAGGTAGCTGGAGATAAATTCACAACTTTACTGTTTCATTTTAATCCATGACCCAAAACTTCAGCTTGTCCTTAAAACTGATCCATAATTATACCATATGACTCTAGTATACTTCATTCTCCCACTCTCCTAAAAGACATTTCACAACTTCTCTGCCCTCTGAACTTCTAACACCTCCATCCCTATCCTCACTCGCAGCTGTTGACTAACTCCTACATTTCTGAGAAAACTGAAGAAACCAGCAGAGAATTCTAACGATTATCATCCCCCTATCCATCCACATCCTGGCATCTGTACCGTACATTCTGTCTCCCTGTCTGCTATGTTTGATCAAGGGTCAGCCAGCTAAGATCTGAAGGCCAAATCCAACCCACTCCCTGTTTATTTTTGGCCTGTGAGCTAAGAATGATTTTACATTTTTAAATGGTTGAGAGAAAAGTCAAAACAAAACTAATATTTTGTGTCACATGGAATTATATAAAATTGAAGTTTCAGTGTCCATAAATAAAGCTTTCTTTTAACACAACCATAGTAGTTCATTTATGTATTGTCTTTGGATAATTCTGTGCTACAATTGCAGAGTTGAGTGGTAGTTGCAATAGAGACCATATAAATAGCAAAGCCTAAAATATTTATTATCTGGCCCTTTACCTAAGTTTTCTGACCCTTGTATTAAATGAAATATCATCAATTCTAAGATGTAACTTTGCACATTTTAACATCATTGAAACCAGATCAGTCTTACCATCAATGGTGTGTCCTAGTTAAGCTGAAGCTTTATTTTCTTCTTAGTTATATTGTTGTTGGTAGTTGCCATTAGGTCAGCTTTGACTAGTGATGACCCAATGTACAGCCAAATGAAATGTCACTTGGTCCTGCTCCATCCTCATGATTACTGGAATGCTTAAATCCATTGTTGTAGTCACTGTATGCTTTGAGTGCCTTCTAAACTAGGGGGCTTGCATTCTAGCACTATGTCAGGCAATATTTTTTGTGATCCATATGGTTTTCATTAGCTAATTTTTTTTGAAAGTGGGTCACCAGTTCTTTCTTTCTTGTCTGTCTTGGCCTGAGAGCTCTGCTGAAACCTGTCCACCATGGGTGATCCTGCTAGTATTTGAAATACCAGTGGCATAGCTTCCAGCATCATAGCAACATGCAAGCCACCACAGTAGGACAAATGACAGACTGGTAGTGGTTCTTAATTATAGATGAACTAATTATGTCCCTTAAATTGATGATGTCTTAGATTCAATAAAATATGGTGTCATGGTTAAGGTCATGTGTCAACTTGGCTGGGCCATGATCCTCAGTGGTCTGGCAGTTGTGATGCAGTTTGGCAGCTATGTAATAATGTAGTCTCCTCTATAATGAGATCTGGTATAATTTAATCACTTCCATGATGAGATTTACTCTGAGCAGCCAATCAGTTGAAAGGGAGTTTCCAGTTGAATGGGACATGGCCGGCCTGCATCCAATGTACGTGGACTTTTCTGAAAAAAGCTCACTGCTTTTGCTTGTTCTGGGTCCTGCATCTGGCTCCTTTTCATTGGACTTCTGGTTCTTGGGACTTGAGCTAGCAGCTTACCTGCTGATTTTTGGATTCGTCAGCCTCCATAGCCTGTGAGCCGGTGGCCTGCTGTCTGACCTGCTGATCTTGGGTTCACCAGCCCCTGCAGCTATGTAAATCAGGAGAAGCCTGCAGCCTGATCCACGGACTTGAGACTTTCCAGCCTCTAGAACCGTGTAAGCCATTTCCTTGATATAAATCTCTTTCTCTCTCTCTCTATATATATATATATACCTGTATATATGTTTCACTGGTTTTGCTTCTCTGCAGAATCCAGCTTAAGATATATGGTATATGCTGATGAATCTAGATTTATATTTGTAGCCCAGACTTTCCTTTTGAACTCCAGATAAAGAAATCATCTTTCTACTTGACATCCCTTCTTGAATGTCTAATAAAAGTTTCAAACTTAGCATGTTCAAAATTGCTCTCCTGACATTCCTCACCCCCTACCCTTGCCGATTCTTCTCCTCTCTCTGCTTTTCATATCTCAACTGGTGGAAACTCCTATGTTAATTTTCTTTTGCTGATGTAACAAATTATGACAAACTTTTCAGCTTAAAACACTTATATATTATCTCACAAGTTTCATGGGTCACAAGTCCAGGCATAGTATGGCTCAACTGGACCCTCTGGTCAAGATCTCACAAGACTGAAGTCAAGGAGTCAGCTAGTTGAACTCTATCAGGAGGCTTCAGGAAGAATTATTCAGATATAGATATAAGTCAGTTCCATGCGGTTGCAGAAATGAGTCTTGGATTTCTTGCTGGCACTTGATTTGTTTTCAGCTTCTAGAGGCCCTTCATGCTCCCTGGCTCATGGCCTCCTTCATCTTTAAAGCCAGGAAGTGTATGTTGAATCTTTCTCATACTTGGAATCTCTTTGTTTCTCTTTCTGCCTTCAGCTTTTGCATTTAAAGGACTCATGTGGTTATGTTGAACCTACCTGGGTATTTCAGGATAATCTATTTTAAAGTAAACTGATCAGTGACCATAATTACATTTGCACAGTCCTTTCACATCAGTACTGTTGGATTGAGTAACTAGAGAATGGGAATCTTGGGTTGAGCGGGGACATCTTTAGAATTCTGTTTACCACCATCTGCTCTCTAGCCCTTATTCACAACTCTACCAATTACAAAATACATTCACTCCTCCCAAGATTTCCAAGGATCTCATCTCATCATAGCATCAGTTCAAAATCTCATCTAAATCTCAATGGCTCAAAAGTGTCAACATCATAATCATTTAAATCAGGTGCTGATGACGCTCCTAAGTATAATCCATTAAGTACAGCTCTGGAAACAATTCCTTTCATCTGTGGACCTGTGAAATTTAAAAGACAAGTTATTTGCCCCACTGCAACTAAATACTTTGCCATTGAGTCAGTTCTGACTCATAGGGACCCCACAGGGCTTCCAAGGCTGTAAATCTCTACGGAAGCAGACTGCCACATTTTTCTCCTATGGAGTCACTAGTGGTTTCAAACCATTGACCTTCTGGTTAGCAGTCAATCTCTTTAACCACTGCCCCCAACACTCTTAAAATTCAATTATATAACACATATAGAACAGTTATACACATCTGGTGCAAAAGCGGGGAGGGGCGGCGGTGGAAGGTAAAAAGGAGTCACCAGACCAAAGCAATTTCAAAGTCTAGCTGGGTAAACTCCATTAGCTTTCAAGACCTGGAAATAATCCTCTGTGGCTCTTGGCTCTGCCCTCTGGGACCTGAGAACTCCACCCTCTGGGTTCACAACTCCACCCTCTGGACTCTTGGGTCCACCTTCTGGTTCATCCATACTTTTTCATAAATGGTAGCACACATGTTTATAGTTGAGTTGCTTTAGAATTCTGACTACTACCTTTTATCCTTACAATAACTTAAGCCAAAACCTTGGAGTCATATTTTACTCCTCTCTTTCTTTCACACACCAAATCTAATCCATCATTGGATCCTGCATCTAACATCTTTTCACTTTGCTTCCATTGCCACCTTATTGGGCAGAACCACTGTGTACTTTTCCCTCACTTTCTGCAAAAGTCTCCTCATTGTTATCCTCCCTTCTATCCTTGCAGCCATAGAGTAGCCAGATCCTGTTATTTCTTGGCTTAAAATCTTGCAGTCAGTGGTTCCTTATCTATCTGAGTGTAAAATCCAAGGTCTTATAATGCCCTACAAGTCCTCATATGATCTAGTTTCCTTTTCTTCTACTCACTCTTTCTCTTGTTCTCTCTCCTTCTGTCATCCAGGCCTCCTAGAGAGTCCTTGAACATATTAAGCTGCCTTCCTTACTTAGGATTTTCATCTGCCTGGAACACATTTATCATCATATTTGCATATTTAAATCCTTCAGTGCTTTCAAGTATTTGCTCAACCAGTACCTTTTCAATGAGGCTTATCCTGAATAAAAATATAACTTCCCCTTATTGAAAGCACTATCAATTTCCTTTGTGTTATTCTACCTTTTCTTTTTTCCATAGTATTTATCACCTTTGAAAATACTATACTGCTTATCTATTTAGATGATGTTTATTTTTTAGTCCTCTGCTAGAATGCAAGGACCATGAGGCCAGAGTTCTTTGTCTCTCTTGTTTATGGATGTATCCCAAATGCCTTAGACATTGATCAGCAAACATTTGTTGATTAATTTTATGAAGACATTTTCAAGAAAATAATGAAGGTAATTTTTCTAAAACTAAATTGGCAGATTGAAAGCTTCCCTTGGAAGCACAGCACAATAAATAAAAAATGATATACAGGAGGGCATAGCGTGAAATTTCAGAAACTCAGAGATAAAGAAAAAAATGGTTGCTTTAACAGAGAAGAGGGGGAAAAATGGGTCTCCTACAGATCATCATGAACCAGGATAGCTTTGAATTTCTCCAGGGTCACCCAGGATGGGAGAAAACAAGAAATAAATGTCTTCAAAATCCACTGTAAAATCAAACAAGTATTAGGGTTGAACAAAGTTATTTTTCTAATTTGCAAAATTGCAAGATAATTATTTCTTATTTATCCTTTCTTGGGGAGCTGTTGGAAGATGTGTATCTTGTACAGAAAGGTAAGAATTCAACATAAGAAACAGGTAAAAAGGAACCCCTGGGATACTAGTAAAAGAAGTCTTGCCAAAACAGTGATAGAGTTTTAGAGAGTAGCCAATCCAGGTAGGAGGAGAATAGGAGAGACCAGGAAGGTCTCTCAAGAAAAAATATGGAACTCATAGATTATAGGACATCTGATATCCTATAATAAATTACATTAAAATAAATGTTATAGTTGCATTTGAGAATTTGAAAGTAATTAGTTATAGGTTTATAGAAAATAAAAATGAGAAATTTTTATTTCCTGCAGAAATATAAAGTTGTACAAGAAAAGAAATGTAATCATAGAACCAATTTTGTTTAACAGTAAACAATGAATATGGGTCATAATAATATAAACATAAATCACAATCAAAGTTAGAACTAAAAGCTATATTAGGGAAGTAGGATGGTGTGAGGGGTGTAAGAATGTTAAATCCTCATCTAGATTTATAGCAAGCAAAGAACAATTTAAAATTTATAAATCAAAACATTACAGTATAAGCATATTATTTAGAAATTCATATATATATAGAAAGAGTAGAAAGAAGATCTTTAGAATGGAGAAGGGTAGGTAGCAAAGTGTAATGCATTTTGTGATTATGAGACTTACAGTCAACAAGGATTTTGTATTTCAATGTGAAAAATATGAAAACATATAGATTCAACGGCAACAAAAAAGAAAATGCTGATAAGGTTAATTCACCCAGACATAATCCAGACAAATAAACAAAACTTGTTGTTGTTTTTGTCAGGTGCCATTGAGTCGATTACAACTCATAGCAACTCTGTGTACAAACAAAATGAAACACTGCCTAATCCTGAGCCATCCTCACAATTGTTGGTATGTTTGAGCCCACTGTTGCAGCCACTGTGTCAATCCTTCTAACTGAGGGTCTTCTTCTTTTTCACTGACCCTCTGCTTTTGCAAACATGATGTCTTTTTGCAAGGACTGGTCCCTCCTGATAACATGTCCAAAGTATGTGAGGCGAAGTCTCGCCATTTTCGCTTCCAAGGAGCACTCTGGCTGTACTTCTTCCAGACAAACTTATTCATTCTTCTGGCAGTCCATGGTATATTCAATGTTCTTTGCCAACACCATAATTCAAAGGCATCAATTCTTCTTTGGATGTCCCTTATTCATTGTCTACATTTCACATGCATATAAAGCAACTGAAAATATCACGGCTTGGGTCAGGCGCACTTTCATCCTCAAAGTAATATCTTTGCTTTTTAACACTTTAAAAAAATCTTCTGCAGCAGATTTGCCCACTGCAAAACATTGTTTAATTTCTTGATTGCTGCTTCTATGGGCATTGACTGTGGATCCAAGTAAAATGAAATCCTTGACAACTTCAGTCTTTTCTCTGTTTATCATGATGTTTCGTATTGGTCCAGTTGTGAGGATTTTTGTTTTCTTTATGTTGGGGTGTACTCCATACTGAAGACTGTGGTCTTTGATCTTCGTTGGTAAGTGCTTCAAGTCCTCTTCATTTTCAGCAAGCAAGGTTGCGTCATCTGCATATCATAGGTTAATAAATATTCTTCCAATCCAGATACCACATTCTTCTTCATATAGCCCAGCTTCTAGGATTATTTGCTTAGCATACAGATTGAATAAGTATGGTGAAAGGCTGCAACCCTGACACACATCTTTCCTGATTTTAAACCACACAGCATCCTCTTCTGTTCAAATGACTGCCTCTTGGTCTATGTACTGGTTCTGCAAAAGCACAATTAAGTGTTCTGGAATTCTCATTCTTTGCAACATTATCGATAATTTGTTATGATCCACACAATCGAATGCCTTTGCATAGTCAATAATACACAGATAAACATCTTTTGGTGTTCTCTGCTTTCAGCCAAGATCCATCTGACATCAGCAATCATGTCCCTCATTCCATGTCCTCTTCTGAATCCAGCTTGAATTTCTGGCAATTCCCTGTCAATGTACTCCTGCAACTGTATTTGAATTATCAACTAAATTAGGTGGTCATAATACCTTGGCAACAGGAACAGGCAAAACAAAATTATGGGATGTCATTGGTCCTATATTTTATGTTTTGAATTAACAGTTATTACTTCTTTCCTAATAAGCCAGAGCATGGTGATAAAAAGGTGAATCAGGCATAGTTCTTGCCTTCATGGAGTTCACATTCTCAATGGCTGGTCAAGCAATCTTCTGGGAAAATGGGCTTACATTATCTTTCCATCAGAGACAAGATAACTCCATTTCCTCTGCCGTGTTATTTACTCAAGTTTAGGAACTGGCACACTCCCTTTTCAGCTCTTATTCATCTGACTTCAGAGACAAGAATTAAACGGAGAATAATTATTCAAATTAGAATGTATCAAGCTCACCTTATAATCATAAAGAAGAAAACAGTGTGATATTGTTAATTATTACACTCACCTTATAATCATAAAGAAGAGAACAGTGTGATATTGTTAATTATTGCCAGTGATTAAGACTTCTGATTGAGACATGCGTGTCTGCACTGAAGGGCTGGCTGGTCCCATGATGATGGCAGAGTGCCATCTGCTGGACACCAGTTCTGGCTCAAGATGTGGATACATCCAGAAAACAAGCTTCACAATGTTGTATTCACAACGTGCTTTCAAAACTACTCAAAGATTAAAAAAAAAAAAAAAACCCTAAACCAGTTGGGGTTGATTCTAACTTGTGGAGACCCCGTGTGTTTCAGAGTAAAACTGCCTTCCATAGGGTATTCTGTGGTTGTAATCTTTCTGAGGCACCTCTGAATGGATTTGAATCGCCAGCTTTTTGGTTAGTAGCTGAGCACTTAACCATTTGTGTCACCCAGGGCTTCCAAAATACATGTTGTCGAAGATCTAAACCTGTTGGAAAAAAAAAAATACCCGTTGCTGTCAAGTCGATATTGACTCATAGCAACCCTATCAGACAGAGTAGAACTGCCCCCATAGGGTTTCCAAGGAGCGGCTGGTGGATTCGAACTGTCAACATTTTGGTTAGCAGCCCAATGCTTAACCACGGCACCACCAGGGCTCCGTCAAAGATCTAGCCTTGTTTCAATCAGCAAAGAGATTCAATATGTGAGAGGAAAGCCAGTATCTCAAAAGGAATCATAAACATATAATTATGAGAGCTGGAAGGGACTTTAGATCATCTGGCTCAAACTATTCAGTCATTTCACAGATGACAAAACTGAGGCCCAGACAACATACATGACTTTCCGAAGATAATATTATGAGTGGGGGATGGAGCTGGACTCCCAAATCAGTTATTTTTCCTCTATATTTACATGATTTTAACAGCTTTTACTCTTTTCCTTATTTTCTACATCTCCCCTGGTTGACTATATGTTAGGCATTGTGTTATCACACTTTCTGATAACACCTAAGGGCACATTCGCATTTCCTGTCTCAGAGTCCAGCACTCTTTTCCTCTGTATAAATGATGATTTAAGAGACTTTTTTTCAAATACAGGAATGGTAGGTTAACAACAAAACATAATAAAACAAAGAAAAACATGAGGAGCTATTTAGATTGTATACTTTGAGTTTCTGATAGCTTATAATAGCATTATTTTTGGTTGCTTTTTAAAATAATATTTATTAGAGTTCTGAAGAGCATGTTCTCTCACCAAAGCCAGGGTATTATAAAATTAGCTGTCTATCAATGACTGGAAAAATAACTTCTTGCTGTCACCGAAAGCATGTTATAGTTACATTAAATGACAAGCAGATGCTTCTGTATTGTGTTGTTTAAGGACCATGATAACGAGATGGGTATACTTGCAAACTTGGAAAAGTGCAATCAGATACTGATTTCTCTTACAAGATCTTACTTTTAAATCGACTCGTGGAATACATTCAGATGATATTTGAAGGTACCTGTCTCATGAGGCAATAAACATTTCCCTAGTTGTGGAAAGGAAAATGGAAAAAGGAAGGATAATCAATATACTTTTATATAATATGTTTATTTCAGTCAATAACTTTTAAATATATATTCTTGTTTTTTTTTATTTTTTTCCCATACAAAAATTTATACATACATTGTTTGTGACTCTAATTGCTCTCCGCATACTGTGACAGCACACTCCTCCTTTCTACCCCTGATTCCCCATGTCCATTCAACCAGCTCCTAACCCTCTCTGCCTTCCCATCTCACCACTGGACAGAACCTGCTTGTTTAGTCTCTTGTATCTACTTGAGCTAAGAGGCACACTCCTCACGAGTATCACTTTATGTCCCACAGTCCAGTCCAATCCC
>NW_004443938.1:18063036-18064225 GCF_000243295.1 Trichechus manatus latirostris | reverse complement strand
GGCTGTTTTGACTACCGTGGTGGTATAATAGGTTCTAAAATCAGGTAGTGTGAGGCCTCCCACTTTGTTCTTGTAGGATTGTTAGCTTCCTTTGTGGTTACCTTAATATTTACCCCTATTTTTCTAAGTTTATACCAGTCTTTCATTTCTTTATATCACCTTGACTTCCTCTCCATATGAAAAATCTGTGTCTACATTTTTTAAGTCCCTCTTCTTTGTTTTAATGTTGTCATCTTTTACATATTGACATCTGTTTCCCTATTTTTGGTGTTTTAACTTTGATTTACTTTTGTGACTTGCCTACCTGGGTTGATATCTGGTTGCTCTGTCCTGTGTTCTAGTCTTGGCTTGTTATCTGATGTTACTAATTTTCTAATCAGAGGACTCTCTTTAGTATTTCTTGTAATTTTGGTTTGGTTTTTGCAAATTCCCTAAACTTCTGTTTGTCTGGAAATACCCTAATGTCACCATCATATTTGAGAGATAGTTTTGCTGGATATGTAATTCTTGGCTGGCAGTATTTTTTTTTTTTACTTCAAGGCTTTATATATGTCATCCCATTGCCTTCTTGCCTGCATGGTTTCTGCTGAGTAGTCCAAGCTTATTCTTATGGATTCACCTTTGTAGATGACTTTTTGTTTATGCCTAGCTGCTCTTAAAATTCTCTCTTTATCTTTGGTTTTGGCAAGTTTGATTGTAATATGTCTTGGTGACTTTCTTTTAGGATCCACCTTATGTGAGGTTCAATGAGCATCTTGGATAGATATCTTGTCATCTTTCACGATATCAGGGAAGTTTTCTGCCAACAAATCTTCAACAATTCTCTCTGTATTTTCTGTTATCCCCCCCTTCTGGTACTCCAATCCCTCGTAGTTTATTCCTCTTGATAGAGTTCCACATAATTCTTAGGGTTTCTTCATTTTTTTAAATCCTTTTATCTGATTTTTCCTCAAATAAGTTGGTGTCAAGTGCTTTATCTTCAGTCTCACTAATTCTGACTTCCATTGCCTCAGTTCTGCTCCTATGACCTATTCTATTGCATTGTCTAATTCTGAAATTTTATTGTCAGTCTTCTGGATTTCTGATTGCTGTCTCTCTATGGATTCTTGCAGCCTGTTAAATTTGTCATTATGCTCTTCTCTAATCTTTTTAATTTCCTCTAGTGTGTGTTCTGAGTTTTGCTTAATTT